>NW_026907677.1:3423708-3734954 GCF_028389875.1 Rhea pennata
CAGGAAGAATGGCCACTGCAGACTTGAGAAGGGGACAACCTCTGAGTATGGCCTCTGGGTGGTTCATTTGGAGGCTGGGAATTGGTGTACTAGTATATTTTGGATAACTGGGCATTTATGCATCCTGGAGGATTCAGAGATTGAAGTCAGGGAAGACGCAGGCCTGTGCAGCAAATGCTGCGAGACATGAGGAATAGCTCTGCTCCTGCTTCTCCTCCCTCTGAACCTGCTTCTGCTCAAGCTTCTAACCTATATTTGTCACTTCCCATGGCAAAATAGTATGCCACTTTGCAAGCGCCTATGACTGGAGCTGTGATTCCTAAGCCAGGTGTGGGCAGGCCAGTGACACCAGTCCAGCAGCCGCCCACACTGGTCCTTTGTGTCTATGTTTATTGGCCATGGGCTCTGGGAGATCTAATTCAAAGGGCCCAGCAAATGCCCCAGGTGCAGGAAGACCTACAGAAGGCAGCTTGACTGCTTTCTACAAGAGTAGAGGGACAGCTCACTTTTGGGGAGGGGTGGATGTTCAAGTCTTGTTACAAGAGATCTTTCAGCCAGAGGATAGGGAATGAACATTGGGAGAGGGATAAGGAATTGGCAGACTGAGATGGAAACCGTCAACCTTGACCAGGAGTAGATCCACATCGAGATTCTAATACTACAAATGATTGGGTAGCATGTGAAACTGAGTGTCAAAATCCAGTCTTAGCAGTAAGAACTGCAGGACTAATGGCCATTAACTCAGGAGAGGTACTTTCATTAGCAAAAGCGTGAGGAACACCTGAGCAATTTTTGGAGTAGCTTGCGTCAAACCCCATTAAGCTCTGGAGGAATGTCTGTGGGAAATATTAATGGAAGGCTGGCAGTGAGTGCATTTGTCCTGCCAGCAGCCCCAGGAATCCAGGAGTATTTTGGAAAGCATGTTCTATGGTGGCAGGGAAAGAATCTACAGAAGGTACAATCGTTAGCAACTTTCCTATACAGTGGAAGGTCAGAAAGAGAAGGGAAAACTACAGCAGGAGGAAGCGAGTATGTTGGTCACAGCATTAAGAGGAATTCCAAAGATGCAAGGAAGGGGAATAAATGTGAGAGGATGAGGCCCAAGAGGACGAGGGACCAGAGGAGCAGGAATGGGTTTAAAACAGAAACCTTTTCCTGGGAGGCTGAGCAGGAAATGGAGCCTGGGGTTGCTGATTTGATTCCAAATGGAATTACAGTATAATGGCCTTCCCTTGTAATACCCCTGCACTGCCTGTCAGGAAATCAGAATTGGACCCCCATGGGAACACTGGCATTCTGTTGGAATGATGCTGTGGAAACCCTCCAAGAGCCAACAAGACTCAAGGACAAGGGAGAGAGGATCTTGGGAAACAGTATTGCAAAAGACAACTGGCTCCAGCCGAATTACCATGAGGAAACCACAACACTTTGAAGAACGTGAGGAACAGAGAGGACAAAAACAGCAGAATAACCCAGAGGAACCTACAAGTTCATTAGGGCTTATTAACCTATTAAAGGGCGCTCCCCAAAATAAATAATGAGATGGTAATGACATGATAATGATGTTACCACCTTCTTCTCTGCTTCCTATGCTAATTAACACGGATGTTAAAGCACAAGCACAGAGCAAGAATGTGATGTGATAAAACTGTAACCAACAGAAAAACCTGTATAAAGTACTTCCTGAAAAGTGTTTATAGATAAAGAATGAGAAAGGGAAAAGGTGTGCTAGCTTTGTGGATCTACCACCAAGCACCCATCCCTGTGCAGAAATGAAATAAACAAGTATCTCGATCCTGTGTGTCTGTTGGTTGCTTGCACATCTGGTAAAAGAACCCAGTTTGGGGACAACACTGGTACGGCCCAGCCATGCGATCATGCCTCTGGGTCCACATGCCCGTCTGTGCTCCTTTTCCCATGGAACAGTCTGGCTTGCTTGCATTGCCTATCTCCTCAAAATCTGCTGCATTTTCCCATGCAGTAGGTGTGCTCTGACACTTTGTCTCTATGTACGATCTGGTCAATATAGTTTTCAGTTTAAAGCCTGTTTGCATGTGTTCATACATGTCTGTCTGCATGGATACATAGTTATTAGTTACATGGCAGCCTATTCCACCTGGCTCTGTATTCTCTTCCAAACTTCCTTTTCACCAGCACCTGGCAAGCCCAGAGGACAGCACCAGCTATCACTTAGGCTCCACATGGCCAGGTATGCTGGGAGGCTGCTGGAGACTCCCTGGGAGCTCCATTTACAACAGTCTTACAGATAGTCCAGCACATGCACCAGGTTTTTGGCTTCTGCATTCAGATGGGTGCGGACATATATTATTCAGTTTCATTTCATTTGCCCTTTCCAGGTTCCCTTTCACTTCTGTGCCCTTCAAGCACCCAAATGCTGTGCTTTCCCCAGGAACTGGATACTAGTATTGCAAGAATGCCATACCTGAATCTCTGAAGAGCTGCTTCTGTAGAACTGAAAACATTTATGGAGGCTGAGTCAAGACACTCACCTGGAGGTAGCCGTCCCCCACCTCCTGCACACACCGACTTAGTAGACAGATGTATGGCTTTGCCTAGAGGATTAATCCAGTGATTTATTTATAGCCCGAGTCTGGTGCATGCCAGGTTTGGCAGGTAAAAGGAATACAAGATCCGTTCACTAAAAGTATACCTTCTTACAGGGTGCCATTGCAATATATCCTTGTTACAGTGTTCATCATAGAAACTGATGTAGCATTTCAATGCCTTCTCTCAAAGGACAGCTCTTTCTTCATACGGGCCAAAGCTTGTCCAGTTGGCAGCTACATTCCATCTTGTGTCTCAGTAACTCTGAGAAGACAACTCCACCAATTTCCATCGGCAGGCTTCAGGAGGAGTACAGCCTTCACCTCCTCAACTTCTGAGAGCTGCCATTAAAGGAAGGGGGTTAAACCTGGAAACAGTTTACTCTCCAGCTGATGGGGTTTCCTGGAAGATGGAAATCCAGAACTCAGCTAGATGTGTTTATCCGCAAATGCCATGACTTAGAGAATATTGGAAAATTTATCCTTAAGAAACTACTGAAATTATGGCTTGTCAACAGTTTCAGGCATCAAGGCAGGTCCCTCTTCTGACAGAAGGCTCCCGTAGTCGAGGGCTAAGCCCCCAGGTCAGGGATCAGTGCTGGCCCTGGGAACAGCCCTCCATTTCCTCCAGATGAGAGATGTCATCTCACTCGCTGATGGAATAGTCCAGTAGCCAGGCTGTTAGCTTTCCACGTCCCCTTTCCCAAGAAGATGAGACAAAAATGGATTTAGGATAGAATTGTTACTATAGGCCTCATCAAAGAGTTTGACCAAGCCCTTCAGTTCAAGTAAGGGCACCTCAAACATGGAGGTCTTGGAGCCCCAGCTGGAAGGCATTCTTGCCGTTCCTCCAGACTTCATCACAAAACGTTGACTAATGCTGACCCACTACCAAAAGGGGAAAGGGGGCAAATAGGAGGGCAAAAATCTAAGGGCAACAGACTCGGGGCCAAAACATCCAGGAGGGCCAAAAAATCCTGAGGGGAAACGTAAATAATGACAGAAGAATGGGAAAAAAACATGCAGAGCTGGAAAATAAATGAGACAAAATGGGAATATGGTAAAACAGGAAAAATGAGAAAACCAGAGAATCAAAAGAAACAGGCAAACATAGGACAAATGGGGGCAATGGGGACAAACAGTAAAAAAGGGAAGAAACAAAGAGACCGAGAAAAACAGGGAAATGAAGTGAAAATGGGGACAGGGGGTGTAAATCAGGAAAACATCAAGGGAAAAAGAAAATTAAAAAGACACCCCCCCAAAACCCTAAAAATGAAAAAAATAACCCCAGCACTCTCCCAAAAAGCTCCGAAAAAAACCCTGAGAAGAAAACTGAGAAAAAAAAAAGAGAGAGAAAAGAACAGAACAGAAGACTCGAAGAACAGAGAACAAAGGTAGAAAATGAGCAGGGAGAAACACCAGAGGGGGGAAGAGAAGAAGAGTAAAGTAGAAAATAGAAATAAATAAAAGAGGGGAAATCCACAGAAAAGAGGAATTCCCCCCCCTCCCCAAAAAAGGGGGGGAAATGGGACAAATGGGGTTAAAGCAAGGAAATAAGGGGGGGAACATAGAGAAAACATCAATAAAATATCAAATAAAGAAGAAAAATGTAAGAAAAGCAAAAACAAAAAAAAAACCCACAAGACGTGAGAAAAAAGAAAATACACATGTACCATGAGATTAAAAAAAAGGGGGGCAGGGAATGAGCAAGGGAAAAAAGCAGTGTGGGGGAGGGCAGGAAGCACCGCGAGGGAGGGTGGAAAAAAAAGGAAAAAGGACATTTGGGAAAAATGGAGAAAAAGCAAGACATTGACAGATATTACTCAAGTATATGAATCTCTCTTTGCTTTTTTATCTTAGAGTTCACACAATAACACAATGGCAGAGCTTCAAAGGGACCTCTGAGATCAGCTAGTCCAACCCCTGCTCAAGCACGGTCACTTAGCACATGTTGCCCAGGAACCCGTCCAGATGGCTCTGAGTATCCCCAAGGAAGGAGACTCCACAACCTCTCGGGGAAACCTGTTCCACTGCTCAGTCACCCTCACAGCAAAGAGGGTTTCCCTTTTGTTCAGGTGGAACGTCCTGTATTTTATTTTGTGCCCATTGCCTCTTGGCCTATCGCTGGGCACCACCGAAAAGAGCCTGGCCCCACCCTCTCTACAACCTCCCTTCAGATCCTTACACACATTGAGAAGATCCCCCACCAGCCTCCTCTTCTCCACGCTGAAGAGTGCCAGCCTGCTCAGCCTTACCCTACATGAGACATGCTCCAGACCCTTCAGCATCTTAGAAGGCTTTGGCTACACTTGCTCCAGTAGCTCTCTGTCTCTCTTGGACCGGGCAGCCCACAACTGCACACACTACTCCAGATGTGGCCTCGAATAACAGGGCAGCAGGATCTGCACGGAGCACCCAGGAGGGGAGAACAGCAATATCATTCTGGCATGCAGGAGTAACCACAAGAATTTCTGCTCTAAACCCGAGTTCGGGTAATGTGGAAGTTGCCGCAAATTCTTATCTGCATACACAACTGAGTGCCTCAGCCAATTACACATTAATGAGCCACAATTAAAACCATGAAGAAAGGAGTATTTTCCCAGCAGGTATGGAAGGATTCCTACTGGCTCCTACTGGCACTTGAGGGGCACCATAGGAAGTTCTGTGGGTAATTCTGTAGTCTTATTTAAAAAAAAGGGAAGTGAGATTCCAACAAAAAGCAACAAAGGCAGGCTATGAAGATGCTCCAGAAAGGAAGTGCCAATCTTTCCAAAGGGCACTAGGGGAATTTAATTGGACATAGCCAAACTAAGACAGAGGAAACAGGACTGTTACTATCAAAGTCGCTCTAGGGACACAGAACCAGTTACCCTCACAAGCAAGGCTGCCACAAGGACAAATACCCATCAAGTTGCCATCAGGAAATGCCCTTTGGACTTGAGAAGGCCTCAGATCCTTGAAAGGGAAATTCTAGAATTCCGTCAAGGAAATATTTCACAAGGGAACTTAAGTCCATTTATAAAATCAATGCTGGCATACATTTGCCTGGAACAGGTGACTAAACTACAGGACCCAGGAGATTCTTTGGGAGGGCATGAGGTGTCAAGGAAAAACAGGCCAATAGGAACTCAAACCTGAGGCACAAGGACAGGCACGGGAAGCGAAGCAGTGTCCTCTTAGCCTGCAGGCTCACCCCACTGCCCAAGCACACATCCTTCTTTTGTGCAGGAGGAATGAGACAACTTAGCACCTGAGGAGCAAATCAGAGCAGACTAAAAGCCGCTTGTGCCTCTGCGATGGAAGGCATCAGGCAATCTTCTTTCCTCTTTCAACCCCAGCCATCATTTGGATAAGTTCCTGACTGAAAACCCAAGTCCCTGAATAGCTGTTCCTAAACAGTGCCCATTCCAAAACCCCACAACAAGGCAATGCAGAGAATGCAGCACAAGGTGCATATACCAACTTCTCACTGTTATTTCACATGTTCTGAGGAAGGAGGTGGGTCCTCCCTGATTAGAGGATACTTCCAGTATGGTCATACTTATCAACTTGTAAGTTACACCAAGACAGGAAAAATAAAAGTTCTCTCAGGCTGTGACACTCTTTGGAAGAAGCCACTGCCATGAAACTAGCACTAATATTTCTCACAGCAAAATCCATTACTCACACATGTCATTACTCTTCATGTCATGTGCTGGTCTGGAGTTTGAACTTAGAGAAGTTCCTAAAAGCTCCGAGGGAGGGGGGAAAAAAAAGAAAAGAGAGAGCAAGGGAGAGAAGCAGCAAATGTTCCCTTTTGACAGATAATTAGAAACAAGCGTTTGAGAATTTGCAATTACACACTACACTTAGGTTCCTTCTTCCCTCCTGCTAATGCAGTGAAAAAGTCAAAAAAGAATTTGAAAAGAAAACTCACGTAAAGCAACAACACATATGGGAATACCACTGCACTGCAGCAAGTGTCACCTCATCCTTCAATTAGCAAAGGCTCCTTGGCGTGTGGACGTCCTCAGGGGTGGCAGTGAGGTTCAAAGCACTGCTCATGATCTCCCCTGGCCTGCCTTCCTCCAGTGCAGCACTGAACCCTCTCACCATGGCCTGAGGAGGAAAAAAAAGAGTTATAGTAGAAAGGATTTACAAGGGAGGGTACTGAGCACACGAACCTGGGTGCAGCAGTCAGCTGAAACAAGGCCCACTAAAAAGCCTGTCAGGTTAAAGACTGCAAACTGTCAGAGTGTTTCAGAGCAAAAGACCATGGGCTTCCTCAGCCTGCTGCTCAGGTAGCAACAGCAGCCTGGTTCTTTGCCTCACTCTCCTAACCTGGAAGGGTATGGTTGCTTTCAATTGTACTTCCTTCCGCAGTAACAGGGGAAAGAGAGGAAGTGGACAGAAAACACGAGGACTAGCAAACACAAGAAAGCAGCTCAGGAATGAACACAGGAACAGCAAAGGCCTCTTGTGCCACATGATGCTGCAGCCCTCCCAACACTGAGGCCAACCACAGCAGGCATTCCCCACACCAAGGCACCAAAGACACGAGCCTGGAAGAACTTGAGGCTGGTGAGTTTTACAGGGAGCTGAGCTGACAACACAAGGGGGAACAGACGACAACGCTGGAGTCAGGCAAGCGGAACACCATGGTGGGCATTTGACCGGCTGCAATATGGCAGAGGGCATCCAAGTGTGCTTAAGGCAGGCACACAACGCATGGGCCTGTTGGGATAAAATGCTCCGATCTGCAATAGCATCTCCTTCTTGGTTCTTGCTTGCAGCTGGGCTCACAAAATGCAAAAAGAAATCCCCTTTTCCTCAGGCTGCAGCATGACTCTGCAGGCTTTGGTGAACCCTGGATGTGCTAACCCTTTGCAAGGCAAGTGCTAGCAAGCTGTTTGACTAGCAGACAATGCAAAAAGCCTTCCGCCTGCATAACAGTGCTAGAAGGATATTTTGTGCACACAAC
This sequence comes from Rhea pennata, assembly GCF_028389875.1. NCBI lineage: Eukaryota > Metazoa > Chordata > Aves > Rheiformes > Rheidae > Rhea > Rhea pennata. Next base: position 3,431,233 of record NW_026907677.1, read on the forward strand.
CAACCAGCCAGCACACTCCTCTCTTTCCAAGTTTCCAAGGTCCTTTTTCAGGGAGAGCCACTTTCAATCTGGGGCCTCAGCTACTACTGTTTCCACAGTTAAACAGCAGCCAGAGAGCCCCAACGTTGAGCGGTTTTGACCTTAAGAACGTTAAGAAAGCTCAGCAAAGCCTCCCTACATTGGTATTAAGCCGAGATTGAGATCCCTGTTTCTCACTTCCAGGGGTAAGTTTCTAGTTTGGATGTCATCCTCATCAGAGATCAAAGTCCAAGACATGTACCTCACAACAAAAGTCAGAGAAGACAAAACACGTGTTGCAGGCTTGTACAGTCAGTCAACTGAGCCCGTGCACTGCGGGCTTTGAAGGATAACCCAACAGGTAAGAGGGAAAGAATTGAAACAGCAGAGTACAGAGTGCTCAGAACGGCACAGAAACAAAACAAGCAGCAGCAGGCCACCTCTGGGAAAGTGGCACTTGCTGAAGAACGGTCCCCCTTCCCCTAGGGAAAAACTACTGGCAGCAGAGCATTTCTTCACTCTACAACATACAAGGAAGAGTGCAAACATTTATGACTGAATATACTCAATCATCATCCTCTAAAAATGAACTGATAAGCACAAGGTTATCTCCGCACTATCTTGTTTCCCTGGTTTGTCCTGGTCACACACATTTGCTGCTGGTCTGCAATGCCTGAGAGAAGCAGAGAAAGACAGAAATGAGCTATTTCTGTGTCCGTACTCATCTTGAGTACTGCATCCAGTTCTGGGCTCCCAATAAAAGAGAGACAAGGAGCTGCTGGAGAGAGTCCAGCGGAAGGCTACAAAGATGATCAGAGGACTGCAGCACCTGCCTTATGAGGAATGGCTGCAAGAGCTGGGCCTGTTTAGCCTGGGGAGGAGAAGACTGAGGGGGGATCTTATCAATGTGTACAAGTATCTGAAGGGAGGGTGTCAAAGGGACGGGGACAAACTCTTCTCAGTAGTGCCATGCAGCAGGTATAAACTGAACCACAGGAAGTTGCGCCTGAATATGAGGAGGAATTTCTTTCCTGTGAGAGTGACAGAGCACTGGAACAGGTTGCCCAGGGAGGTTGTGGAGTCTCCTTCTCTGGAGAGATTCAAAGCCCACCTGGATGCAACCCTGGCTAACATGCTCTAGGTGACCCTGCTGGAGCAGAGAGTTTGGCCTACATGATCTCCAGAGGTCCCTTCCAACCTTATTCATTCTGTGATTTGGTGTAATGAACCAGCAAACTAGCAAATTAAGCAACTAGAAAATTATTACTTTGGGCTAGGCTGCAGGGAGAGGATTACCTGCTTCTTGGCTTCTTTGATTTTTTTTTTTTTAACACCTAAGGAGCTCCTACAAATACCCTTACTTTCACAAAGAAGCTCTGCCATCATCAAAGAAACAACAACAACAAAATACACCCACCCACCAAACACTTACAAAGGGATTGTCGAAGAGACTTCTCTAAACTCTACACTGATTGCAGTAAAGGGCTCCTAAGGGGGCACAAGGAATTTATCATCCACCAGCACTGCAAACAGCCAGACGCTGCAGAGGTCACCACTATGACAACAGAGCCGGTCTACACCTAGGTATTTCACTAGCACTCTCAAGCCTCTCTCATGCACTTTTAAAATGCATCCTCCCTTTCACAAAATCCTGACAAAGCCACTTCTGCCAATAAATAGCCAGAAGGGATTTTTCTCTCTCATTTTTTTCTTTCCCCTCCCTTTTTTCAGACAGAGCTTGTGCTATTCCATAGCTTCCAACAGAAGCTATAGTACCACAAATGCACTGGCTGATTTAGACTTCTGACCAAGGGATTTGAACACTTTCAGGTGAAATGCTCTTGCTGCTGCTCATGAGGAGAGGCACACAACCAGAAAACAGTGCAGTCCAGGACACTCGACTGATTTTGGATCCATCCTGCTGGCACTAGAAATAGCAGGTCCTCCCATACTCACTCACCACAGACAGTATCATGCCTAGGGCTAGCCCCCACGACACCTCTGCAGCCCCCTGGCCACACACACAGTCACAAAGAGACAAGAATGGATGAAAGTCCACACAGCTGCAGTAACCATGGTTCAGCAGTAGAACCAGAGTTTTCCAAGGCACGTGCCACCTAAGAACAGTAAGGCGTATTAACCCCCTAAATAACTCCTTGTCAGTAAACTGACCTTTACTTCTTCCCCTGAGTCTGGCCAGGGTCACGCATACATGCGTGCTGAGGAGAAAACAGGCAAAACAGGGTTTGGCAGCATCAGGGAAGCCTCTCAGAGATCCAGTGCCACACACAGGGACCACACTCCCAACATTACACTTCCGGCCACAAAGTTCCTCCCTCCAAGCACCTCATGGATCATCTCCAAACATGGGAAGGTTTCTCCAGCAGCAGCTACTGCTACCGCTGCAGCATGTCAGCAACACCCCACACCTTGCCCTGGCAACACACCGCTCACACACAGCTACTTCTCCCTCCACACCAACTTCAGCCTCTCTCTCACAGGCCTCCCAGTAACACCTCACTGAACACTCAAAGTTTCTGCTGCTACTTACAACAGGCCACCCCAGTCTAGATGTAAAGCTTGCCTCCTTCCTCAAGGAAAGCAACACCCTAAAGATTATCAAGCCAGCTCAGGTCAGGAGGAAACATGCAAATCTCTGCTGTCTATAAGCTCCAGAAAAAGAAGCAACTCACAGGCACCCACTTAAAGTAATGTCCTGCCAAAGGAGGCCTCAGGAGCCAGGTCCTTCAATAAGTCTCAGCTGCACATTTCCTCACCTGGCAGCGAGGAAGGCAACGCCCAGCTGAAGCATTTGGTCAGCAGATACAAAGATGGAGGCTTGCAAGTAGTTCTGCTTCAGGAACAGAGCCTGAAAGCTGTTGCCAAGGTTTCTTCTGCTTGCTTGCCAAAAGACTAGGCAACACTGTATGGATTCTTCAAACCTTCTTCAACAAAAGCACTTCTCTTCAACAATTTTGCTCCCAAACCCTGCTGGTACCATCACTACAGGACCATCTCTCTTTTGTGTCAGGAGCACAGAAACTTCCTATAACGGAACTGAGATCCTTAGCTGCAGCTTTCATATGTCTGCTGTCAACGGACTATTCAAGCCAAACAGAGATCATTGGGGCTAGGTGGTAAACACAAATCTATGCTTATAAGAATACACTCTCGTTCAGCAGGATCTATTTCAAAAGTAAAACTCAAGCAGGCAGAACATGTGTGTGTCCTCCAGGCCAACCTTTGACAAGACACAGGTTTCTGCCTAGCTCTCTTCAGTCACAGCTGGCCAGCATCTGCCTGCCAGCAGACAGAAAGAACACTACAACTTTCCAAGGTGACATTCAGGGATGACAACAGTTTAAATACCTGGCTGCAGTAGTAATACCTGCTCCTGAACAGAAGCACCTCTTTCTCCAGTTTCAGGAGAGCACTCACCATCAAGGAGCCCCTTGTCCTGTCCTTATCAAACACTCTGGGAGCCAGAAGTAGACTGACCATACAGGAAGAGCCTGATTCAAGATTCAGGAATGAATGGAGATAGCTTGGATTTGCTAAAGCAGCCACAGCCAGGGAACACGAATGGCTGCAACACAGAAGCAAGAAAAAATGTATCTCTGCTTAGATACCTGTCTCGCACAGCAATGCACACCTTCTACTCCGGCTTTAAAAGCAAGGACAGTGCCTGTTTGTGGCCATCCTTTTACCTTCCTCCCAAGCAACTGTAATAAGACAGAAAGCTACCAAAAAAAGCACTGGAGTTCTGCATATACATACCTCAGGGCTCAGGCCCTGCTCTTTCCACAGCCCTCTTCTTTCCTCATTACTGCAGAGGACAGACTGCTAAGGTTTGTAAACTAAAGCTGAAAATAAATCAAAATTTCACACGTTAATCACAAAACCTGCTGCACTGCCCCAGCGCTCTACAGCAGCAGCTCCTGCCTATCTACTTTCCCCACCAGCTTCCCCACCCACACCCAGGGTGTGTCAGCTTTCCACCAGGGGAGAACATCCCAGGGCAGAAGCAGCACAGGAAGCAGCTGCCCTGTTCCTCTCCCTCCTCCCTTGATTCCTGGGGGGGGGGGGGTCACTAGTGCTGCAGCTCTCACACCTCAGGGCTTCTCAGCACCTGCCAGGCCGCAGCATGCGCTGAAAACCCCCCCTGTGTCCCCGGGATGCTCACAGGCAGCAGCTGCCCCCAGCACAGTGCAGAGGTTTCTCTCTCTCCCCTCCCCTCCCCTCCCGCAGACTCTCCCAGGGCCCTGGGGCAGCAGCATTTCCCCACATACCAGCACCAGCAGCCACGCCCACACAGGCCCTGCCCCCACAGCCGGAAGTGACGCCCCTCACACCAAGGCCCCTCCCACCCCGCACACCCCCATTGGCTCCCATTGGACGTGGCCTCCCGGGGCGGGACACCAGGGAGGGGCGGGAGGGAGGCAGCAGTGCGCGTGCGCTGTGAAGGGCCGGGTGGGGAGGGGTGGGCAGGGGAGCTGAGGGGAGGGGCCCCGAGGGGAGGGGAGGGGCGTGGCAGAGAGGGAGGGGCGGGGCCGGGCAGGGCAGAGCATGCGCAGTGGCCCAGAGGAGGGCGGTGAGGGGCGGGGCGGGGGCGGGGCTGCCCGGGCCCTGCAGGTGGGGAGGGGGCGAGAGGCGGCTGCTGCCGCGGGGCAGCGTCTCCCGGCCTGGGGCCGCCCAGAGCCTTTAGCTGCAGCGCCGGGAGCTGCTGCACCGGGGCCGAGGGCCGCGGGCTGGGCAGAGCAAGCGGCCGTGTGCACGGGGGCAGCCAGAGCTGCCACGGCCCGGCTGTGTGGCAGCAGCGGCTGGGGAAGGCCTGGCCCAGCATGGGCCACCTCTGGCCCCTGGGAGGCCCCGGCTCTTGCGCCCCTTCTCCTGGTGGCCCCACGGCTCGGTGCCAGCTGCAGTCACCGTTTCTTAGCACCGTCCCAGCTTTCAGGAGACGCCGCAGGTGCAGCAGGGCTTGTGGGGGCTCCAGGCTGGAGGCAGGAGGCAGCCAGCGTCCCGGTGCCCCTGCCGACAGCCCTGCTTTCCCCCGGGCAGGTCCCCAGCTGCACTCTGAGCCCAGCCCGGCTGTGGGCACCAGGAGGAGCAGGATGTGCAGAGCCTCCTGACGACCATGGCCAGAGCCAGGCTCTCGGGTATTGCAGCAAAGCAGCTGTGGGAGAGCTGTGCCCTGCTGGAGGGCACTTGAGCCCCTCAAGACACCTCCCCAGAGGCAGTCGAGGGTCTGAAGGAGACGTGTCCTCAGGAGAGTGTTAACCCACAGCCCCATTGCATTCAGTTCTGACCCAGAGATGCCTCGCAGCAGTGGGGCAGTGTCGCGGGGCATCTTCATCTTCGCAGGTGCTTTGGGCAGTGGAAAACAGATCCCCTTGCTGCTGGTGCTGAGGGTGGGCAGGGAGTTGGGGGAGGCACTTTCTGACCTCCCTTGCAGGCCTGCTGCTCTCTCCATCAGCTTTGGAGTCTCGGGCTCTTGTGCAGGCTTTCAGCTCCTTCCCCTTCCACCACCCCAGCAGCAAGGACACCAGCTGGCTCCCACCAGAAGCACAGGCTGCCTTGGCTGCCCGATGCATAGGGCTCATGAGCTTCTGCACATGTCCTTGTGAAGGTGCAGAGCTGAGCCATGACGGTGGCCTTGAAAGCCTCTGCCTGACTGCATGGAGCTGCTGAGAAGCAGGTGGGAAGTGCTGGCAAAGAGCAGGAGGTTTCTGCCTGCCAGCAGGCTGGCTGCATGCTCGGCCTGGCAGCCTGCAGGCACATGCCTGGAGGTGCCCAAGGCAGCTGCCACTGCCCATCTCTTGCCCCACACCAACAAAGCCTCTGCCCAGCCAGCCTGGCTAGCAGAAGAAGCACAGCATCATCAAGACACCTACCTTACCTCCTTCTGCTCCTGCCAGGGCTCAGGTCCAGCTGAGGCTGCCTCTTGCAACGCTTGGCCCTCTCCCAAGTGCTTCTTGCAGCCAGGTGTCCCTGGCAACATGCAGAACCAGAGGTACCAAATTCCACAAGCATTCAGAATTGCTTCACTTGGTAGATCATTTCCACTTGGCAGATTTGGAAGGACACAAGTTGTTCTGGGTGTCTGACATGGTTTGCAAACATTTTCATATACCGTCTGCTTTGCCATCCTGCTGCTGTTCATGCTTGCATCTTGTTATTTTATTTTATTTTTTCCATCCCCACTTAGGCATTCTCAATCTTAGCATACTGCTGGAGGAAAGGAGAGGAACTGGGGTGTGTGTGAGGATGTAGACAGGGAAGACAGAGGGTGTGGAAAAGGTGCAGAAAGCAGGTATGTAGAAGTAGGGAACCCTGCCGGAAGAGCAAGATTTTCTGCTGTCTCACTATGGGAAAAAAGCAGGAAATGGAGAATAAGAAGAGAAAAGAAACTTTTGTCTTCCATGCAGGACATTAGGTTCCCTATTACTGCAAAGAATTCATGGAATTACATCAATTCTCTGAGCCTTCCACCTCAAGGGTTTCATTTCCTTCTGGTGTGCCAGGATCAGGATGGCAAAAGGCAGTGAAAGTGCTAGAGTCTGCCTCTGGAGTGCAGCCCAGAGGGCTGTATTCTCTGTGGGCCAACCGGCACTGCATTTGGCTGTTAACTAAAAGGTTGTTGGTGGAACCCACCCAGGGGGCTAGCCCAGCTCCTGAAGCACAGCACTGGAGCTCTTTTTCTTTCTTTCTTTCTTTTTTTCCTCTTGTCATGGTGGCAGGTTGGGGGCTGTTGACACATGGAGCTGAGGGGCTCAGGCTATAAAAAACTCTGTTGAAATCACTGGATTTATTCCTCTAGGCAAAGATACACATCTGTCTACTAAGTCGGTGTGTGCAGGAGGTGGGGGAAGGCTGCCTCCAAGTGAGTGTTTTGACTCAGCAGCCATAAATGTTTTCGGCTCTGCAGAAGCAGCTCTTCAGAGATTCAGGTGGGGTGTCCTTCCTATACTAGTATCCAGTTCCTGAGGAAAGCACAGTGTTTGGGTGCTTGAAGGGCACAGAAGTGCAAAGGAACCTGGAAAGGGCAAATGAAATGAAACTCAAAAATACATGTCCGCACCCATCTGAATGCACAAGCGAAACACCTGGTGCACGTGCTGGACTATCTGTAAGACTGTTGTAAATGGAGCTCCCAGGGAGTCTCCAGCAGCCTCCCAGCATACCTGGCAATGTGGAACCTAAGTGATAGCTGGTGCTGTCCTCTGGGCTTCGCAGGTGCTGGTGAAAAGGAAGTTTGGAAGAGAATAAAGAACCAGGTGGAATAGGCTGCCATGTAACTAATAACTACGTATCCATGCAGATTGACACACCTAAACACATGCAAACAGGCGGTAAACTGAAAACCATGTGGACCAGATAATACACAAAGTGTCAGAGCACACAGTAGGTGTGCTCTACTGCATGGGAAAATGCACAAGAATTTGGAGGAGATGGGTGATGGAAGGTAGCCAGACTGCTCCATGGGAAAAGGAGCACAGACAGGGCATGTTGACCTATAGGCGTGGTCACATGGCTGGGCCGTACCACTGTTTTCCCCAAACTGGGTTCTTTTACCGGATGTGCAAGCAACCAACAGACACACTGGATCGAGATATTTGTTTATTTCATTTCTGCACAGAGATCGGTGCTAGGTGGTAGATCCACAAAGCTAGCACACCTTCTCCCTTTCTCATTCTTTATCTATAAACACTTTTCAGGAAGTACTTTATACAGATTTTTCTGTTGGTTACAGTTTTATCACATCAAATACTTGCTCTGTGCTTGTGCTTTAACATCCGAGTTAATTAGCACAAGAAGTGGAGAAGAAGGTGGTAACATCATTATCATGTCGTTACCAACTCATTATTCATTTAGGGGAGTTCACTTTAATAGGTTAATAAGCCCTAATGAACTTGTAGGTTCCTCTGGGTTATTTTGCTGTTTTTGTCCTCTCTGTTCCTCATGTTCTTCAAAGTGTTGTGATTTCCTCATGGTAATTCGGCTGGAGCCAGTTGTCTTTTGCAATACTGTTTCCCAAGATCCTCTCTCTCTTGTCCTTGAGTCTTGTTGGCTCTTGGAGGGTTTCCACAGCATCATTCCAACAGAATGCCAGTGTTCCCATGGGGGTCCAATTTTGCTTTCCTGACAGGCGGTGAAGGGATATTACAAGAGGAAGGACATTATACTGTAATTCCATTCGGAATCAAATCAGCAACCCCAGGCCCCATTCCTGTTCAGCCTCCCAGAAAAGGGTTCCTGTTTTATACCCATTCCTGCCCCTCTGGTCCCTCTTCCTCTTGGGCCTCATCCTCTCACATTTATTCCCCTTCCTTGCATCCTTGGAATTCCTCTTAATGCTGTGACCAACATACTCGCTTCCTCCTGCTGTAGTTTTCCCTTCTCTTTCTGACCTTCCACTGTATAGGAAAGTTGCTAATGATTGTACCTTCTGTAGATTCTCTCCCTGCCACCATAGAACATGCTTTCCAAAATACTCCTGGATTCCTGGGGCTGCTGGCAGGACAAATGCACTCACTGCCAGCCTTCCATTAATATTTCCCACAGACATTCCTCCAGAGCTTAATGGGGTTTGACGCAAGCTACTCCAAAAATTGCTCAGGTGTTCCTCACGCTTTTGCTAATGAAAGTACCTCTCCTGAGTTAATGGCCATTAGTCCTGCAGTTCTTACTGCTAAGACTGGATTTTGACACTCAGTTTCACATGCTACCCAATCGTTTGTAGTATTAGAATCTCGATGTGGATCTACTCCTGGTCAAGGTTGACGGTTTCCATCTCAGTCTGCCAATTCCTTATCCCTCTCCCAATGTTCATTCCCTATCCTCTGGCTGAAAGATCTCTTGTAACAAGACTTGAACATCCACCCCTCCCCAAAAGTGAGCTGTCCCTCTACTCTTGTAGAAAGCAGTCAAGCTGCCTTCTGTAGGTCTTCCTGCACCTGGGGCATTTGCTGGGCCCTTTGAATTAGATCTCCCAGAGCTCATGGCCAATAAACATAGACACAAAGGACCAGTGTGGGTGGCTGCTGGACTGGTGTCACTGGCCTGCCCACACCTGGCTTAGGAATCACAGCTCCAGTCATAGGCGCTTGCAAAGTGGCATACTATTTTCCCATGGGAAGTGACAAATATAGGTTAGAAGCTTGAGCAGAAGCAGGTTCAGAGGGAGGAGAAGCAGGGGCAGAGCTATTCCTCATGTCTCGCAGCATTTGCTGCACAGGCCTGCGTCTTCCCTGACTTCAATCTCTGAATCCTCCAGGATGCATAAATGCCCAGTTATCCGAAATATACTAGTAGACCAATTCCCAGCCTCCAAATGAACCACCCAGAGGCCATACTCAGAGGTTGTCCCCTTCTCAAGTCTGCAGTGGCCATTCTTCCTGATGGAGGGTGATTACTCTACCCTTACTGACATTTGAAGTATGTTTATTTTATACCAGTCTTCCAGAATTTCCACTAGTGGTGAACTCATTTTACATTTCCTAACAAAGCTCCCCTGACTCATGCTGCCCTGGTTTTAGTACCTCCCTGGTGAGCATCACCAGCAAAACCTCACACCTGATGCTCATCGACACAGACCACAATTGAAAACAAGAAAACAGAAAATATTATCAATGTCCTGAGAAAGAACTGAGCTCAGAAAGACAACACGCACAATGTTCCTGTGCCTGGACTATCAGCTACTGAGAAAACGTGATCTCCAGGTCAGCTTAAAAGCCATGAGCCTGCTCATAACCTATCAGGCACTGAGGCACAAGGGACCTACCACCCACAAATATGAGCCATGTGGCCAGGGCCAGCCTACCCGGCACTGAGGCTCAAGTGACCTCACAGCCACAAACAGCAGTCACATGACCACCACTGGCCTCTCAGGGCCTCAGGCAGAGGTGACTTCAGAACCACAAACAGCAGCCAGAGAACCACAAACAGCAGCTGTGTGCCTGGCACTGGCCTGTCACGCACTAAGGCACAAGGGACCTCACTGTACTGGCTACCAGTCATTGGGGCATGAGTGACCTCAGAACCACAAACAGCACCCGCATGACCAGCAATGGCCCATCAGGCACTGAGGAAGAAGAGACCTCACAAACACAAACGTATCCATGGGCCTCTGGTGGAAGCGATGTCGCAGCCACAAGCACCAGCCCCATGACCAGCACGGCCTTATCACGGCCTCAGGCAGAAATGATCTCACAGCAACAAGCAGCAACCATGGGCCTAGTACTGGCCTATTAGGCATCGAGGCACAAGTGACCTTGTCACCGCAAACACCATCCAAGGGCCTCGGTATGGCCAATCAGGGCCTCAGGCAGAAGCGATCTAACAGCACAAGCAGCAACCACATGACCCCCACTGGCCAATCAGGCCAGAGGCACCAGTGACCTCCCAAGAACCATGAGGAGCAATGGGCCCAGCACCAGCGAATCAGATGCTGAGGCAGAACTGACCTCACAAGCACAGTGACCAGGATGTGCCTATGAGGGTCAGGAGAAGTGACCTCACAAGCAGAAACAAGAGCTTTGTGCGTGGTAGTGGCCTATTGGGCACTGGTGCACAAGTGACCTCATAAGCGCAAACTGCAGACATAGGTCTACAACTGGCCCATCAGGTCATCAGGCAGAACTGACATCATAACCACAAACAGTAGCCATGTGACCAGCACTGGCCTGTTAGGTACTGAGGAACAAGTGACTTCACAACTATAAAGAGCTAGCACATGACCAGCAGTGGCCTATGAGGCAGTGGTGCACAAGGGACCTCCCCATCACACACAGCAGCTGTGAGCATGGCACTGGCCTATGAGGCACTGGTGCTCAACTGACCTCACAGCCACAAACACCAGCCATGTGACCAGCGCTGGCCTATCAGGCACTGAGGCACAAGTGACCTCACAATCAAACCAGGCAGCAAGGGCCACAGCCCTGGCCATTACAGCCTCAGGAGAAGTGACCTCACAAGCAGAAACCTCAACTGTGTGACCAGCCCTGTGCTCTGGGAGCACAAGTGACCTCACAGCCAAAACCAGCAGCCAAGAACCTAGTAGTGGCCTGTCAGGAACCAAGGCACAAGGGATCTCACTGCCACACAAAACAGCTAGATGACCAGCGCTGCCCTGTCAGGCCCTGGGGCACAAGAGAACGCATAGCCATAAAAGGCAGCCAAAGGCCTACCACCCTCAGAGATGTTACTGCTGCACAAGTGACCTCACAACCAGAAACGTCGGCCATGGGCCTCGCACAGTCCTATCAGACACTGAGGCAGAGGTGACCTCCCAGTCACAAACAGCAGCCACATGCCTAGCACCAGCCTGTTAGGTACTGAGCCATAAGGTACATCACATCTGAAACAGCAGCTCTGAACCTACCGCTGGTCTGTCAGGCACTGAGGAACAGCCACAGGTAACATCCAGGGGCCTAACACCGGCCTGTCAGTCACTGCAGCACAATGACCTCACACCACAAACACCAGCCATGGGCCTAGCACTGACCTATCAGGTCCTCAGGCAGAAGTGACCTTAGAAGCACAAACAACAGCTGTGTGCCTGGCGCTGACCTATCATGCACCAAGGCACAAGTGACCTCACGACCACTGACAGCAGCAATGCCCATAGCACTGGCAATTAAGGCTCAGGCAGAAGTGATCTCACAAGCAAAACATCAATCACATCACCAGCACTGGCCTCTGAGCCACTGGTGTGCAAGTCACCTCACAAGCAACAACAGCAGCAGGCCTATAAGGCAATGAGGCACAAGTGATGTCACAGCTCCTAACATCAGCCATGGGCCTAGCACTGGTCTATCAGGGCCTCAGGAGAAGTGACCTCACAAGCTCTAATAGCAGCTAGGATCCTCGCATTGCCCTGTCAGCAACTGAGGCAGAAATGACCTCACAACAACAAAGAGGAGCCATGTGACCAGCACTGGCCTATCAGGCACTGGTGCACAGGTGACCGCACAACCACTAACCTCAGCCATGGGCCCAGACAGGCCTGTAAGGCCCTGAGGCCAAAGTGACCTCCCAATCCCAAGCATCAGCCATGGGCCTGACACTGGCCTATCAGGGCCTCAGGCAGAAGTGACCTCACAACCAGAAATAGCAGCCAGTGTCCGAGCGTTGCCCTATCAGGCACTGCGGCACAAGTGACTCTGCCACCACGAACAGCAGCCATGGGCCTGGCACTGGCCTAGCAGGCGCTGGCGCACAAGTGACTTTACAGCCACGAACGGCAGCCATGAGCCTGGCACAGGCTTCGGAGGGGCTCAGGCAGAAGTGACCTCACCAGCACTAACATCAGGCAGGGGCTTAGCACTGCCCTGTCAGGCACTGAGGCACCGGGGACCTCATGACCACAAACAGCAGTGACGTGTCTGCCTCGTCCTTGCCATTTACGGGTGCACAAGCAGCCTAACAACGTGTATTCACATGTATTCAAAGGAGTTTGCTTGCCGCTTGCCTATCCCATTCTCAGGAAGCGGTGACCTCACAGTCTTCACCAAAGCCATATGCCATCTGCTGCCCTATCAGATAGTAAAGCAAGTGTGACCGCACAAGCAAGAACAGAAGCCACATGCCCCTCACTGGCCTCTCACATGCTGAAACAGAAGTGACCTCAGAGCCTGCATTGAAGCCATGTGCTTGCTGCTGGCCTATGAGGCACAGAGGCACAAGGGACCTCACAAGCACAAAAGCAGAAAGGTGCTTGATGCTCTTCCTTGAAGCAAAAGTCACCTGTCCAGGACAAAAGGGAGCAATATGGCTGCTGGTGGCCTAGCAGATCCTGACGCCCAGTGACTTCAAAAACACAACCATCAGCAATATGGATCGAGCTGAACTGCCAGCTACTGAGGCTGAGGTGACCTCACTCACAGTCACCCATGAAGCCATAGATCTGCTCCTGGCCTGTTGGGGACTCGGGCACAATTGACCTAACCAAGCACAAACAGCAGCAATGTGCGTGCTGGTTGCCAATCACATACTGATGCACAACTGACCGCAAAAGCACAAGCAGCAGCAATGGGCCTGCTCCCTGTTTATGAGGTACTGAGACACACAGGACCTCACCGTCATCACCAAAGCTAGGGGCATGCTGTTGGCCTGCCAGGTTCAGAGGCACAATTCACCTCACAAGTGCAAACGGCATCGACATACCTGCTACTGGCCTATCTGTTGCCAAGTCACAAGAGACTGGGAAGTGCAAAACCTCCCAGAGCAGAAGCTCACCTGGGCCACTCCCATGTCCCTTGATTATGCTGTTATCTCTCCAAACATAACAGTCTTCTACAAACAGCTTTCATCTCCTGCCAAGACTCCCTCCAGGTCCTCGGACATTTCCACTCTGTCACTCTAGGCACAAATCAGAAAAGCGGAAATTGGTCTTGCCTTTCCTGCAATCTGAGCTGTGAGCCTTTGCCCTGGAGCACCTACATGAGGACAACAGGATGCCATTTCCCTTTCTTGGTACTGACAGTCATCCAGGGAGCACAGAGACCTGGGCCCTGGCCTTGATGATGACTTGCCATTTGCTATTGATCATCCTCTGAGAATTCAGGGGGTGATGCCAGAGGAGAAAACGTGGCACTGAGCCATCACCAGAGCAGTACGTACCATGACACAGCTCTTGAATTTTGGCCTTCCCAAATGGAGCCGGTGGTAAAATGCTTCAAGAAGAGAGGGGGCATGCATGCCAAACAGCTGGGAGGCTAGTGGTAGGATGGATGTGCTCACCACCACTGCCTTGACTCCAGCTACTCCGAGCAATGCAGCTACAGCTACGTGGGCTCCTCACACCCCCAGAAAGTGCAGGCAAAATCTGGCACCTTGCCACCTAGCCAGGGTCAGCAGTGTCAGTACCTAAACACACCACACCAAGCACAATTTGTCTACACATGGGGTGCTTTCTTATTTCCCCAGTGCATCAGAGGCAGGTCACACTACAGCAGGATAGTGTGGGTAACCTGCAGAGACTGCACGTGGAAGGAAGAGAGACCTGGGCTGCGCATCCCTTGCAGGGCATTTTTGCCTTGCTGCTCCCATTCCAAGGGACTCCTCCAAACAGATCTGCTACAGGAAGGACTCAGTCCCTTGACAGTCAACTCCTAAGAACTCACCTGCCCTTCTCCAAAGACCACCACACCACAAGTATTCACTCCTTCAAAGAGCTTCCAGCAGGCTAATGCCCAGCCAGCAAAGGGCATCTCCGACAGCCTCTTACTCCCACCCCAGTAAACACTGCTACAGACCAAAGCTCTCATGAGAAACAGCAAATGAGAGCAAAGGAGGGAAAATGCAGGCTTGGTTTGCATCTCGGAGCAAGGAGGAAAAATCCTAGGCAGCATGTATGCTGCAGATCCTGGCAAGCGCTTAGCAAGCTCAAGGCCTGAACCTCAGTGCATCAAAGGCAGCAGGCTGCCAGCAGCTGTGGCCCATGACACCACAGCAACCTAGGCCCAGCCAGCAAATTCCCCCTCACCTTGCAGTGCTCCCCAGGTCCCCAGTCTGCAAGCACTCCCCACACACAGCACTGCCCTCTCCAGCTACCTCCTCCCATGCTGAGCACCAAAACACTTGGAACAGCAGCCAGGCCCACCACAGGGCACCCCTGCACTGTGACACCCCGCACCCACTGCCACTCGCCTCACAGAGAGATGGCAGCAAACATGCACCAAACATGCACCTCCGCATCAGCAACACACAGGGCACATTCCTACACATGGTAGTAGACAGGGCACCCCTAGGTGCCCAACAACACAGAAAGCCCACCCCTCCAGCCCTTCCCTTCCCTTCTAGTCCTCTAAGGCTCTACAGCAGGCACTGGCGCTGCCTCCCAACATCTACTGCCTAGGGCCTGGCCACTTCCCACCTCCAGGAAGCAGAGGAGTCCTCTCATGGGGGCTGATCATGCCACCTCTTGCCATTCGCTTGTGCCTCAACTTCCTGGAAAATGCAATCTCTTTGAGAATGTGGCTCATAGCTGTTTGAGGGGGGGACACTCCTCCTATCTCCTCCAACAGCCTTTGCAACCATTCTCCAATGGCTGCATAATCGGCAGAAAATAACCAACCTCTAAGGTGTTACAGTTCCAAAGGTGTCGTAAAAGCAGGTGGACACCTGAAAGACAGGCACAGCATTCAGACCGTGCAGGAACATCCACAAGCTCCCTCCTGTTTGGACAGAGAGAAGTGCTAAAGCACACACAACCCCTGGGAAGAAGAGATTACTAACACCACTGCCTACACCAGCACTAGATTAATTTAGCAGCCTCAGTGGATCTGGACTCCCTAGCTGACTGCGAGCCGGCTGCAAGCTTCCACTTAGCAGCAAGTAGAAGGACAAATTCCATGTGCATGTTCACGAGAGAACATCATCCACAATTTAAACGTGGCAGGACTAACTCAGGGCGATGGGGTGGACTAGAGCTGGTGTCAGATGATGGGGAACATCTGCTTCTGCTTGATTAATTAGTTGCCTTTCTGTGTTGCTGTCGAGCTCTTCAGGGGTCAATCCCTCCTCTGGGCACACGCAACAAACCCAGGAGTTCCCCTCACCTCCAGCATCCAGGCCATGTGTCCTCTCTGGACCTGTCAGCTGCTCAGGTAGTGGTGACCTCCCAAGGGCACATACCCCTACCACACACCTGCTGCTGGCCTATTGGCTTCAGGGAAGCATGTTGCAATAAAAATAAATACAAAAAACATTTTAAGGATCCTCTCCTGGGGACCTGCTACTCTGGCCCCAAGGGCAGCTGCTGCCTCCTCATGGGGCGGCTCTCCTCAGAGTGAGGACCCCAGGGGCTCTGGTCACGGCAGGGACACAGTCCCCATGCAGAATGTCCCATCACAATGGCCTTGTAGGCACCATGCCACCACCGTCACACAGCCCTGCTGCTCCCCACATCATGGGGAACAGCGTGTTGGCGTCATAGCAAAGAGAAGTTCCACAGGGAAATGTGCAGGCCACCATTGCGGTGGCTTTGTGCCTTTGCAGAAGAGGTGCTTCCCAAATGTGAGGCAAACCTCAGAGAAAGCATGACCATGCTGCTTTGTAAACTCAACGTGCTGGTGACAGAGACTGGAATCGGTACTAGGCCGAAGATTGCAGGCTGTAGGTAGCCAGGGGCGGCCATGAGTCGAGGTCAAAGCCAATCAGGAGCAGGAAGACTAGCTCCATTCCTCCTAATCACTGTCTTAAGGCAGAAGAAAAAAGGAGTCCTGGAACTTTGTAGGTACTCCTCAAGTCCTGCCTGGCTCTCCAGTAGTTCAAATGGGGGAGAT
Organism: Rhea pennata; assembly: GCF_028389875.1. Lineage (NCBI taxonomy): Eukaryota > Metazoa > Chordata > Aves > Rheiformes > Rheidae > Rhea > Rhea pennata. The sequence continues at coordinate 3,447,537 of NW_026907677.1, forward strand.
CTGGTCAGAAGTTGCAAAGTTTTCCAGTGGAAATGGCCATTTTCTTTGCTCTTTAGCTTGGACGTATAGCCAATCAAGAGAGCATTAGATAGTAATGCTTGCAAGCAAAGAAATGTGTAGCAGGCATTTACTCATGTTAATCGGGGACGCCTCTGCCTGACGCATGCATCGGGCGGACGTGCTTCCCCTACAGCTGCCCGTGCGTGTGTGAGAGAACAAAGTCTCTCTCTGAGCTAGATTCCTACAAGTAGAGTTTTCGTAGGACAAGTGTGGTCTGTGTGGGAGGAGGCCACGAGCTGCCTTGGGCCAGGGACAACTGTTCCCAGCCAGCTTTGAAAGACACGTGAGCAACCCTTCCCAGACAAAGTCCTCAGCTAGTCCGAGGAGCCCATGGTGCCCTAGCTGAGGCATCTTTAAGAGAGACGGGCAGGTATTAGGAGCCAGAGGTGTGAGGAGAAGCTGCTGAGGAGACATGGAAGGAGAGACTGCTGAGGAGATATGCAGGTGGAAATATGCTCTTGGGAAGAGGTGCTCCATGCCCAAAGGGTGCACCCCTGAGGGCCTGCAACCATTGGTTGTAGGCGACCAGTGCCGATGCAGGGAAAGCCCAAGGGACTGTGACGTGCAGAGCCGCTGGCTGCCCCCACAGCCGATGTGGGAGGCAGAGTAGCCAAGGCCTGACCGGCACCGCACCTTGGATTGCCTTGGGCTTTTGTCATTGACAGTGGGGCTGCCTCTGCGCTTGAGGAGCCACCCAGGGGCCTGCTGCCCGCTGGAGCCTGGGGCTCTGCAGAGGCTTTTGCTTGAGAGCTGCCAGAGGGACCTGCTGGGAAGAGGCAATACTTGCAGCAACTCGGAGAGGGCCGGCTTGCGTCTGTCCTAGGACCCTGCTGCTGAGCCCAGGCTGGGGCCCGGGAGCAGGTTGCATAGCTGGGGCCAGAGTGTTGGTGGCCATGGAATACCTGGGCTCGGTCACATCCCCTCCATCCAGAGCACTCAAGAGGCTAACCCTGTGCCCTCCCTCGCACAGGCAGTGGCAGAATAAGGGATTTACCACCAAGGCAGAATCCCATCCTCCCACAAGGCCAGCATCCCCCTGCCCCGCATCCCGGTCCCTCTGCCTCTTTTTGGAAGGGGCAAGACCTCGTGGTCACTGTCTCTTCTGGGGTGTGGAGACTGAGGCCAGATGGAGGAAGAGCCTCCTGCATCTTCTAATAGAATGGGGCACTCCGGAAGAGTAACTGAAGCCTCCCACTCCACCTCGGAGGACTACCCACCATGTTCTGCCCTCGGGTCCCTCAGTGGCAGGGCAGAGCTCTTGAGACAAAAGGTGGGAAACTGCAGGGCTGAATTTGAAGCCGATTATTATTGAAATGGTCCAGAGCTTCACACCATCCCCTGCCACCCCCATCCACATGATACCTGAGCCCTGTGGAGAGTTTGGGATGTTTAAGGAGAGCTTCCTCTGTGTTTGGTGGCCCAGCAGAGCACTGCCATGGGCTGCTGGGAAGAGTGGACATTGTAGCACTCGCATGACGAGAGCCCAGCTCTTGTAGGGGCTGAGTTTTCTCCCTTGCTTCTGTCTCCCCAAAGAAAAGACACACACGGTGAAGAAACAGGGCTGCTTCTTTGGTGACAACGCAACAGAGGGGTGAACTGATGGAGCAGCACTGGGCAGGGGATGGGCCTGAGCACGGTAGCTGCCCTGCAGGCAAGGGGAGGTGACCGGGACGAGCCCGGCTGCCCGGCACACAAAGCTGTGGGTCCTCAGGGAGCAGAGCAGCCTGGGATGAAATCTGCTGCTCTAGCTCTGCTCAGAGCAACATCCCAGAAGCAGGTTCCACCTGCCCCAGCTGCTGCGCAGCCGGTAGCTCAGGCCTTGTAGGTGAAATCCTGATGGGGACCTTTCCAGTAGAGGCCTCAGCAGCAGGCTGGTCTGTGTCGCCAGGGCACTGACGGAGCGATGGCTGTCATTCTGCAAAGGCTGAAGGGCTGGCAAAGGAAAGAGCGGAGATCCAGCCCCTGTGTCTGCAGAAACCCCAGGCGTTCTCCCCAGGCAGCACCAGCCCACCAGCCTTCCCATGACCACGAGGCAGCTGGGGGACCAACGGGGCAGCTAAGAGTTGCTGGTCAGGCTGCCCCAAGTGCCTTGAATGATTCCTCGCCTCTTCTCCCCTCACCTCTGCCACCTCCCCCGCACATACCCTTCCCCTCCGCAGAGGGACATAGGGCCCTCTTTGCCTGGTGCTGCACAAGGGAGTGGAGCACACTTCTCGGGCACCTTCCCCCACCCCCAGCAGCCCACAGAACACCACGCTGCCCACACTCACCCTTACAGATAGCCAGCAGCTTATCCTCGCTCTGGGGCCTCACATGCTGCGCGGCGAGCCCTAGGTACACAAAGCCCATCACTCCTCGTGCTCCCCAGCATGCTCCCAGCAGCACAGCTCCCCTCCACCCCGCCAGCCTGGCCACATGCCCTCCTCCCTTTGGGCAGGTCTGACCCTGTGCAGCACAGTGCAACCACCGAGGAGGGTGTGTGGCACCAGAGAGAGCTCCCATCAGCCTGTCCACGTGGGCAAGGATGGGAGAGGGAGACACGGAGCCCCTGGGTGCTCAGGCCAGCACCCAGCGGTCGGGGCTGCAGGCACCCAAGGGTTCAGAGGGCGGCCCCAAGGGTTGTGGCTCACCGATGAACCTCACGGCCACCTCTCGCAAGGATGCCTGAGGGTCCTGCAGGTATGGCAGGCTCTGGCTCACGTACTCCTCTGCTCTGCTCCTGTACCGTGCCAGCTGGAGAGAGCACAAGGGTACAGGGATGACACAGACCCTCCCCAGTAGGTTCGGCCCAGCCCTCCTCCCAGGGATACCCTCCCCATCCCTCCCGTGCCAGGACAGTCACAGCTCCCAGCCAGGAGCCCCGTGCTGATGAGGTGCGAAGGCAGCACAGGACCGGAGCGTGGTCGGGAGGCGCTGAGAGCCCCCTGTGCTGCTGCCAGCCCCAGCGTGAGCAGGTTGCCCATCAGCCTGCAAGAGTCAGTGAGGGCAGAGGGGCCTGGAGAAGAGCGCGTCAGGGCTGTGCGCTCAAGGAGCAGCTCCAGGCTGCAGCTCTGGGCTGCAGCAGTGGGCGAGGGGCAGAGCTGTGTGCCACGGTGCCCCATACCCTGTGCGTGAGGACAAGGCCTCAGCTGGCCCGGGCCCTTGGGGACTTTGGGGCTTTGCTTACCATGCACTCGCTGATCTTCCACGTCTGCCCTGTTTTTGTCAGATACCTGAGCCGCTCCCAGTGCAGGAGTTGGGCTGCTTCAAGGAGGGTCTCCTGAGAGGCCTGCCAAATAGCAGAGAGGGGGAGATGCCACCACAGCCCAGCCCCTTTGGGGAAGGTGTAGCCAGGGAAAGGAACAACCCCCAGCTGAAGGCTGTGGTGGGTCTGAGGCAGAGAGGGCAGCTCTGCACTGTCCTCTGGGATGCAGGAGGCCAGCGACACACATTCAGAGGTGTGGAGGCCCACCCGTGGGGCGTCAGCATCCACCCCCTGAATCACTGCTGCTGTCAGAAGTCCCACCTGGGCCACTTGCCGTGCCTCATCACTCAAATGAAAGAAGAGAGGCAGCAGGCTCCTCTGCACATCCTTCTTCATCCTCCATTTGTCACTCCACACCAGAGTCTCCATGATGTCTTTGAAGAGGAGCATGGAGAGCTCTCGCACCCGGCTGGCCTCCTGGACAGAGAGAAGAGGGCAGAGGAGACCTCGGCAATGGTCGTGGCAGCCGGCCATGAGCAGGGGTGCCCCAGCAAGGCGCCTCCTCCTCTCTGTGCGGAGCTGTCCCCGAGCCCAGCAGAAGGGCAGAGCTGGGGCTCTGCTGAGCAGGCTGCTGCTGAGGAAGCTGGGGCAGAGGGCTGTCCTGCAGAGGCAGCACACGCTCTCCCAGGCCCTCAGTGCCTCTCCCTCCACATGGGACGTTCTTTCTCCCGCCCTGGGGTTGCTCAGGTCCTCCCAGCAGAACTGCATGGACAGGGGCAGCCTGTGCCTGGGCTCAGCTCTGCTCCTGGCTCTTGGTTTACCTCCGCCCTAAGCCGCAGCAAGAGCAGCAAGGGCTCAGCACGGTACGGAGCGGCTGGGAGTGCAGCGGACAGTGGCCTGAGCACAGCACTTGCTGACAGTTCCCAGGACTCGTGGCGGGAGGTACACATTCCCCCACCAGTGGGCACAGCGGAGAGGGACACATCACACCTGCGGCCATGTACAAATGTGCGGCAGAGCCCTGGGCTCTCCTGCCGGCCTTACATCATCAAAGAGGGGCAGGAGCATCTCCATCAGCTGCAAGGTACTGGGGTGGGCTCTCTGCCTCTCCATGTAGCGGAAGATGTTCCTCAGCACCATCAGCACTTTCACCCTGCTGTCCCTGTCGGCATCCTGCAGGCACTTCATGAAGTCTGGCAGCAGCGAGTGCATTTTTCTTGCCTGCAAGAAGCACAGAACACCCTTTTTGTGGGGCAACGATGACCTGCCCTGGCAAAAACTCTCTCTGACGCAGCCGGGATGTGCCTGTACCAGGAGCCCCTTCAGGCAGGCACTGGTGCCTTTCTCCTGGTGCTGCACAGCCAATGGCCTGGCCTGAAACGTGCCGGACTGAGGAAGAAGGCATCTGGAGGAGCTGGGACCAGCTAGCACACCTCTCATTGCCCACAAAGTCCAAGACACTGCCTTACTCCTTGCCTTCTGCCCACCCCCACGCTGTCACACAAGTGTGTGTGTATGTCCCCTACTCACCATCGTGGGTCTCTCAGACGCTGTGATGAGGCCTCTGAGCACCAGCCAACGCATCACTGGGGAGCGATGTGGCAGATACCTCTGCAAGAGGTTGAGGACACGGTCCCCCTCCTTGGCGAAGTCAGTGCAGACCAGCAGCTGGAACACACGTCATGAGAGAGGGACAGAGCCTACAGCGCTCCCTTGCAGCACGAGGCCATGCTCGGTCCCACCGACAGCCAAGAGCAGGGTGCTCCATGGCCCTCCAAAGCCTGTCCTGCGGGTAGCTGTGACCACAGGCAGCCTGCGTGGCCCCTCAACCCAAGCCCTGGGCCCCAGGGTACACCATGCAGATCGCCCGCCTGCTCTTCCGCCCTCTGAACCCTCTGCAGCCTCTTGTGCTCCTGCCTTTGAGGAGCAATTGAACAGCGAGAGCTGGCACCAGGGAGGCACAAAACGCAGAGAGTTACAGGGGTTACCCCCCAGCAGTCACGGACCACAGCCAGGGGGGCTAACACCAGCGCAGGACAGGCACTGCGTATCGTCAGGTCTACCTCAGTGAAGAAGGCCATGGCCGGGATCTCCTGAAACTGGTCCTCCCTGTGGAGCAGCACTGCCAGCTGGTTGAAGATCCAGCACTGGTCAAGCGTTGGAATCTTCCTCATCTCTCTAGCAGGGGGAAGGAGGCTCTGTCAGTATGCAGCTGATCCCGCAGACCTCTTCTGCGATTGCACCGCTAAAGTCTAGCTGCTGCCCCACAGGCCAGGACGTGCAGGGCAAGGCCACAGTGGCATTCCACTGGCGCAGCCAGTGGCAGCTGCTCACCCAGTGGCCGTCTCTCCCCACCGCACACCACCTCTGCAGAGCCAGTGTGGCATCCTCAGGCTCCCTTTGGTGGCAGAGCACAAAGACGCCCTTCCCACCACCAAGTCAGGGCCTGTCCACACATCCCATTTCCTGCCCATGCGGGAGGCTTGTCCCCATGGGCTCCTCCCGTGCACATGGCCCTGTGCATCTTGCCCCTTTCCTGGTTAACCCTCTCCAGTAGAGCTGCATACAGACAGAGCCATGGCACTCTGCGTGGCCTGAGCCCAGTCGCTAAGGGAGGGGACTCCAGGTCCCCGGGAGGTGACTGGTCCCACCAGGCACCCTCTCTCACCCTTGCTAACACCAGCTGCTGCCCCAGCAGGCGGTCCTGGCACGCCTGGGGACTCCCTGGCACCTCAGAGGAAGGGGACTGTGTTGTGTAGAGCTGGGCAAAGAGGACTCTCACCTGGCCAGTAAAATGACTCCCAAGTGGAGAGTGTCAGGGCTGAGAAGCATGTCCCAGCCTCCCTTCGTCCTGAGGACCAGGGCTTGGTGTTCGTAGCCAGCGCAGCAGAACAAAGCTGCCATGGTCTGCACTGCTGAGCTGTGTGCAGAGCAAAGGCTGGCTCATACCGGCAGCCTGGCCCTGGCTCCAGGTCCAAGGGAGGGACGAGGGGACGGGGATGGAGCACCTGACAGGGCTGGTGGGAGCGGATGGGTCCCATCGGTGGCATTCCCTCCGGAAGATCGCAATGTCCTGCGGCGTGAGCTCTGCTGTGAAGCCAATTTGGAAGAGCAGCGCCAGGCAGAGGTGGGAGAAAAATGTCTTCACCACCTGCGAGCAGCTGCACTGCTGGAGGAGCTCATAGAGTGCCCTGGTTGCCTACAGAAAACACGCAGAAATGGTTCTCACTGCAGAGACGTCCCTGTTGCGCTGCCAGAGCCTGTCCTGCTGGCAGTGGCCCCAGGGTGCTGTGTGCACGTACTACGAGGCGCTCATGGATCATGGGCAGATGGAGAGGGCACAGAGGGCTCTGCCGCTTGCCCCAGACAGGTGAGCAGAGCCCTGGGGGTGAGGGAGGTCTCATCCAGTAACTCACGGCCAGGGGAAGGATGCGGGTTCTGTCCCTGACGTTGGTGAACGGTTTGCGCAGTGGCCGCTCCACCAGCATCTTGAGGAGCTCCCACAGCACCTTCTTCGACGTGCTGGGCTTGGAGACCATTGCCCTCCACGTGGCCACAGTGACGCTGCAAGCCTCGGCAGTTCTGTCATCAGGGCTGCCCCGGCCACAGCTCTGTGGCCTGGCCAAGCGGCTGAGGGTGCAGACAGAGGCCACAAACTTCAGCTGCTGAGCTTCTTCCTGACAGCGGGGAGGAGAGAGACAAAACAGAGAGCATGAGACGGCGGGAGGCTCGGCCAGTGGTAGCAGAGTGCAGCCCGAGTGGCAATGTCTGTAGTTACCCTTCCTCTGCCTGTGAGAAAGGCCTGGATGCACGCCAGGGCTTCCTGCTCCTCTCTCCGCACGTCGGAGCAGCTGGTGGCAGAATCCCCTTGCCCTGAGAAAGAAAGAGCAGGCAGAGCTGTGGGGACGGGCAGGAGGCAGCAGAGGTGGGTGGCAGAGCTGTGCCCTCTGTGCAGCCACGCTGCCTGCTGCACGGACTCCAGCTCCCCTGCGCTTGTCGGGGCTGAGAGGTGCCCGACAGCTCGTGCGTGATTCTGGAGCACAGTGACCTGGGGAAACAGCCCAGGGGTGCCGGGATCAGGAACTCGCTGCGAGACGGGCAGGCAAGGTCCCTGCCCCGCAGCATCGCTGCCCCTCCCAGCCTGTGCCACAGAGCGGGAGCCGGGTCCCCTCTGCTCCTCTCCTTCCTGGAAGGATGCTGTGCCAGGCCGGCCCCCGAGCACACAGCAGGCCCAGGCATGCCGGCACCGCGGTGCCCCCAGGGCTCCGGGGACACCCCCCTCCCCAGCCTGCCATGGAGGGGAGAGCGTGCGGCAGAGTGGGGTGGTCTTGCAGCCCCCATCCCTGCCCAGCTCCATGGTGCCACTCACTCACCCATCTGCAGAGGCTGAGGCACGCACACGCCGGGGAGCTGTGTCTGGGAGCCGATCTCCTGGGGAGCTCCATCTTCCCTGTCCTTCTCCCAGGCCACCCTGGGGTTGCTGGGGGGTCTCTCAGCCATCCTGTGGGAAGGAGAGGAGGTGCTGAGCGTTGGGGAAGGGGGAGCCTGCGCTCAGGCCTGGCCGCATCTCTGTGTCGCCACAGTGGGCAGACAGTGGTCCTAAAGGAGGCTGCGCAGGCACACGGGGCAACAGTTTTTCAGCAAGCAGCAAATGCCCTGGAAAAGGCCTCTTGGGGGCCCTCCAGAAACACCGGCATCACCTGGCTGCAGTGGGCAAGGGACCAACATCAGAAATCAGGCACGTGGCTGTGCCTTTCCCAGACGAAGGGCTTCGCTGGGCAGATGCCAACACATTTTGCCAAGGCACCGCTTCCAGGAGTGCCTCTTACAAGCAAAGCCAGTGGGGGTGATGCCAGCAATCCCGGAGTGTCCTTGCCTTCCCCTGGCTGTGCTGGGCCATGGAGCCCAAGCCAGGCCCAACCATGGGGCCAGGCTGCTCCCAGGCAGCCCCTCCCAGAGCCAGAGCAGGTGATGCTGGTGTCTCCCCGGTGCTCCTGGTGGCGGGTCCCAGCCCTTCCTGGGACACCTTGACCCTGCAGGGTTAGTGGTGGCTGTGGACACCATTGTCCCAGCCCCGCATCATCACCTCCCCCCACCCGCTCGGCCACCCTGGACCCCAGGCAAATGGCACCCCTCATGTCTTACACAGAGTGGGACCTGGGGAGGCCTCAGGAAAACGCCTCGGTCCCGTGGGGCTGCCCGAGGGCTGCAGGGAAAGGCGTGGGCTGCGCTCAGGGTCCTCCTCCACGAGTCCTGCGCACTGCTGCCCTGTCCTGTCCCCCTGCACACTGCGGGACTGAGGCCGTGCCAGCGCCTGACTGTGACACGGGGAGATGTCACAGGAGCACAGTCACCAAGGGCTCTGCCATCCCTGGGCAGCCTCCGCCTGCCCCCTGCTCCCCACAGACCCTTCTCATGCACCAGTTCACTTGTCGGGGCTCAGGTCCCCTAAACCCCTCCGTCTGCCCCACGAGCATGCACTTGGGGCTCTGCTGCTCAACAGAGCCCTTGACTGCTTTCCTGGGTGCCCCCAGGCCCCACAGAGTGGACACTGTCAACCCAAAGTGAGCACCTGGGGACAAAGTGCTCTAGGCTCACCCTAAGAGAGCACAAAGCCAGTGTGACACCAGTTCACCAGTTGACTCGGTGCTACTTCTTTACTTGGGCAAGTTTTCTTTCAACTCCCACCACCGACGCTGTCTCTGCAAAAAGGAAGGTGCATGCTTTTCTTCCTGACTTAGACGGACCATTCCAAAATGCCCAACGGGGGTTGAGCCTGGGGTTAGTTGTAACACGAAAGGTGAGCACTGCAGAGGCTCTTGCCTTTGCGTAGACCCCCATCATTCCCAAAGGCTATGTTGTCCAGGCGCTTCACCAGAAGATTTCTTTAAGGCACGTGAAAGCATGTGGTTGTGTTGTGGAGCTTTCAATGTACCCTAGGTCAGCTTTCAAACCTACTGCTTTTCGAGAATGAAGCATGGGGCTTTCACAGCCCAATGAAGGGCTGGCTCACTGCCCATGTCTGATCTACAGCAGGACAATGACTTTTGCCAAGATATTGTGACCTTGCTCCTCATCTCATCCACAGAGTGTTCTTCTGTGGAGCAGTCTCAAATGCCTTAAGGAAGAAGGCTGACTAGAGAGGTGCTTCTGTGTGCCACTTTCCCTCTAAATCCCATCTCACAGCAGCAGTAGCTAGCTGACAAAAATGATGCGTTTTCACGTGAGACCATCAATTTTTTGGCAAAGCAACAGACCTCTACCAGCCCTTTGGCAACAGTGGGACAGCTTGCACAACTTATTCTTGCACTCCTCCTTGCTCTGGCCCAGAGAAGCCCCAGCCAGCGCCAGCAGTCTGGCCATGGCAAAGGCAGGAGAGTTGCCCCTCCTGGGCTCTCTGGCCCACATTTGAGATCCACCCCGCCAGCTCCTCCAGTGAGGAAGTGGCATCTGTCCCGATGGCTTAGGATCCCTCCCACATTTCCTAACCAAAACTCTGCTGTTCCTTGCACGAAACTAACTGATAGGCATCTCCATGGTTATAAAAGCCAGAGAAATACCAGGCCACTGCTGCCTTTACTAACTGCAATCACTAATTATGGATATGCAACTGTAAATCCTAACTGTCCCTACCTGATCCCATGGCTGCTTCCCTGCCTGGCCAAAAGCTTGCTCTCAAGAACACAAGGGAGAAGCCCACCTGCAGAGCCTGTGGTTGCTACAGGGCCAACAGCAAAGGGAGAAAGGGGCAAAACAGGCACGAGATGGTTGGAGGAAAGGCTGCGGAGGCACCCAGCCACCTGCTGAGAATGGAGCACTTCTCTACCTAGCTTTCCAGTATTTACCACTCCTTGCAGATCTGCATATGGGCATCAGGTCGAACTAAAACAAGCCCTTGGGAAAAGTCTCTTCCAGCTGACTTGTGTGGCAGCAGGGGAAGCCCAGAGGCTGTAACGACACATGGCTCAGAGACCCAGGCCCCGTCCCTGCATGGCATCAGTCTCCACAGAACCGCAGAGGGGCCCTGGCCAAGGCAGCCCTTAGCACCATAGCTAAGGGGTGGAGATGGAGGAGAAAAGTCCTTCCTGGAGATGCTGGGGATTGAACCCAGGACCTCCTGCATGCGAAGCAGGCGCTCTTCCACTGAGCTACATCCCCTTACACATGGCATACGTAGATGGGGGGTGTGCTCTGGGGTGCCCTCTCCTCCCATGCCATGTCCCTGACAAGCACAGCCCCCTTGTGCCCTGCTGCCCTCAGACCCTCCCCAGAAAACTCCATTCAGACCCTCCTGCCTGGCCGTGGGGGAAGCTGGCCTTGCCTCTGCCCTGGGACTGCTCCTGCACAGGGCCACGCCACGGAGCGCTGCCCCTTCAGCATCTCTGCAGCTAATTGGGTCAGGGGGAGAGTGTCGCTGCAGGCGCTGCTGCCAGGCTCTGGCCCTGCCAGGGGAGGCTCGATGGAGAGGGGCAAGCCCCTTCCCTGAGTCACCTCTGCCAGCGCAGGCAGCACTCCTGTGTGCGTCACCTGTGTCCACGAGGGCAGCAGCAGGAGGGAGTGGTGTGAGGGAAATGCCCTCCCCAGGGGGATGTGCCCACAGCTCTGATTGCCCCCAGGGTGTGGGGTGGAGGGAGCAGGGGAGCAGGCAGAGCTGGTGCTGGGCAGGGAGCTGCCCAGAGCCCCTCAGCCAGGCTCCAGGCCTCCCCCTGTACCATGCTGCCCACCAGCACCCGGCCATGGGCAAAGGGCAGCGTTCCCCTGCCTGGGGCTGGGTACGGGGTTGGGCTCAGGGACATTCCCATTCTTGCAGCACCAGGACAGTGCTGACAGTGGAGCCCACGGCACAGCCCCAGGTGGGGGGTTTCTGTGGGCCAACCGGCAGCACGTTCGGCTGTAAACAGAAAGGTTGTTGGCTGGAGCCGACCCAGGGACGGTGCCCCCGTGGTGGGGTGCCTGGGGGACTGTGCTGCTCGGCACCCTGGCTTTTGCTCACAGTCCCCAGGAAGGATCCCAGACAAAGCGGTGGGAACCTCAGGGGTCTGACGGAGGCTGGGGAAGGCCCAGGGCCCAGGGAAGGACCTGTGTCCCGAGGCAGGGCTGCTGTGAGCAGGGGGGTCACGGCTGCTGGGCTGGTGCCACTGACCTTCCCCTTCACCCCTGTGTGTGTGTGCAGAGGTAGGTCTTGCTGGGGGTGGGGGGTGGGGAGGCTCACCGGGAGGGAATGGGGAGAGGAATCAGAAGTGTTTAGGATCAGCACCAAGCAGAAGGCACACCCTTTGCTAGGGCTATAAGAGAGTAAATCAGGGTTTAGTGAATGCTATCCATTCTGCCCTCTGTCCTCCTCAAAGAAGAGCAGAAAGGCAATCCTCAGCAGACACAAATGGAACCCAAGAGTGTTCCCAAAGCATCTCATGGCCCCGTCTTCACCAGCCCCTTCATGTGATGCAACCTCCGTACACCTCCCTGCTCCTTCATGAGCGGCAACCTCCCTGCACCTCCCCTGCTCGCAGGGAATGCTCTTTTCCACTCCCAGGAACTGACGTGGGAAACCCAGAGGGAAAAGGCAAAATTCCCCTCCCCACTTCTCCAGAGGTCCAGCCCTGGCCAGGTTTCTGTGGGACAGCGCATCTGTTGGAGGCTAGCACATGCACGCTCCTGGGGGATGTCCCTCTGGACCAAATGGGATGGGCAGGGGACCAGGAGAGCAGCACGGAGGATGCATGTGTGTGCTGCTGAAGCTGAGCTGAGCTGAGCTGTGCCATGCCCATCCCTGGTAGGAAGGACAGGAGAGGGACCAGCGTGTGCCCGTGCTGAGTGGTCATGTCTGTACCTCTACTTCCTGAATGGGGAGAAGGGAGGGAGCAGTGCCATGGGGCAGCCAAAGGGGCCAGCTGAGTCCCTGCTGCTGTGACCGTGCAGGGATGTGGGAGCACTTCAGAGCTCTGCTTGCTGTGCAGGCGGCTCTGCCAGAGACCCCTGTAGCCGGGACAGTGCTTCATCTGCCCCGAGCACAACGTGGGTGGAGAGGACAGCGCTCACCACCCAGCCTGTGCTTGATCCTTGGCCTGAGTTGTTGGCTGGAGAGAGGCTGAGACTGGAGACGCAGCGGGACGCAGTGGGTTGGAGACACAGCTGAGCTCCAGCTGGGAGAGCAGGGTTCAGCAGCAGCAAGAGCTGCTGTGGGGCGGCAGGAGCAGGGCTTCTCCCTCTGTGCAGGGATGTGGGGCTGGAGCTGGGCTGGGCAGGGCTGGACAGCCAGATGGGGGAGTAGGTTTGGGTGAGGGAAGTGGGGAGGATGGATGGAGGCATTGGTGCCGTGAGCTGGTCGTGAGGGGACAAAGAACACAGAGGTCAAGTCTCTGTGCAATGTTCAGGAAAAGTTTTATTACGAAATAAATACACTCCCACCATAAAAAGGAAATTTGGAGAGGTCAATGAAAGCAGAAGCCCCCTTCCTGATGGTCCTTGCCTCTTACAGATGCTTCTGGAAAAAAGCTCTGGAGGAAATGCTGGTCTTTCTCCAGAGGAGTTCTCCCAAAGCACTCTTCTCTCTTCTGTTGCCTGCTTGGGTCTCCAGCCAAGGACTCCAGAAGGGGAAATCTTCACAGGGCTTCAGATGGGAGGAAAGACAAGAACGCCCTCGCCCATTATCTGGAAGTGATATTCCACCTGGAGGGCCACAGAAAAGAAACGGCAAAGAGGACTGCTGGCATCTGTGCTTTCCCAGGGCGCAAAGGGCATTTCTCATCCTCTCTCCTGCCGCTTGGCTTGAGCCTTCCCGGCAGCGCTCTTACGCCCCGAAGCTCTTAGGGGCAGGTCTCAAAATCCCAGTTTGGATCTCACCAATGAGCTCAATAATCACAGAACTAAAGGGAAACTGCCCATGCCCTCTCCCTGAAAGGCCCAGCAGGTACCTTCCCACGGGAAAAAGGGCCAAAGAGGGGCTTCTGAGGTGCTTCCTGAGAATGCCGGAGGGACAAATGCCCTCCAGAACTAGCGGGTGACCTGCACCTTTTCAAGCAAGGCCCAGATGTGGTTGGTCACTGGCCAAGTGAACACGCAGGCAGGGATCTCTCCTACCCACTGCCCATAGGACTGCGCTTTTCCACACGTCCCCGTGGCACAAGCAGGACCTCAGGCTGTAGCACGCACCTGTCCTGGCCACCTCTGGATTTTCTTCACCAGTTTCTCTGGTGGGGGAATGGCTTCAGCACTGCCCTTTGTCCTGCCTTGCACCACCTTCTTGGAGCAGCTGCCTGCGATGGCCGAGAGCCCCCTGAAAAGACACCTTGTGGGCAGGTGCTGGGAGCACAGGGGCACTTGGGTCTCTGTCCTGCACTCACCGGCTGGGCACCTGCCTCTGCGGCACAAGGCCCTTCTGCCAGAGAAGGAGATGGGTTCCGCTGACTGTGTTCACACCCACAGGGACAGAGACCAGCCCCAGCTGAAATGCCCGGGGCTGCAGGATGTGCCCTCGGGAACGCTCTGCGTGCCCAGACACGGGCTCGCTCTGGATGCAGCCCAGAGAGGAGCAGCCTTCTCTACCAAGACAGGCTCCAAGAGACACCCTTACCCCATCCTGCCAAATGTATTACAAATGGCCTGGTGGTCCCCAGTTCACTGTGCTTAGGCATGGAGAGCGGATTGTTCCTGGAGACGCAGGGTCAGAGAAGGAGAAAGTGGTCAGGGCTGTCAAGGCATTCCTGCCATCGAGGGCTCAGGAGTCCCCGGGGCATGTGATAAAGGACATTCAGAGCTGCTGTGAACCTTGTGTGCAGAGGAAACATCTCCCCCAGACACGCACTAGGCTACAGGCTCACCCTCACCCACTCCTCCACGGCTCTCACCTGCCAGCAGGCGCTTTGTCCTCTGCTTTCTTCCCTTTCCCCTTCTGCTTCGTGGGAGCTGTTATTTTGGCTGGAGGATGCCTCGCTCTGAGGGGGAGGTGCTTGGCGGGAAGATTTCCTGTAAGCAGGAGAGAAGAAAACACTTCAGGACAGCATTGAGGAGGCCTTTGGAACGGGAAGGCTCTTCAGATGTGCTCCAGCCTGTGATAACAGTGTGAGGCCTCAAGGTGACTCCTTCTAGGCCTTCTTTCCTGGGTGGTCTTTGGCCCTTCCGCACACTGCCTTCTCTCTGCCTTGTCATTTTTCCCCATCTACTCTCGGGGGCTTTTCTCATTCAATGACAACTCACTGGTCCCATGAAATAGCTCTGCCTCTCTGTGACCTGCAGCTCCCTGCACAATTTAGGATTCACATTGCACAAGGACAGTGCTCACGTTTGCCTCCCTTCTGCACCAACACCTCCAGTGCAAGAGCACTTTGCAGTGCACCCCAGAGCACTGAGTGCCGTGGCAATGGGGGAAAGTTTAACTGGGAGACATCAGCTGCAGCTGGGAGTGTTGGGCTGCCGGGAGGTCGTGTTCCCTCAGGAATCACTCCAGATGTCCCGTACTGGGTACGCAGCGTCACCTCCGGTGCCTGATGCTACCTGAGCCATGGCACTGTCGCCTTGCCTCCACTGCCTGGCCAAAGAGGACGGAAGCAGAAGGCACAAACCCCTGCCAGGATCCAGCGTTCCCATTACCTTTCTTGGCCCTGGTGTCCTCTTTTGCCTTCTCCTCTTCCTGCGGGGGCTTTGCAGGTGCCACAGGGGGCTTTCTAGATGGACTGTCAGCATTGTACCTGGAAAGAGGAAAAAGATGCCAGTCTAAAGGGAGGGCACCACACTTCCTTTGCACCTTGTGTCCATAATGGGGACAGAGGTGCATTAGGGAGCTCCCAAGAAGCCCCTCTTTGTCCAAAGCACAATAGGCAGAACATGCCAGATGCTGGAGGAATGTATCAGCAAGCTGAGGGACTTTGTGAACACCTCCAGCACCTGGAGGGGCAGAAGCTCCCTCATCCGCTTCTTCCAGAGCATCCCTAGCCTTCCTGTGAGAAAGCTCAAATGACCAGCACGAGTTCCAATTCCCCTCTCTCCCACCACATCACTTGCAGGCCCTCCAAAACTCATCTCCATACAGCTGTAGAAAGGCAACACCATCTCCCAGACAACTAATGGGACAAAACACTGAGCAGGATGGGAGCCAGCACAAAGCTCTCCACAACCCCACTGGGCATAGGCTTTGCTTTGCCCTATACAGGACTCCCCACAGAAGACATTTGACCCAAGACAACATGTTCAGCACACATTTGATTCATACATGTCTCACAGAAGACATGAAAACATCCTGAGCCAGTGACCAGCAGGAACCTGCACTTTGATCCACACTGGAAAGTATTCCTCTCCAATGATTTCTTGAGTAGCCTTCACAAGCACTGGCAACACAGGGCTACGAGACAAGTCCTGAGAAGCTGCTGGCTTGGCCATCTGGGGCTAAGAAGCAAACGTACTCACTCAGGAAAGACAATGACACGACCAGAACGGGTCTGCAAAGCAGCAGTTTCGGAGCCTGAGAGGACTGAATCCCTCATCTCTGGCATCTGCAAAGGGGAGAGACACACGAGAGATGATGCCAAGACAGTTGTCTCAGGGCGCACAAGGGCAGCACACCTTCCCACTGCTCAGAGAAGCAGCTGCCTCTGAAACATGGAATTTTTCTGCGCCTCTCCGTGGCCCCTCAGTTGTGCAGCAGAGCAGCTTACAGGAAATGGAGGAGAAAGGGTGGGAAGACTGCCAGGCTTTTTGCAAGGCTGAGAATCGAGAGATGCAGTCAGGAGACCAGGTCCTGCCTAGTGCAGCAGTCTGGCCTGCAGCCGGCTTGCATCTCTGCCTTAACCCATGAGAGGAGGCTCAGCTCAGCCTCCTTTCACATCTCAGCCTTCCCGCTGCACCTGAAGGACCACGCTGAAGGACGGGGCTGCACTAGAGACCTGGCCAAGGCCACTGGGCTCCAACGACTCTCTCTGTGACATGCTGCAGCCATCACGAGCAGCGTGCAAATGCTCACATTTGGACAGAAAGACGCCCTTCATGGTGGCGAGACTCCAGGGCCCTGCCAAGAGCTGCTCAGCACAACTAGACCAGCACAGCAAGAGCAGCAAGAGGGCTCTGGTCGCACAGGGGCCTTGGTCTGCCTAAGCCTCTGCTTCGTGTCCAGAGAGTGGGGCGAGCAATGATTCCTGCAAAAACAAACCTACTTGGAGACAGAGGTAGAAATGCCAAAGAACAAGAGGACCAGGGGGATCCAATATTCTGAGCAGCTGCCCCATGGGAGAGATGAAAGACACTCAGGCCCTCCAGCTGCAAAGGGAGAGCACTGAGGTCAGCAGAGGTTTCACAGAGCTGCTTCACATGCCCGCTGGCCCAGGCAAGGGGAGGAGGGATCACTCCCTTGCCCTCACTCCACTCTAGGGCAAAAATGTCCCATGGAGGCATCAGGCCGAGCTCCCATAGGGACACGCAGAAATAGTGTCACCCAGCATCAGGGGAAAGTGCTGAACTCGCTGCCTTACTGTCCCAGACACAGTCCAGGGAGACATGGGTTCAGATGTGGTCCTGACACAAAGCAGCACTAAACCATGGCTTTCTGTCAGGAGGGAAGTCTCTGTGGAAAAAGCACACAGGACCGGCCCTTTTCTGGGACATTTCCCTTGAGCACATGAAAATGAGCGCTGGGCCTGGATGAATTTTTAGGGCAGAGTCAGCACAGCTATTCCCAGGGCCATCCTTGTTGCCAAGTCCTCTGGACGCTCAAGACCGGCTGTCCCAGGAGCTGGCATTACTCTCAGCTGGGACTCTCCATGCACCTGGATAGGTCACAGCAGGCTGACAGCATTGCATTCACTGGTGCTTTCCAGA
This sequence comes from Rhea pennata, assembly GCF_028389875.1. NCBI lineage: Eukaryota > Metazoa > Chordata > Aves > Rheiformes > Rheidae > Rhea > Rhea pennata. The sequence goes on from NW_026907677.1 coordinate 3,464,587, forward strand.
GGACGACAGGTAGTGCTGGAGGAATGGGGAACTCACCGCGAGAAGAGCTTCCAGCAGCTGCTCTGTCCCATTGAGCCTCTTCAGAAAGTCCCTGCAAAACCTCATTTTCACAGCTGCTCCTTGAATTACAAGCGTGCCAAGGCCCTTCAGCACAAGGGCCACGTTCTTCCCGCTCTGCAGCAGCGGGAGAAAAGCCGCATGGTCTCTTCTATGCACGCCTCCACTGTCTTCCGAGGAACAGAGAGGGCCGAGGCTATGTGAGCGTACTTGAGGGGCTCGGAGAGCTTATGACCTGGGAAGCAGCAGAAGGGGAACGCAGTCAGTAGCAGAGAAGCAGCAGCCCCAAGACATCTGGCTTGTGGCCAGTTGTGAAAGCAAGTCTGGGAGAGAGGGAGTGTGATTGTAATGTGCATGATGTTGTCCTGGTGCTTTAAAACCCCCTGAAGCTGTTCTCCACAGCTGCTGAAGGAATTCTAGCTTCCTAACAGTCACTGCTGCACAGCAGTTAGGCACACCCCAAGGATGTCCCCAGGGGAAGCAAGCGGTTCAGCCTCTCCTCTTACCAGGAGCATAGGCCATGTCATAGGCGAGGCCGGGAAGCTCTGCAATACTCCGCGACAGATGGAACACGGGCCTGCGAACAGTGAGAAGAGCACGCTTCCCACCACCGACGTGTTCGGTTACTACGTCAAATGTGCCAAGGCGAGTAACTCGGACTCCCTGCAAACAGGAAGGAAGAGAAGAACGATGAGACTGGCAGCTGGACAGGCCGGGCACTTGTCAGGGCGTGGGGATGGTGCTCGGTGCCCTGCTCCTCCTCCTGTACAAAGGGGACAGACAAAGCGCTGGACAAAGCTTTGGAGAAACCTTGGGGCCCTTCTTTGGAAGACCTTTCCAGATGCTTTCATCCCCCTCCTCTTCACCCTCTCAACTCTGCCAGTCAAAGCAGAGAAGTCATCCCACAGACACACAAGCTCCAGGAGAAGGCTTCCCGGGGCAGGCCCCGCAAGGCACACCCACCTGGTTCAGCATCAGCTGCCGCACAATGTAGTCAGACACCTCTTCCCAGACAGCAAGCTGCTCTGGAAGAGAAGGGAAAGACCCGTCATGCTCTGGGGGCAGCTCTCAGCTGCTCCGTACCTGCCTCAGCCGGAGGATGAGCAGTGCGAGCGTCCTCCAAGAGCACCCCCTCCCCAAACAGGCCCCATTCCCTACAGGGGCTGAGGTGGGCACTGCCTCCAGGCGATACCCTGCCAGACCTGGGGGGGATCCCTGCTAGACCTGAGGAGGATCTCCGGAAGGCCTTACCCCAGCTGGGGAGTGCTGGCACCCCCTGTCCACGCCGTTTCCCATGGCCAGCGTCCCAGAGCTCCATCCTGGTCCTGTGTGCTCTGGGTCACCCCTGCAGCGGCAGGTGATGAGGAGGCAGCTCCTCTCCTCTTCCTCCTCCTCCTGCACACAGCAGGATGGGGCTGAATGGGGCACTCGGGGTGTTTGCTTTGGAGTCCTCCTTTGCTTCAAAAGGTTTCCGTCGCAGCCCTGCGCTGTGCCGCAGCAGCACCTGGCACCCAGGAGCACCCACAGCCCTCCCAGCTGTCACTGCCCACAGCCAGGACCACAGCTTGGGTGGTTCCTCCCTGTCCCCTCTGCACCAGGACTTCCTCTAGTACAGTGCCAATCTGCCCCACTTGCTCACCACTCTCTGGGTCCTCCTAAAACATCTATTGATCTTGCAAAATGAAAGCCAGGAAGAGAAAGGGCCAGGAGGGGTGGACTGAGAGGAGAAGGGGCCGCAAAGACCTGGACCAAACCCTGCTGGTACTGCACTGGCTAGGGACCCAAAGAGGGTCGCAGGCATCTGTGACTGCCCCACTCCATCATTACATCTGCCCTACCAGAACTTATGGTTCTGGCAGGTTGTCCAGAGCCAGACTTAGGGGGTGGGGGGCACTGAGGCAATCAGAAAATTTCAGATTCAGAGAAAGTTGGGGGAGACTCCACAATCTCTCTGGGCAGCTTCTTCCAGTGCTCGTTACTCAAAAAAGAAGTTTTCCCTCACACACAGGTGGAACTTCCTGTGTTTCAGCTGGTGCGCACCGCCTCTTGTCCTGCTGCTTGGCACCACTGAAAACAGTGTGACCCTCATCCTCTTGACACCCTCCCTTCGGGTACTTGTACACGTTGATAAGATCCCCTCTCAATCGTCCCTTCTACAGGCTGCCACTGCCCTTCTTGGCCACAAGAGCACATTGCTGGCTCATGGTCAACTTAGTGTCCACCAGCACTCCCAGGTCCTTCTCCGCAGAGCTGCCCTCCAGCAGCTCAGCCCCCAGCCTGCACTGGTGCATGGGGTTATACCTCCCCACATGCAGGACCGTGCACTTGCCCTTGTTGAACTTCATGAGGTTCCACTCCCCCCACCTCTCCAGCCTCTCCAGGTCTCTCAAATGGCAGCACAGTCTTCCGATGTATCAGCTGCTCTTCCCAGTTTATTATCGTTTGCACACTTGCTGAGGAGGCACTTTGTACCTTCGTCCAGGTCACTGGCGACTAAGTAGAAGAAGACTGGCCCCAGTACGGAGCCCTGGGGGGACATCACTGGCCTCCAACTAGACTCTGCACTGCTGATGACAACCCCCAGAGCTCTGCCATTCAGCCACTTCTCAAGCCACCTCACTGGCCGCTCATCTAGCCCACACTTCTTGCCTATGAGGATGCTATGGGAGACAGTGTTTAAAAGCTTACTGAAGTCAAGGGAGACAACCTCCACTGCTCTCCCGCTCTCTCCCCAGCCACTCATTCCATCATGGAAGGCTAGGGGTGGATGAACAGTGAGTCCAGAGCTTATGGGTGAGGATGACTAGGCAGGCTAACATGGCAGACACTGCTGTAGGTGTTTACAACAGGCCACCAGCTCAGGAAGAGGAACTTGATGAGGCCTTTGATGGACGGCAGGAAGCAGCCTCCCAATCAGAGACCCAGGCTCACCCAGGGGACTTCCACCACCCTTATATCTGCTGGGAAGACAACACAGTGAGGCACAAAAGCCCTCACTGGAGATGCTGGGGACTGAACCCAGGACCTCCTGCATGCAAAGCAGGTGCTCTTCCACTGAGCTACATCCCCTTACACATGGCATACGTAGATGGGGGGTGTGCTCTGGGGTGCCCTCTCCTCCCATGCCATGTCCCTGACAAGCACAGCCCCCTTGTGCCCTCTTGCCCTCAGACCCTCCCCAGAAAACTCCATTCAGACCCTCCTGCCTGGCCGTGGGGGAAGCTGGCCTTGCCTCTGCCCTGGGACTGCTCCTGCACAGGACCACCCCACAGAGCGCTGCCCCTTCAGCATCTCTGCAGCTAATTCGGTCAGGAGGAGAGTGTCGCTGCAGGCGCTGCTGCCAGGCTCTGGCCCTGCCAGGGGAGGCTCGATGGAGAGGGGCAAGCCCCTTCCCTGAGTCACCTCTGCCAGCGCAGGCAGCACTCCTGTGTGCGTCACCTGTGTCCGCGAGGGCAGCAGCAGGAGGGAGTGGTGTGAGGGAAATGCCCTCCCCAGGGGGATGTGCCCACAGCTCCGATTGCCCCCAGGGTGTGGGGTGGAGGGAGCAGGGGAGCAGGCAGAGCTGGTGCTGGGCAGGGAGCTGCCCAGAGCCCCTCAGCCAGGCTCCAGGCCTCCCCCTGCACCACGCTGCCCACCAGCACCCGGCCATGGGCAAAGGGCAGCGTCCCCCTGCCTGGGGCTGGGTACGGGGTTGGGCTCAGGGACGTTCCCATTCTTGCAGCACCAGGACAGTGCTGACAGTGGAGCCCCTGGCACAGCCCCAGGTGGGGAGGTCTCTGTGGCGCAACACGCAGAGCGTTCGGATGTTAACTGAAAGGCTGTTGGTGGAACCCACCCAGGGACAGTGGAACAGGGAATGGAGCCTGGGGTTGCTGATTTGATTCCAAATGGAATTACAGTATAATGGCCTTCACCTTGAAATACCCCTTCACCGCCTGTCAGGAAAGCAAAACTGGACCCCCACGGGAACACTGGCATTCTGTTGGAATGATGCTGTGGAAACCCTCCAAGAGCCAACAAGACTCAAGGACAAGGGAGAGAGGATCTTGGGAAACGGTATTGCAAAGGACAACCAGCTCCAGGCAAATAACCATGAGGAAACCACAACACTTTGAAGAACGTGAGGAACAGAGAGCACAAGAAGAGCAGAATAACCCAGAGTAACCTAAAAGTTCATTAGGGCTTATTAACCTATTAAAAAGTGTGCTCCACAAAATGAATAATGAGATGGTAATGACATGATAATGATGTTACCACCTTCTTCTCCACTTCCTATGCTAATTAGCATGGATGTTCAAGCACAAGCACAGAGCAAGTACGTGATGTGATAAAACTGTAACCAGCAGAAAAATCTGTATAAAGTACTTCCTGAAAAGTGTTTATAGATAAAGAATGAGAAAGGGAGAAGGTGTGCTAGCTTTGTGGATCTACCACCTAGCACCCATCCCTGTGCAGAAATGAAATAAACAAGTATCTCGATCCTGTGTGTCTGTTGGTTGCTTGCACATCTGGTAAAAGAACCCAGTTTGGGGACAACACTGGTACGGCCCAGCCATGCGATCATGCCTCTGGGTCCACATGCCCTCTCCATGCTCCTTTTCCCACGGAACAGTCTGGCTTGCTTGCATTGCCTATCTCCTCAAAATCTGCTGCATTTTCCCATGCAGTAGGTGTGCTCTGACACTTTGTCTCTATGTACGATCTGGTCAATATAGTTTTCAGTTTACAGCCTGTTTGCATGTGTTCATACATGTCTGTCTGCATGGATAGATAGTTATTAGTTACATGGCAGCCTATTCCACCTGGGTCTGTATTCTCTTCCAAATTTCCTTTTCACCAGCACCTGGCAAGCCCAGAGGACAGCACCAGCTATCACTTAGGCTCCACATTGCCAGGTATGCTGGGAGGCTGCTGGAGACTCCCTGGGAGCTCCATTTACAACAGCCTTACAGATAGTCCAGTACATGCACCAGGTTTTTGGCTTGTGCATTCAGATGGGTGCGGACATATATTATTAAGTTTCATTTCATTTGCCCTTTCCAGGTTCCCTTTCATTCTGTGCCCTTCAAGCACCCAAATGCTGTGCTTTCCCCAGGAACTGGATACTAGTATTGCAAGGATGCCATACCTGAATCTCTGAAGAGCTGCTTCTGTAGAACTGAAAACATTTATGGTGGCTGAGTCAAGACACTCACCTGGAGGTAGCCGTCCCCCACCTCCTGCACACACCGACTTAGTAGACAGATGTATGGCTTTGCCTAGAGGATTAATCCAGTGATTTATTTATAGCCCGAGTCTGGTGCATGCCCGGTTTGGCAGGTAAAAGGAATACAAGATCCATTCACTAAAAGTATACCTTCTTACAGGGTGCCATTGCAATATGTCCTTGTTAGAGTGTTCATCATAGATAGTGATGTAGCATTTCAATGCCTTCTCTCAAAGGACAGCTCTTTCTTCATACGGGCCAAATCTTGTCCAGTTGGCAGCTACATTCCATCTTGTGTCTCAGTAACTCTGAGAAGACAACTCCACCAATTTCCATCAGCAGGCTTCAGCAGGAGTACAGCCTTCACCTCCTCAACTTCTGAGAGCTGCCATTAAAGGAAGGAGGTTAAACCTGGAAACAGTTTACTCTCCAGCTGATGGGGTTTCCTGGAAGATGGAAATCCAGAACTCAGCTAGATGTGTTTATCCCCAAATGCCATGACTTAGAGAATATTGGAAAATTTATCCTTAAGAAACTACTGAAATTATGGCTTGTCAACAGTTTCAGGCATCAAGGCAGGTCCCTCTTCTGACAGAAGGCTCCCGTAGTCGAGGGCTAAGCCCCCAGGTCAGGGGTCAGTGCTGGCCCTGGGAACAGCCCTCCATTTCCTCCGGATGAGAGATGTCATCTCACTCGCTGATGGAATAGTCCAGTAGCCAGGCTGTTAGCTTTCCATGTCCCCTTTCTCAAGAAGATGAGACAAAAATGGATTTAGGATAGAATTGTTACTATAGGCCTCATCAAAGAGTTTGACCAACCCCTTCAGTTCAAGTAAGGGCACCTCAAACATGGAGGTCTTGGAGCTCCAGCACGAAGGCATTCTTGTCGTTCCTCCAGACTTCATCACGAAACGTTGACTAATGCTGACCCACTACCAAAAGGGGAAAGGGGGCAAATAGGAGGGCAAAAATCTAAGGGCAACAGACTCGGGGCCAAAACATCCAGGAGGGCCAAAAAATCCTGAGGGGAAATGTAAATAATGACAGAAGAATGGGAAAAAAACATGCAGAGCTGGAAAATAAATGAGACAAAACGGGAAAATGGTAAAACAGGAAAAATGAGAAAACCAGAGAATCAAAAGAAACGGGCAAACATAGGACAAATGGGGGCAATGGGGACAAACAGTAAAAAAGGGAAGAAACAAAGAGACCGAGAAAAACAGGGAAATGAAGAGAAAATGGGGACAGGGGGTGTAAATCAGGAAAACATCAAGGGAAAAAGAAAATTAAAAAAAACACCCCCCCAAAACCCTAAAAATGAAAAAAATAACCCCAGCACTCTCCCAAAAAGCTCCGAAAAAAAACCCTGAGAAGAAAACTGAGAAAAAAAAAAGAGAGAGAAAAGAACAGAACAGAAGACTCGAAGAACAGAGAACAAAGGTAGAAAATGAGCAGGGAGAAACACTGGAGAGGGGAAGAGAAGAAGAGTAAAGCAGAAAATAGAAATAAATAAAAGAGGGGAAATCCATAGAAAAGAGGAATTCCCCCCCCTCCCCAAAAAAGGGGGGGAAATGGGACAAATGGGGTTAAAGCAAGGAAATAAGGGGGGGGGACATAGAGAAAACATCAATAAAATATCAAATAAAGAAGAAAAATGTAAGAAAAGCAAAAAAAAAAAAAAAAAAACCCACCAGATGTGAGAGAAAAGAAAATACACATGTACCATGAGATTAAAAAAAAAGGGGGCAGGGAATGAGCAAGGGAAAAAAGCAGTGTGGGGGAGGGCAGGAAGCACCGCGAGGGAGGGTGGGAAAAAAAGGAAAAAGGACATTTGGGAAAAATGGAGAAAAAGCAAGACATTGACAGATATTACTCAAGTATATGAATCTCTCTTTGCTTTTTTATCTTAGAGTTCACACAATAACACAATGGCAGAGCTTCAAAGGGACCTCTGAGATCAGCTAGTCCAACCCCGGCTCAAGCAGGGGCACTTAGCACATGTTGCCCAGGAACCCGTCCAGATGGCTCTGAGTATCCCCAAGGAAGGAGACTCCACAACCTCTCGGGGAAACCTGTTCCACTGCTCAGTCACCCTCACAGCAAAGAGGGTTTCCCTTTTGTTCAGGTGGAACGTCCTGTATTTTATTTTGTGCCCGTTGCCTCTTGGCCTATCGCTGGGCACCACCGAAAAGAGCCTGGCCCCACCCTCTCTACAACCTCCCTTCAGATCCTTACACACATTGAGAAGATCCCCCACCAGCCTCCTCTTCTCCACGCTGAAGAGTGCCAGCCTGCTCAGCCTTACCCTACATGAGACATACTCCAGACCCTTCAGCATCTTAGAAGGCTTTGGCTGCACTTGCTCCAGTAGCTCTCTGTCTCTCTTGGACCGGGCAGCCCACAACTGCACACCCTACTCCAGATGTGGCCTCGAACAACAGGGCAGCAGGATCTGCACGGAGCACCCAGGAGGGGAGAACAGCAATATCATTCTGGCATGCAGGAGTAACCACAAGAATTTCTGCTCTAAACCCGAGTTCGGGTAATGTGGAAGTTGCCGCAAATTCTTATCTGCATACACAACTGAGTGCCTCAGCCAATTACACATTAATGACCCACAATTAAAACCATGAAGAAAGGAGTATTTTCCCAGCAGGTATGGAAGGATTCCTACTGGCTCCTACTGGCACTTGAGGGGCACCATAGGAAGTTCTGTGGGTAATTCTGTAGTCTTATTTAAAAAAAAGGGAAGTGAGATTCCAACAAAAAGCAACAAAGGCAGGCTATGAAGATGCTCCAGAAAGGAAGTACCAATCATTCCAAAGGGCACTAGGGGAATTTAATTGGACATAGCCAAACTAAGACAGAGGAAACAGGACTGTTACTATCAAAGTCGCTCTAGGGACACAGAACCAGTTACCCTCACAAGCAAGGCTGCCACAAGGACAAATACCCATCAAGTTGCCATCAGGAAATGCCCTTTGGACTTGAGAAGGCCTCAGATCCTTGAGAAGGAAATTCTTGAATTCAGTCAAGGAAATATTTCACAAGGGAACTTAAGTGCATTTATAAAATCAGTGCTGGCATACATTTGCCTGGAACAGGTGACTAAACTACAGGAGCCAGGAGATTCTTTGGGAGGGCATGAGGTGTCAAGGAAAAACAGGCCAATAGGAACTCAAACCTGAGGCACAAGGACAGGCACGGGAAGCGAAGCAGTGTCCTCTTAGCCTGCAGGCTCACCCCACTGCCCAAGCACACATCCTTCTTTTGTACAGGAGGAATGAGACAACTTAGCACCTGAGGAGCAAATCAGAGCAGACTAAAAGCGGCTTGTGCCTCTGCGATGGAAGGCATCAGGCAATCTTCTTGCCTCTTTCAACCCCAGCCATCATTTGGATAAGTTCCAGACTGAAAACCCAAGTCCCCAAATAGCTGTTCCTAAACAGTGCCCATTCCAAAACCCCACAACAAGGCAATGCAGAGAATGCAGCACAAGGTGCATATACCAACTTCTCACTGTTATTTCACATGTTCTGAGGAAGGAGGTGGGTCCTCCCTGATTAGAGGATACTTCCAGTAGGGTCATACTTATCAACTTGTAAGTTACAACAAGACAGGAAAAATAAAAGTTCTCTCAGGCTGTGACACTCTTTGGAAGAAGCCACTGCCATGAAACTAGCACTAATATTTCTCACAGCAAAATCCGTTACTCACACATGTCATTACTCTTCATGTCATGTGCTGGTCTGGAGTTTGAACTTAGAGAGGTTCCTAAAAGCTCAGGGGGAGGGGTAAAAAAAAAAGAAAAGAGAGAGCAAGGGAGAGAAGCAGCAAATGTTCCCTTTTTACAGATAATTAGAAACAAGCGTTTGAGAATTTGCAATTACACACTACACTTAGGTTCCTTCTTCCCTCCTGCTAATGCAGTGAAAAAGTCAACAAACAATTTGAAAAGAAAACTCACGTACAGCAACAACGCGTATGAGAATACCACTGCACTGCAGCAAGTGTCACCTCATCCTTCAATTAGCAAAGGCTCCTTGGCATGTGGACGTCCTCAGGGGTGGCAGTGAGGTTCAAAGCACTGCTCATGATCTCCTCTGGCCTGCCTTCCTCCAGTGCAGCACTGAACCCTCTCACCATGGCCTGAGGAGGAAAAAAAAGAGTTATAGTAGAAAGGATTTACAAGGGAGGGTACTGAGCACACGAACCTGGGTGCAGCAGTCAGCTGAAACAAGGCCCACTAAAAAGCCTGTCAGGTTAAAAACTGCAAACTGTCAGAGTGTTTCAGAGCAAAAGACCATGGGCTTCCTCAGCTTGCTGCTCAGGTAGCAACAGCAGCCTGGTTCTTTGCCTCACTCTCCTAACCTGGAAGGGTATGGTTGCTTTCAATTGTACTTCCTTCCGCAGTAACAGGGGAAAGAGAGGAAGTGGACAGAAAACACGAGGACCAGCAAACACAAGAAAGCAGCTCAGGAATGAACACAAGAACAGCAAAGGCCTCTTGTGCCACATGATGCTGCAGCCCTCCCAACACTGAGGCCAACCACAGCAGCCAACCACAGCAGGCATTCCCCACACCAATGCACCAAAGACACGAGCCTGGAAGAACTGGAGGCTGGTGAGTTTTATAGAGAGCTGAGCTGACAACACAAGGGGGAACAGACGACAACACTGGAGTCAGGCAAGTGGAACACCATGGTGGGCATTTGACCGGCTGCAATATGGCTGAGGGCATCCAAGTGTGCTTAAGGCAGGCACACAACGCATGGGCCTGTTGGGATAAAATGCTCCAATCTGCAATAGCATCTTTTTCTTGGTTGCAGCTGGGCTCACAAAATACAAAAAGAAATCCCCTTTTCCTCAGGCTGCAGCATGACTCTGCAGGCTTTGGTGAACCCTGGATGTGCTAACCCTTTGCAAGGCAAGTGCTAGCAAGCTGTTTGACTAGCAGACAATGCAAAAAGCCTTCCGCCTGCATAACAGTGCTACAAGGATATTTTGTGCACACAACCAACCAGCCAGCACACTACTCTCTTTCCAAGTTTACAAGGTCCTTTTTCAGGGAGAGCCACTTTCAAACTGGGGCCCCAGCTACTACTGTTTCCACAGTTAAACAGCGGCCAGAGAGCCCCAACGTTGAATGGTTTTGACTTTAAGAACGTTAAGAAAGCTCTGCAAAGCCTCCCTACATTGGTATTAAGCTGAGACTGAGATCCCTGTTTCTCACTTCCAGGGGTAAGTTTCTAGTTTGGATGTCATCCTCATCAGAGATCAAAGTCCAAGACATGTACCTCACAACAAAAGTCAGAGAAGACAAAACACATGTTGCAGGCTTGTACAGTCAGTCAACTGAGCCCGTGCACTGCGGGCTTTGAAGGATAACCCAACAGGTAAGAGGGAAAGAATTGAAACAGCAGAGTACAGAGTGCTCAGAACGGCACAGAAACAAAACAAGCAGCAACAGGCCACCTCTGGGAAAGTGCCGCTTATTGAAGAATGCTCCCCCTTCCCCTAGGGAAAAACTACTGGCAGCAGAGCATTTCTTCACTCTACAACATACAAGGAAGAGTGCAAACATTTATGACTGAATATACTCAATCATCATTCTCTAAAAATGAACTGATAAACACAAAGTTACCTCTGCACTATCTTGTTTCACTGGTTTGTCCTGGTCACACACATTTGCTGCTGGTCTGTAATGCCCGAGAGAAGCAGAGAAAGACAGAAATGAGTTATTTCAGTGTCCTTACTCATCTGGAGTACTGCATCCAGTTCTGGGCTCCCAATACAAGAGAGACATGGAGCTACTGCAAAGAGTCCAGTGGAAGGCTACAAAGATGATCACAGGACTGCAGCATCTGCCTTATGAGGAACGGCTGCAAGAGCTGGGCCTGTTTAGCCTGGGGAGGAGAAGACTGAGGGGGGATCTTATCAATGTGTACAAGTATCTGAAGGGAGGGTGTAAAAGGGACGGGGGCAAACTCTTCTCAGTAGTGCCATGCAGCAGGTAAAAACTGAAACACAGGAAGTTGCGCCTGAATATGAGGAGGAATTTCTTTCCTGTGAGAGTGACAGAGCACTGGCACAGGTTACCCAGGGAGGTTGTGGAGTCTTCTTCTCTGGAGAGATTCAAAGCCCACCTGGATGCAACCCTGGCTAACATGCTCTAGGTGACCCTGCTGGAGCAGGGAGGTTGGACTAGATGATCTCCAGAGGTCCCTTCCAACCTTATTCATTCTGTGATTTGGTGTAATGAACCAGCAAACTAGCAAATTAAGCAACTAGAAAATTATTACTTTGGGCTAGTCTCCAGGGAGAGGATTACCTGCTTCTTGGCTTTGATTTTTTTTTTAACACCTAAGGAGCTCCTACAAATACCCTTACTTTCACAAAGAAGCTCCGCCATCATCAAAGAAACAACAACAACAAAATTCACACACCCACCGAACAGTCACAAAGGGATTATCGAAGAGTCTTCTCTAAACTCTACACTGATTGCAGCAAAGGGCTCCTATGGGGTCACAAGGAATTTATCATCCACCAGCACTGCAAACAGCTAGACACTGCAGAGGTCACCACTATGACAACAGAGTCGGTCTACACCTAGAAATTTCACTAGCACTCTCAGGCCTCTCTCATGCACTTTAACATGCATCCTCCCTTTCACAAAATCCTGACAAAGCCACTTCTGCCAATAAATAGCCAGAAGGGATTTTTCTCTCCCATGTTTTTCTTTCCCCTCCCTTTTTTCAGGCAGAGCTTGTGCTATTCCATAGCTTCCAACAGAAGCTATAGTATCACAACTGCTCTGGCTGGTTTAGACTTCTGACCAAGGGATTTGAACACTTTCAGGTGAAATGCTCTTGCTGCTGCCCATGGGGAGAGGCACAAAACCAGAAAACAGTGCAATCCAGGTCACTCGACTGATTTTGGATCCATCCTGCTTGCACTGGAAATAGTGGGTCCTCCCATACTCACTCACCACAGACAGTATCATGCCTAGGGCTAGACCCCACGACACCTCCACAGGCCCCTGGCCACACACACAGTCACAAAGAGACAAGAACGGATGAAAGTCCACACAGCTGCAGTAACACTGGTTTAGCAATAGAACCAGAGATTTCCAAGGCACATGCCACCTAAGAACACTCAGGCGTATCATCTAACTGAACAATGTGCAACTCCTGATCTTTACTTCTTTCCCCGAGTTTGGCCAGGGGCATGGATACACGCCTCCATGCTGAGCAGAAAACAGGCAAAACAGGATTTGGCAGCATCAGGGAAGCCTCTCAGAGACCCAGTGCCCTGCACTCCCAACATTATATTTCCAGCCTCAAACTTCCTCCCTCCACGCACCTCATGCATCATCTCCAAAAACGGGAAGATCTCTCCAGCAGCAGCTACTGCCACCACTGCAGCATGTCAGCAACACCTCACACCTCCCCCAGGCAACACACCGCCCACACTCAGATACCTCTCCCTCCACATCAACTTCAGTCTCTCTCCCACAGGCCACCCAGTAGAGGCCCCATCGAGCACCCAAGGTTTCTGCTGTTACTAACAACAGACCACCCCAGCCTAGATGTAAAGCTTGCCTCCTTCCTCAAGGAAAGCAACACCCTAAAGATTATCAAGCCAGCTCAGGTAAGGAGGAAACTTGCAAATCTCTACCTTCTGTAACCTCCAGAAAAAGAGAAGCAACTCACAGGCACCCACTTAACATCCTGCCAAAGGAGGCCTCAGGAGCCAGGTCTTTCAGTAAGTCTCAGCTGCACATTTCTCACCTGGCAGTGAGGAAGGCAATGCTCAGCTGAAGCATTTGGTCAGCAGATACAAAGATGGAGGCTTGCAAGTAGTTCTGCTTCAGGAACAGAGCCTGAAAGCTGTTGCCAAGGTTTCTTCTGCTTGCTTGCCAGAAGACTAGGCAACGCTGTATGGATTTGTCAAACCTTCTTCAACAAAAGCACTTCTCTTCAACACTTTTGCTCCCAAACCCTGCTGGTACCATCACTACAGGACCATCTCCCTTTTGTGTCAGGTGCACAGAAACTTCCTACAACAGAACTGAGATCCTTAGCTGCAGCTTCCATATATCTGCTGTCAACAGGCTACTCAAGCCAAACAGAAATCATTGGGGGCTTGGTGGTAAACATAAATCTATGCCTATAAAAATACATTCTCATTCAGCAGGGTCTATTTCAAAAGTAAAACTCAAGCAGGCAGAACATGTGTGTGTCCTCCAGGCCAACTTTGGGCAAGACACACGTTTCTGCCAAGCTCTCTTCAGTCACAGCTGGCCAGCATCTGCCTGCCAGGAGACAGAAAGAACACTACAACTTTCTCAAGGTGACATTCAGGGATGACAACAGTTTAAATACCTGGCTGCAGTAGTAATACCCGCTCTTGAACAGAAGCACCTCTTTCTCCAGTTTCAGGAGAGCACTCACCATCCAGGAGACCCTTGTCCTGTCCTTATCAAACATTCTGGGGGCCAGAAGTAGACTGACCATACAGGAAAAGCAATTTTCTCTTCAGATTCAAGAATGAATGGAGATAGCTTGGATTTGCTAAAGCAGCCACAGCCAGGGAACACGGATGGCTGCAACAAAGAAGCAAGAAAAAAATGTATCTCTTCTTAGGTATCTCTGTCTCCCACAGCAAAGCACAGCTTCTACTCCGGCTTTAAAAGCAAGGACAGTGCCTGTTTGTGGCCATCCTTTTACTTTCCTCCCAAGCAACTGTAACAAGAGAGGAAGCTACCAAAAAAGCACTGGAGCTCTACATATACCTACCTCAGGGCTCAGGCCCTGCTCTTTTCACAGCCCTCTTCTTTCCTCATTACTGCAGAGGACAGACTGCTAAGGTTTGTAATCTAAAGCTGAAAATAAATCAAAATTTCACACGCTAATCACAAAACCTGCTGCACTGCCCCAGCATTCTACAGCAGCAGCTCCTGCCTATCTACTTTCACCACCAGCTTACCCACCCACATCCAGGGTGTTTCAACTTTCCACCAGGGGAGAACATCCTGGGGCAGAAGCAGCACAGGAAGCAGCTGCTCTGTTCCTCTCCCTCCTCCCTTGATTCCTGGGGGGTCACTAGTGCTGCAGCTCTCATACCTCAGGGCTTCTCAGCACCTGCCAGGCCGCAGCATGCGCTGAAAACCCCCCCTGTGTCCCCGGGATGCTCACAGGCAGCAGCTGCCCCCAGCACAGTGCAGAGGTTTCTCTCTCTCCCCCCCCTCCCCTCCCGCAGACCATCCCAGGGTCCTGGGGCAGCAGCATTTCCCCACACACCAGCACCAGCAGCCACTGCCACACAAGCCCTGCCCCCACACCCGGAAGTGACGCCTCTCACACCAAGGCCCCTCCCACCCCGCACTCCCCCATTGGCTCCCATTGGACGTGGCCTCCCGGGGCGGGAAACCAGGGAGGGGCGGGAGGGAGGCAGCAGTGCGCGTGCGCTGTGCAGTGGCTGGGTGGGGAGGGGCGGGCAAGGGAGCCGAGGGGAGGGGCCCCGAGGGGAGGGGAGGGGCGTGGCAGAGAGGGAGGGGCGGGGCCGGGCGGGGGGAACATGCGCAGTGGCCCAGAGGAGGACGGTGAGGGGTGGGGGCGGGTCTGGGGCTGCCTGGGCCCTGCGGGCGGGGAGGGGGCGAGAGGCGGCTGCTGCCGCGGGGCAGCGTCTCCCGGCCCGGGGCCGCCTGGAGCCTTTAGCCGCAGTGCCGGGAGCTGCCGCGCCGGGGCCGAGGGCCGCAGGCTGGGCAGAGCGAGCGGCCGTGCGCACGGGGGCAGCCAGAGCCGCCACGGCCCGGCTGTGTGGCAGCAGCGGCTGGGGAAGGCCCAGCCCAGCCTGGGCCGCCTCCGGCCCCCGGCAGCCTCCGGCTCTTGCGCCCCTTCTCCTGGCAGCTCCACAGCTCGGTTCCGGCTGCAGTCACCATTTCTTAGCACCGTCCCAGCTGTGAGGAGACACCGTGGGTGCAGCAGGGCTTGTGGGGGCTCCAGGCTGGAGGCAGGAGGCAGCCAGCATCCCGGTGCCCCTGCTGACAGCCCCGCTTTCCCTGGGCAGGTCCCCAGCTGCACTCTGAGCCCAGCCTGGCTGTGGGCACCATGAGGAGCAGGATGTGCAGAGCCTCCTGAGGACCATGGCCAGAGCCAGGCTCTCAGGTATTGCAGCAAAGCAGCTGTGGGAGAGCTGTGCCCTGCTGGAGGGCACTTGAGCCCCTCAAGACACCTCCCCAGAGGCAGTCGAGGGTCGGAAGGTGACGTGTCCTCAGGAGAGTGTTAACCCACAGCCCCACCGCAGCCCTGTGCATTCAGTTCTGCTCCAGAGATGCCTCCTGGCAGTGGGGCAGTGTCGTGGGGCATCTGCGTCTTGGCAGGTGCCTGGGGCAGTGGAGAACAGATCCCCTTGCTGCTGGTGCTGTGGGTGGGCAGGGAGTTGGGGAAGGCACTTTCTGAGCTCCCTTGCAGGCCTGCTGCTCTCTCCATCAGCTTTGGAGTCTCGGGCTCTTGTGCAGGCTGGCGGCTCCTTTCCCTTCCACCCACCCCAGCAGCAAGGACCCCAGCTTGCTCCCACCAGAGGCACAGGCTGCCTTGGCTGCCCGATGCATAGGGCTCATGAGCTTCTGCACATGCCCTGGCAAAGGTGCAGAGCTGAGCTATGACGGTGGCCTTGAAAGCCTCTGCCTGACTTCATGGAGCTGCCGAGAAGCAGGTGGGAAGCGCTGGCAAAGAGCAGGAGGTTTCTGCCTGCCAGCAGGCTGGCTGCATGCTCGGCCTGGCAGCCTGCAGGCACATGCCTGGAGGTGCCCAAGGCAGCTGCCACTGCCCATCTCTTGCCCCACACCAACAAAGCCTCTGCCCAGCCAGCCTGGCTAGCAGAAGAAGCACAGCATCATCAAGACACCTGCCTTACTCTCTTCTGCTCCTGCCAGGGCTCAGGTCCAGCTGAGGCTGCCTCTTGCAAGGCTTGGCCCTCTCCCAAGTGCTTCTTGCAGCCAGGTGTCCCTGGCAACATGCAGAACCAGAGGTACCAAATTCCACAAGCATTCAGAATTGCTTCACTTGGTAGATCATTTCCACTTTGCAGATTTGGAAGGACACAAGTTGTTCTGTGTGTCTGACATGGTTTGCAAACATTTTCATATACCACCTCCTTTGCCATCCCGCTGCTGTTCATGCTTGCATCTTGTTATTTTATTTTATTTTTTCCATCCCCACTTAGGCATTCTCAATCTTAGCATGCTGCTGGAGGAAAGGAGAGGAACTGGGGTGTGTGAGAGGATGTAGACAGGGAAGACAGAGGGTGTTGAAAAGGTGCAGAAAGCAGGCATGTAGAAGTAGGGAACCCTGCTGGAAGAGCAAGATTTTCTGCTGTCTCACTATGGGAAAAATGCAGGAAATGGAGAATAAGAAGGGAAAAGAAACTTTTGTCTTCCATGCAGGACATTAGGTTCCCTATTACTGCAAAGAATTCATAGAATTACATCAATTCTCTGAGCCTTCCACCTCAAGGGCTTCATTTCCTTCTGGTGTGCCAGGATCAGGATGGCAAAAGGCAGTGAAGGTGCTAGAGTCTGCCTCTGGAGTGCAGCACCAAGATTCAGGGCTCAGGGAGAGGAAATGTGTGTGGTGATAAGCTAGCCCAGCTCCTGAAGCACAGCACTGGAGCTCTTTTTCTTTCTTTCTTTCTTTTTTTTTCCTCTTGTCATGGTGGCAGGTTGGGGGCTGTTGACACATGGAGCTGAGGGGCTCAGGCTATAAAAAACTCTGTTGAAATTACCAGATTTATTCCTCTAGGCAAAGATACACATCTGTCTACTAAGTCGGTGTGTGCAGGAGGTGGGGGAAGGCTGCCTCCAAGTGAGTGTCTTGACTCAGCAGCCATAAATGTTTTCAGTTCTACAGAAGCAGCTCTTCAGAGATTCAGGTGTTGTGTCCTTGTGATACTAGTATCCAGTTTGTTGGGGAAAGCACAGCAGTCGGGTGCTTGAAGGGCACAGAAGTGAAAAGGAACCTGGAGAGGGCAAATGAAATGAAACTCAAAAATACATGTCCGCATCCCTCAGAAATGCACAAGCCAAAAACCTGGTGCATGTGCTGGACTATCTGTAAGACTGTTGTAAATGGAGCTCCCAGGGAGTCTCCAGCAGCCTCCCAGCATACCTGGCAATGTGGAACCTAAATGATAGCTGGTGCTGTCCTCTGGGCTTGTTGGGTGCTGGTGAAAAGGAAGTTTGGAAGAGAATACAGAGCCAGGTGGAATAGGCTGCCATGTAACTAATAACTATGTATCCATGCAGACAGACATGTATGAACACATGCAAACAGGCTTTAAACTGAAAACTGTGTCGACCAGATCGTACACAGAAACAAAGTGTCAGAGCACACACCTACTGCATGGGAAAATGCAGCAGATTTTGAGGAGGTAGGGGATGCAAGCGAGCCAGACTGTTCCATGGGAAAAGGAGCACAGACAGGGCATGTTGACCCAGAGGCATGGTGGCTTGTTTGGGGCTGTATCAGTGTTGTCCCAAATTGGGTTCTTTTACCGAGTGTGCAACTAACCAATAGACGCGCAGGATCAAAATACTTGTTCATTTCTGCACAGGGATGGGTGCTTGGTGGTAGATCCACAAAGCTAGCACACCTTTTCCCTTTCTCATTCTTTATCTATAAACACTTTTCAGGAAGTACTTTATACAGATTTTTCTGTTGGTTACAGTTTTATCACATCACATTCTTGCTCTGTGCTTGTGCTTTAACATCCGTGTTAATTAGCATAGGAAGCAGAGAAGAAGGTGGTAACATCATTATCATGTCATTATCATCTCATTATTCATTTTGAGGGGTGCACTTTAATAGGTTAATAGGCCCTAATGAACTTGTAAGTTCCTCTGGGTTATTCTGCTGTTTTTGTCCTCTCTGTTCCTGACGTTCTTCAAAGTGTTGTGGTTTCCTCACGGTTATTTGGCTGGAGCCGGTTGTCCTTTGCAATACTGTTTTCCAAGATCCTCTCTCCCTTGTCCTTGAGTCTTGTTAGCTCTTGGAGGGTTTCCACAGCATCATTCCAACAGAGCGCCGGTGTTCCCGTGGGGGTCCAATTTTGCTTTCCTGCAGAGGTATTACAAGAGGTATTGCAAGGCCATTATACTGTAATTCCATTTGGAATCAAATCAGCAACCCCAGGCTCGGTTCCCTGTTCCACTGTCCCTGGGTGGGTTCCACCAACAACCTTTCTGTTTACAGCCAAATGCACTGCCGGTTGGCCCACAGAAACCCCCCACCTGGGGCTGTGCCGGGGACTCCAGTGTCAGCACTGTCCTGGTGCTGCAAGAATGGGAATGTCCCTGAGCGCAACCCCGTACCCAGCCCCAGGCAGGGGGACGCTGCCCTTTGCCCATGGCCGGGTGCTGGTGGACAGCGTGGTGCAGGGGGAGGCCTGGAGCCTGGCTGAGGGGCTCTGGGCAGCTCCCTGCCCAGCACCAGCTCTGCCTGCTCCCCTGCTCCCTCCACCCCACACCCTGGGGGCAATCGGAGCTGTGGGCACATCCCCCTGGGGAGGGCATTTCCCTCACACCACTCCCTCCTGCTGCTGCCCTCGTGGACACAGGTGACGCACACAGGAGTGCTGCCTGCGCTGGCAGAGGTGACTCAGGGAAGGGGCTTGCTCCTCTCCATCGAGCCTCCCCTGGCAGGGCCAGAGCCTGGCAGCAGCATATACAGCGACACTCTCCTCCTGACCCAATTAGCTGCAGAGATGCTGCAGGGGCAGCGCTCTGTGGGGTGGTCCTGTGCAGGAGCAGTCCCAGTGCAGAGGCAAGGCCAGCTTCCCCCGCGGCCTGGCACGAGGGTCTGAATGGAGTTTTCTGGGGAGGGTCTGAGGGCAGCAGGGCACAAGGGTGCTGTGCTTGTCAGGGACATGGCATGGGAGGAGAGGGCACCCTAAAGATCAGCCCCCAACAACATATGCCATGTGTAAGGGGATGTAGCTCAGTGGAAGAGCGCCTGCTTTGCATGCAGGAGGTCCTGGGTTCAGTCCCCAGCATCTCCAGCAAGGACTTTTGTGCCTCGCTGTGTTGTCTTCCCAGCAGATATAAGGGTGGTGGAAGTCCCCTGGGTGAGCCTGGGTCTCTGATTGGGAGGCTGCTTCCTGCTGTCCATCAAAAGCCTCATCAACTTCCTCTTCCTGAGCTGGTGGCTTGTTGTAAACACCTACAGCAGTGTCTGCCATGTTAGCCTGCCTAGTCATCCTCACCCATAAGCTCTGGACTCACTGTTCATCCACCCCTAGCCTTCCATGATGGAACGAGTGGCTGGGGAGAGAGCGGGAGAGCAGTGGAGGTTGTCTCCCTTGACTTCAGTAAGCTTTTAAACACTGTCTCCCATAGCATCCTCATAGGCAAGAAGTGTGGGCTAGATGAGCGGCCAGTGAGGTGGCTTGAGAAGTGACTGAACGGCAGAGCTCAGGGGGTTGTCATCAGCAGTGCAGAGTCTAGTTGGAGGCCAGTGATGTCCCTCCAGGGCTCCGTACTGGGGCCACTCTTCTTCAACTTAGTCGCCAGTGACCTGGACGAAGGTACAAAGTGCCTCCTCAGCAAGTGTGCCGACGATAATAAACTGGGAGGAGCAGCTGATGCATCAGAAGACTGTGCTGCCATTTGAGAGACCTGGAGAGGCTGGAGAGGTGGGGGGAGTGGAACCTCATGAAGTTCAACAAGGGCAAGTGCACGGTCCTGCACGTGGGGAGGTATAACCCCATGCACCAGTGCAAGCTGGAGGCTGAGCTGCTGGAGAGCAGCTCTGCGGAGAAGGACCTGGGAGTGCTGGTGGACACTAAGTTGACCATGAGCCAGCAATGTGCTCTTGTGGCCAAGAAGGGCAGTGGCAGCCTGCAGAAGGGACGATTGAGAGGGGATCTTATCAACGTGTACAAGTACCTGAAGGGAGGGTGTCAAGAGGATGAGGGTCACACTCTTTTCAGTGGTGCCAAGCAGCAGGACAAGAGGCGGTGTGCACCAGCTGAAACACAGGAAGTTCCACGTGTGTGTGAGGGAAAACTTCTTTCTTGAGTGACCAAGCACTGGAAGAAGCTGCCCAGAGAGGTTGTGGAGTCTCCCCAACTTTCTCTGAATCTGCAATTTTCTGATTGCTTCAGTGCCCCCCACCCCTGAGTCTGGTCCTGGACAACCTACCAGAACCATAAGTTCTGGTAGGGCAGATGTAATGATGGAGTGGGGCAGCCATAGATGCCTGCGACCCTCTTTGGGTCCCTGGCTAGTGCAGTACCAGCAGGGTTTGGTCCAGGTCTTTGCGGCCCCTTCTCCTCTCAGTCCACCCCTCCTGGCCCTTTCTCTTCCTTGCTTTCATTTTGCAAGATCAATAGATGTTTTAGGAGGACCCAGAGAGTGGGGGGCAAGTGGGGCAGATGATTGGCACTGTACTAGAGGAGGTCCTGGTGCGGAGGAGACAGGGAGGAGCCACCCAAGCTGTGCTCCTGGCTGTGGGCAGTGACAGCTGGGAGGGCTGTGGGTGCTCCTGGGTGCCAGGTGCTGCTGCGGCACAGCGCAGGGCTGCGACGGAAACCTTTTGAAGCAAAGGAGGACTCCAAAGCAAACACCCCGAGTGCCCCGTTCAGCCCCAACCCGCTGCAGGGCCAGCCCTGGCCAGGCCCTGGGGGTGATGGGGGCCGTGCCTCTCTGTGACACGGGCTGTGGTCACAGGAGACATCCCGTGTCACAGCCACAGTTGCCCTCCCCCACCCAGACCCGGCCTCTCCCCACATGTCCCAGTGAGGCTGGTCTAGCGCAGGCGCTGGGGCTGCTCTCGGCACCTCTCTGCTGCCAAGAGCTGCCGAGCCTGAGCAGGAGCCAGCGAGCGGAGGTCAGGGCAGTGTGGGGTTGTACAGAAGTGTGCAGGAGGAGGAGGAAGAGGAGAGGAGCTGCTTCCTCATCACCTGCCACTGCAGGGGTGACCCAGAGCACACAGGACCAGGATGGAGCTCTGGGACGCTGGCCACGGGACACGGCATGGACAGGGGGTGCCAGCACTCCCCAACTGGGGTAAGGCCTTCCGGAGATCCTCCTCAGGTCTAGCAGGGATCCTCCCCAGGTCTGGCAGGGTATTGCCTGGAGGCAGTGCCCACCTCAGCCCCTGTAGGGAATGGGGCCTGTTTGGGGAGGGGGTGCTCTTGGAGGACGCTCGCACTGCTCATCCTCCGGCTGAGGCAGGTACGGAGCAGCTGAGAGCTGCCCCCAGAGCATGACGGGTCTTTCCCTTCTCTTCCAGAGCAGCTTGCTGTCTGGGAAGAGGTATCTGACTACATTGTGCGGCAGCTGATGCTGAACCAGGTGGGTGTGCCTTGCGGGGCCTGCCCCGGGAAGCCTTCTCCTGGAGCTTGTGTGTCTGTGGGATGACTTCTCTGCTTTGACTGGTAGAGTTGAGAGGGTGAAGAGGAGGGGGATGAAAGCATCTGGAAAGGTCTTCCAAAGAAGGGCCCCAAGGTTTCTCCAAAGCTTTGTCCAGCGCTTTGTCTGTCCCCTTTGTACAGCAGGATGGAGCAGGGCACCGAGCACCATCCCCATGCCCTGGCAAGTGCCCGGCCTGTCCAGCTGCCAGTCTCATCGTTCTTCTCTTCCTTCCTGTTTGCAGGGAGTCCGAGTTATTCGCCTTGGCACATTTGACGTAGTAACCGAACAAGTCGGTGATGGGAAGCGTGCTCTTCTCACTGTTCGCAGGCCCGTGTTCCATCTGTCGCGGAGTATTGCAGAGCTTCCCGGCCTCGCCTATGACCTGGCCTATGCTCCTGGTAAGAGGAGAGGCTGAACCGCTTGCTTCCCCTGGGGACATCCTTGGGGTGTGCCTAACTGCTGGGCAGCAGTGACTGTTAGGAAGCTAGAATTCCTTCAGCAGCTGTGGAGAACAGCTTCAGGGGGTTTTAAAGCACCAGGACAACGTCATGCACATTACAGCTCCCTCTCTCCCAGACTTGCTTTCACAACTGTCAACAAGCCAGATGTCTTGGGGCTGCTGCTTCTCTGCTAGTGACTGCGTTCCCCTTCTGCTGCTTTCCAGGTCATAAGCTCTCCGAGCCCCTCAAGTACGCTCACATAGCCTCGGCCCTCTCTGTTCCTCGGAAGACAGTGGAGGCGTGCATAGAAGAGACCATGCGGCTTTTCTCCCGCTGCCTGCAGAGCGGGAAGAACGTGGCCCTTGTGCTGAAGGGCCTTGGCACGCTTGTAATTCAAGGAGCAGCTGTGAAAATGAGGTTTTGCAGAGACTTTCTGAAGAGGCTCAATGGGACAGAGCAGCTGCTGGAAGCTCTTCTCGCGGTGAGTTCCCCATTCCTCCAGCACTACCTGTCGTCCTCTGGAAAGCACCAGTGAATGCAATGCTGTCAGCCTGCTGTGACCTATCCAGGTGCATGGAGAGTCCCAGCTGAGAGTAATGCCAGCTTCCGGGACAGCCGGTCTTGAGCGTCCAGAGGACTCGGCAACAAGGACGGCCCTGGGAATAGCTGTGCTGGCTCTGCCCCAAAAATTCATCCAGCCCCAGAGCTCATTTTCATGTGCACGAGGGAAAAGTCCCAGAAAAGGGCCGGTCCTGTGTGCTTTTTCCACAGAGACTTCCCTCCTGACAGAAAGCCATGGTTTAGTGCTGCTTTGTGTCAGGACCACATCTGAACCCATGTCTCCCTGGACTGTGTCTGGGACAGTAAGGCAGCGAGTTCAGCACTTTCCCCTGATGCTGGGTGACACTATTTCTGCGTGTCCCTTTGGGAGCTCGGCCTGATGCCTCCATGGGACATTTTTGCCCTAGGGTGGAGTGAGGGCAAGGGAGTGATCCCTCCTCCCCTTGCCTGGGCCAGCGGGCATGTGAAGCAGCTCTGTGAAACCTCTGCTGACCTCAGTGCTCTCCCTTTGCAGCTGGAGGGCCTGAGTGTCTTTCATCTCTCCCATGGGGCAGCTGCTCAGAATATTGGATCCCCCTGGTCCTCTTGCTCTTTGGCATTTCTGCCTCTGTCTCTGAGTAGGTTTGTTTTTGCAGGAATCATTGCTCGCCCCACTCTCTGGACACGAAGCAGAGGCTTAGGCAGACCAAGGCCCCTGTGCGACCAGAGCCCTCTTGCTGCTCCGGTCTAGTTGTGCTGAGCAGCTCTTGCCAGGGCCCTGGAGTCTCGCCACCATGAAGGGCGTCTTTCTGTCCAAATGTGAGCATTTGCACGCTGCTCGTGATGGCTGCAGCATGTCGCAGAGAGAGTCGTTGGAGCCCAGTGGCCTTGGCCAGGTCTCTAGTGCAGCCCCGTCCTTCAGCGTGGTCCTTCAGGTGCAGCAGGAAGGCTGAGATGTGAAAGGAGGCTGAGCTGAGCCTCCTCTCATGGGTTAAGGCAGAGATGCAAGTAGGCTGCAGGCCTGACCTCTGCACTAGGCAGGACCTGGTCTCCTGACTGCATCTCTCGATTCTCAGCCTTGCAAAAAGCCTGGCAGTCTTCTCACCCTTTCTCCTCCATTTCCTGTAAGCTGCTCTGCTGCACAACTGAGGGGCTGCGGAGAGGCACAGAGAAATTCCGTGTTTCAGAGGCAGCTGCTTCTCTGAGCAGTGGGAAAGTGTGCTGCCCTTGTGCGCTCTGAGACAACTGTCTTGGCATCATCTCTTGTGTGTCTCTCCCCTTTGCAGATGCCAGAGATGAGGGATTCAGTCCTCTCAGGCTCCGAAACTGCTGCTTTGCAGACCCGTTCTGGTCGTGTCATTGTCTTTCCTGAGTGAGTACATTCACTTCTTAGCCCCGGCTGGCCAAGCCAGCAGCTTCTCAGGACCTGTCTGGTAGCCCTGTGTTGCCAGTGCTTGTGAAAGCTGCTCAGGAAGTCATTGGAGAGGAATACTTTCCAGTGTGGATCAAAGTGCAGGTTCCTGCTGGTCACTGGCTCAGGATGTTTTCTTGTCTTCTGTGAGACATGCATGAATCAAATGTGTGCTGAACATGTTGTCTTGGGTCAAATGTCTTCTGTGGGGAGGCCTGTCTAGGGCAAAGCGAAGCCTGTGCGCAGTGGGGTTATGGAGAGCTTTGTGCTGGCTCCCATCCTGCTCAGTGTTTTGTCCCATTAGTTGTCTGGGAGATGGTGGTTCCTTTTTGCAGAGGCACGGAGATGAGATTTGGAGAGCCTGCAGGTGATACGGTGGGTGAGAGGGGCATTAGAACTGGTGCTGCCAAGCACCCCTTCTCACAGGAAGGCTAGGGAAGCTCTGCAAGAGGCAGAGAAGGAAGCTCCTGCCCCTGCAGATGCTGGAGGTCTTCAGCATGTCTCTCAGCTTGCTGATACACTCCTCCAGCATCTGGCATGTTCTGCCTATTGTGCTTTGGACAAAGAGGGGCTTCTTGGTAGCTCCCTAATGCCCCTCTGTCCCCATTATGGACACAAGGTGCAAAGGAAGTGTGGTGCCCTCCCTTTAGACTGGCATCTTTTTCCTCTTTCCAGGTACAATGCTGACAGTCCATCTAGAAAGCCCCCTGTGGCACCTGCAAAGCCCCCGCAGGAAGAGGAGAAGGCAAAAGAGGACACCAGGGCCAAGAAAGGTAATGGGAAAGCTGGGTCCTGGCAGGGGTTTGTGCCTTCTGCTTCCGTCCTCTTTGGCCAGGCAGTGGAGGCAAGGCGACAGTGCCATGGCTCAGGTAGCATCAGGCACCGGAGGTGACGCTGCGTTCCCAGTACGGGACATCTGGAGTGATTCCTGAGGGAACACGACCTCCCGGCAGCCCAACACTCCCAGCTGCAGCTGATGCCTCCCAGATAAACTTTCCCCCTTTGCCACGGCACTCAGTGCTCTGGGGTGCACTGCAAAGTGTTCTTGCGCTGGAGGTGTTGGTGCAGAAGGGAGGCAAAAGTTAGCACTGTCCTTGTGCAATGTGAATCCTAAATTGTGCCGGGAGCTGCAGGTCACAGAGAGGCTGAGCTATTTCATGGGACCAGTGAGTTGTCATTGAATGAGAAAAGCCCCTGAGAGTAGGTTGGGAAAAACAAGGCAGAGAGAAGCCAGTGTGCGGAAGGGCCAAAGACCACCCAGGAAAGAAGGCCTAGAAGGAGTCATCTTGAGGCCTCACACTGTTATCACAGGCTGGAGCACATCTGAAGAGCCTTCCCATTCCAAAGGCCTCCTCAATGCTGTCCTGAAGTGTTTTCTTCTCTCCTGCTTACAGGAAATCTTCCCGCCAAGCACCTCCCCCTCAGAGCGAGGCATCCTCCAGCCAAAATAACAGCTCCCACGAAGCAGAAGGGGAAAGGGAAGAAAGCAGAGGACAAAGCGCCTGCTGGCAGGTGAGAGCCATGGAGGAGTGGGTGAGGGTGAGCCTGTAGCCTAGTGCGTGTCTGGGGGAGATGTTTCCTCTGCACACAAGGTTCACAGCAGCTCTGAATGTCCTTTATCACATGCCCCGGGGACTCCTGAGCCCTCAATGGCGAGAATGCCTTGACAGCCCTGACCACTTTCTCCTTCTCTGACCCTGCGTCTCCAGGAACAATCTGTTCTCCATGCCTAAGCACAGGGCACTGGGGACCGCCAGGCCATTTGTAATACATTTGGCAGGATGGGGTAAGGGTGTCTCTTGGAGCCTGTCTTGGTAGAGAAGGCTGCTCCTCTCCGGGCTGCATCCAGAGCGAGCCCGTGTCTGGGCACGCAGAGCGTTCCCGAGGGCACATCCTGCAGCCCCGGGCATTTCAGCTGGGGGTGGTCTCTGTCCCTGTGGGTGTGAACACAGTCAGCGGAACCCATCTCCTTCTCTGGCAGAAGGGCCTTGTGCCGCAGAGGCAGGTGCCCAGCCGGTGAGTGCAGGACGGAGACCCAAGTGCCCCTGTGCTCCCAGCACCTGCCCACAAGGTGTCTTTTCAGGGGGCTCCCGGCCATCGCAGGCAGCTGCTCCAGGAAGGTGGTGCAAGGCAGGACAAAGGGCAGTGCTGAAGCCATGCCCCCACCAGAGAAACTGGTGAAGAAAATCCAGAGGTGGCCAGGAGAGGTGCGTGCTACAGCCTGAGGTCCTGCTTGTGCCACGGGGACGTGTGGAAAAGCGTAGTCCTATGGGCAGTGGGTAGGAGAGATCCCTGCCTGCGTGTTCACTTGGCCAGTGACCAACCACATCTGGGCCTTGCTTGAAAAGGTGCAGGTCACCCGCTAGTTCTGGAGGGCATTTGTCCCTCCGGCATTCTCAGGAAGCACCTCAGAAGCCCCTCTTTGGCCCTTTTTCCCGTGGGAAGGTACCTGCTGGGCCTTTCAGGGAGACGGCATGGGCAGTTTCCCTTTAGTTCTGTGATTATTGAGCTCATTGGTGAGATCCAAACTGGGATTTTGAGACCTGCCCCTATGAGCTTCGGGGCGTAAGAGCGCTGCCGGGAAGGCTCAAGCCAAGCGGCAGGAGAGAGGATGAGAAATGCCCTTTGCGCCCTGGGAAAGCACAGATGCCAACAGTCCTCTTTGCCGTTTCTTTTCTGTGGCCCTCCAGGTGGAATATCACTTCCGGGTAATGGGCGAGGGCGTTCTTGTCTTTCCTCCCATCTGAAGCCCTGTGAAGATTTCCCCTTCTGGAGTCCTTGGCTGGAGACCCAAGCAGGCAACAGAAGAGAGAAGAGTGCTTTGGGAGAACTCCCCTGGAGAAAGACCAGCATTTCCTCCAGAGCTTTTTTCCAGAAGCATCTGTAAGAGGCAAGGACCATCAGGAAGGGGGCTTCTGCTTCCATTGACAAGCAGTTAGTCTTCTCCAAATTTCCTTTTTTTTGGGGGGGGGGTTATTTATTTCTTAATAAAACTTTTCCTGAACATTGCACAGAGATTTGACTTTTGCGTTTTCTGTCCCCTCACGACCAGCTCATGGCACCAATGCCTCCATCCATCCTCCCCACTTCCCTCACCCAAGCCTACTCCCCCATCTGGCTGCCCAGCCCTGCCCAGCCCAGCTCCAGCTCCCTGTCCCTGCACAGAGGGAGAAGCCCTGCTCCTGCCGCCCCACAGCAGCTCTTGCTGCTGCTGAACCCTGCTCTCCCAGCTGGAGCTCAGCTGCGTCTACCACCCACTGTGTCCCGCTGCGTCTCCAGTCTCAGCCTCTCTCCAGCCAACAACTCAGGCCAAGGATCAAGCACAGGCTGGGTGGTGAGCGCTGTCCTCTCCACCCACGTTGTGCTCAGGGCAAATGAAGCACTGTCCCGGCTACAGGGGTCTCTGGCAGAGCCGCCTGCACAGCAAGCAGAGCTCTGAAGTGCTCCCACATCCCTGCACGGTCACGGCAGCAGGGACTCAGCTGGCCCCTTTGGCTGCCCCATGGCACTGCTCCCTCCCTTCTCCCCATTCAGGAAGCAGAGGTACAGACATGACCACCCAGCACGGGCACATGCTGATCCCTCTCCTGTCCTTCCTACCAGGGATGGGCATGGCACAGCACAGCTCAGCTCAGCTTCAGCAAGACACACATGCATCCTCCGTGCTGCTCTCCTGGTCCCCTGCCCATCCCATTTGGTCCAGAGGGACATCCCCCAGGAGCGTGCATGTGCTAGCCTCCAGCAGATGTGCTGTCCCAGAGACACCTGGCCAGGGCTGGACCTCTGGAGAAGTGGGGAGGGGAATTTTGCCTTTTCCCTCTGGGTTTCCCATGTCAGTTCCTGGGAGTGGAAAAGAGCATTCCCTGCGAGCAGGGGAGGTGCAGGGAGTTTACCGCTCATGAAAGAGCAGGGAGGTGTATGGAGGTGGCATCACATGAAGGGGCTGGTGAAGACGGGGCCATGAGATGCTTTGGGAACACTCTTGGGTTCCATTTGTGTCTGCTGAGGATTGCCTTTCTGCTCTTCTTTGCGGAGGACAGAGGGCAGAATGGATAGTATTCACTAAACCCTGATTTACTCTCTTTTAGCCCTAGCAAAGGGTGTGCCTTCTGCTTGGTGCTGATCCTAAACACTTCTGATTCCTCTCCCCATTCCCTCCCGGTGAGCCTCCCCATCCCCCCACCCCCAGCAAGACCTACCTCTGCACACACACACAGGGGTGAAGGGGAAGGTCAGTGGCACCAGCCCAGCAGCCGTGACCCCCCTGCTCACAGGAGCCCTGCCTCAGGACACAGGTCCTTCCCTGGGCCCTGGGCCTTCCCCAGCCTCCGTCAGACCCCTGAGGTTCCCACTGCTTTGACTGGGATCCTTCCTGGGGACTGTGAGCAAAATCCAGGGTGCCGAGCAGCACAGTCCCCCAGGCACCCCACCACGGGGGAACCGTCCCTGGGTGGGCTCCAGCCAACAACCTTTCTGTTTACAGCCGAACGTGCTGCGTGCTGTGCCACAGAAACCCCCCACCTGGGGTTGTGCCGGGGGCTCCAGTGTCAGCACTGTCCTGGTGGTGTGGGCATGGGAACGTCCCTGAGCCCAGCCCCATGCCCAGCCCCAGGCAGGGGGATGCTGCCCTTTGCCCATGGCCGGGTGCTGGTTGGCAGTGTGGTGCAGGAGGAGGCCTGGAGCCTGGCTGAGGGGCTCTGCGCAGCTCCCTGCCCAGCACCAGCTCTGCCTGCTCCCATGGTCCTTCCACCACACAGTCCAGTTCATTGTGAAGGGGTGCTCTTGGAGTACGCTTGCACTGCTCATCTCTTTGGTTAGGCATGTGCACTTTGGTGTGTGTATGCACACTGTGGGGTGTGTGTATACTACGGTGCATGTGCACACTTTTGAGTAAGTGAGTACTTTGCACGGTGTGTGCACACTCTAGTGTGTATACACATGCTGAGTTCCTTCTGCATTTTAGGTGCTGTCAACCCCCTCTTTGCCCTGAGGCTGCTCTCTCCTGCCCAGCCATGGCCTCTGAACACACGTCCTGGTGAGGCTGGGGGTGGCCAGGCACTGCGGCTGCTCTCAGTCCCGCTCCGCTGCCAGGAGCTGCCAGGCCTGTGCAGGAGCTGTATAGAGGAGGCTGGGGCAGTGTGGGGCTGTGGAGAAGTGTGCAGGAGGTGGAGGAGGAGGAGAACAGCTTTTTCCTCATCACCTGCTGCTGCGGTGCAGGTCCTTCCCTGAGCTGTTCACTGGCCTGCGTCAGACTCCTGAGGTTACCACCGCTTTGGCATCAGATATTCCTGTGCTGGTCATTTTGCACCAAAGGTTTGGGAGAGGCCGAAGGCAGCAGGCTATTGCTGAGGCCTGGTGAGTGCCTTGCCCCCAGCAGCTCAGTGTGCTCCCATGGGACAAACCCTGTCTGAAAGGGGCTTTCAGAGTTGCCCTGGGATAGTTCTTTCCCTCCTCCCCTGCACCAGGGGAGAAGATGTGCCCAGCTCCAGAGTGATCCCCAGCCCCAGCATGCCAGAGGGAAGCTTCCCTCTCCCAACCCACCCTGCTGGTGCCAGTCCAACCTCCAAGGCTTCAGCACAGACCTCCAGGAAGCTGGAGCTGCCTTGGGCCTCAAGGCAGTCTGGTGGCAGGAGGGATAGGCATGGGCACAGCAGCAGCAGTGCCAGGAGCTAGGGGAGGAGCAGGGCAATTGGGGTGGAGACCCCTGCCCTTGGCTACATAGCTGGGACACTGCATGGCTGATGCCTCTGTGGGCATCACAGGTCCAGGGTCCAGGTTCGGGGTGGATGGCAGCTTGAGGATCATAGCACTGGGATTTTAATGGACTTCCAGTGCAAGCATGGCTGTGGCGAAGGCAAGTGGGCAGAGCCAGGTACATGCAACTGCAAAGGATGGGGGGTGGAAACGGCAGTGCGGGGCTGCTGGAGGCCCTCCCTCTTCTCCCTGTGAGAAAGAGAGTCCTGGAGAGATGGGAGAGGAGCACAGGGCAGGGTGAAAGAGGCAGACGGAGCCACTTGGGGTGCATCAGGGAGTTTTCCAAAGCCCCGGGCTCTGCCAGAGACCTATGAATCTTCCCCTGAAACTCTCCCAGCAGCGCTTGTTCTGTCCTGCCCTAGTGGCTCTTGACCCCACACCAGCCATACTGGAGCAGAGGCTGATGAGCTGGAGGTGCCTCAGGGCAAGCTGTGCCAGCCCCAGGCAGCTGGCCCTGAGCATGGGGCAGCCCAAGCCCCTCCTCATATGTCCCATCCTGCTTGGAGGGCAGCATGCGAACCGGGGAGCAGCCTGTTCCTGCCCAGGGGGACCTTTCGCAAGGGAGGCAACTGGACAGCCGTCGCACTGCAGCAGCACCCACTGTGGCCCCTGCCGCAGCCCTGCCACCCCGGCCCCTGCCTGGCCTCCTGCCTCCCTCACTTCTGGCTCCCAGCCCCTCTCTTTGCACTGCACGGACCAGCTCTGCAGGCAGCAGCTCAATGAACTCTGCCCCTCCCCACCTTTCCCCACACCGAGGATCTAGCCCCAGACAGGCAGCAGGATGCCAGCCTCCCCTCAGCCCACCGATAGGCTCCCCCAAGCCCCTTCTCCCTCATGAGGTTGGTGGAGCTGAGCTGGCCCGGGGTGGCCAGCCAGCACCAGAGCAAGGACAGGGCAGGGCGGGGAGCACTGGGGCAGGGTGAGCAGCCCAACTTGGGGCCCAGCAGCTGGACGGGGGAGGACGGAGGCCACTGAGGCCTGAGGATGCTGCTCTGGCAGCAGCTCCATGCTGGGAGTTTTGGGGTTTCACCCTGTACAGGGAGCAGCCTGTGGTGGGGCTGTGAGCAGAGCGCTACCCTGGACCCAGGCTCTGTCCTGCTCAGAGGTAGAGGTGCATGAAGGAGGGTGGGGCCGGCCACGGGCTCTGCCCCTTGCTCATCAGTAGTGCAGCTCACAAGACAGGCGGAGCCTGGCTCTGTGCTCAGGGTCTTTCCATTCATGCAATCGCAGAGGAGTTTTACTGGGAAGGGTCCTCAGGGCATTTCCAGTCCCAGAAAGCAAAGGAAAGTGCATATGTCCAGTTCCTAGGGTGCCTTTAGAAATGATCCCTTTCATCAGCATATGTGGAAATATGCGATTAGTGAGATTACATCCACAGCAAAACAGGCAGAGCAGTGGTAACACGAGTCAACGGCTGTATTCTTCTCCTGAGACTCATACCCTGCCTGAAAATTTACATTAGTTCCTCATGGGGAACACTGACATTTATATTAAAATCATTCAGTCATCTTAGCTGATGAGTGTGTGTTCTTGTTTGGCAAATGTTGAAAACGGTTCTTCACCTTTTCAGGCAGAGCTCAGGCATCTCACTGCAAGCATCCAGGGGCCCTTGGAGAGGCTCTCGTATATCTGAGGTACCTGCCCGGCCCTGGCAGCCCTCCCAGGGGACCTGCAGAAGATCAGAGACCCTTGGAGCCGCAGATGGAGGCAAGGCAGAGGGGAACAAGGTACCTACACTGGCACTGACACCCATGACCCTGTGACTGCATCCCACCGCAGTTCCGAAAATCACTTTCCTTTAAAAAGGAAGAAAATCCCCCCCCCCCCCCAAAAAAGACCAGAATAATAAAAAAAAAACGACAACAAAGTGAAGGACAATAAGAACACAAAGAATTTTAAAACCTGAAAAGTGTAACAAAACCCCTCTTCACCTGAGATCATTTTCTGAACTTCCTGGCTCCAGCCGCCAGGCTCCTGGTTCCTGTCAGGGAGGGAAGCGCCGGCCCCGCCCGCGCCGCCCCCGTCGCCTGGCAACGGCGCCTCCTGCTGCCCCAGCCCTCTGTGCTGCCTGTCCAATCAGCTAGCGCGGGGAGGCAGAGAGCCAATGAGTGCCTGGGAGGGGCGGGCTGTGCTGTGAGAGACATGCAGAGAATCACAGAATGGGTAAGGTTGGACGGGAGCTCTGGAGATCATCTAGGCCAACGTGCCTGCTCAGCAGGGTCACCCAGAGCAAGTCAGACAGGGTTGCAACCAGGCGGGCCTTGAAGATCTCCAGAGAAGGAGACTCCACAACCCCTCTGGGCAACCTGTTCCAGTGCTCTGTCACTCTCACAGTGAAGAAATTCCCCCTCACGTTCAGGCGGGACTTCCTGTGCTTCAATTTCTGCCCATTGTCTCTTGTCCTGTCACATGGGAGTACTGAAAAGAGTTTGTCCCTGTCGCCTTGACACCCTCCCTTCAGGTACTTGTACACATTGATAAGATCCCCCCTTAGTCTTCTCCTCCGCAGGCTGAAGAGGCCCAGCTCTCACAGTCATTCCTCCTAGGGCAGGTGCTCCAGTTTTCTGATCATCTTTGTAGCCCTACACTGGACTCTCTCCAGTAGCTCCATGTCTCTCTTGTCCTGGGGAGCCCAGAACTGGACACAGTACTCGAGATGAGGCCTCCCCAGGGCTGAGTAGAGAGGCAGGATCACCTCCCTCCACCTGCGGGCAACACTCTTCCTAATGCAGCCCTGGAGGCCATTGGCCTTCTTGGCCACAAGGGCACATTGCTGGCTCATGGTCAACTTGTTGTGCACCAGCACTCCCAGGTCTTTTTCTGCAGAGCTGCTCTGCAGCAGGTCAGCTCCCAGCTTGTACTGATGCCTAGGGTTATTTTTCCGTAGTTGCAGGACTCTGCACTTGCCCTTGCTGAACCTCATGAGGTTCTATGAGGTTCTTCTCTGCCCAGCTCTCCAGCCTGTCCAGGTCTCTCTGTATGCAGCACAGCCCTCAGGTGTGTCAGCCACTCCTCTCAGCTTGGTATCATCAGCAAACTTGCTGAGGATGCACTCCATCCCATCATCCAGGTCATTGTTGAAAAAGTTGAACAGGATGAGACCCAGTACTGAGCCCTGGGGGATGTCACTAGCCACAGGCCTCCAACTAGACTCCACGCCACTGATGACAACCCTCTGAGCTCTGCCTTTCAGCCAGTTCTCAATCCACCAAGGAGAGCACCCAATGGCATGCCCCTGTGGGGCTGTCTGTGCTCACCCACCCGGGCCAGCCTGGCCTAGCACCCGCCGCCCACCACGTGAGGCTGGGCCGGAGCTCGCCATCCTTCGGTGGCAGGCATAGGGGTCTGAGCTTTTCCGGAGGGCACCGGGAGGGTGCCGGGGGCACCGGAAAGCACACCGAGGGTGCTGTAGGGGAGACCGGGGCTCACCCCGTGTGTATTTTGTGGTGCGTGCAGAACAGAGTGCCTTTGTGCGGTCAGGCGCAGCCGTGTTGCTCGTCTCCCAGCACATCTCTCTCGCCCAGTGCCGGTTTCAGGCCTCATTTGTGTCCCAGCTCTGCCAGGGCTCAGCTTGGGTTCACAGCCAGTCTGTCTGCAGGTGCTGTGGCCTCTCTGCAGCTCCACATCACCTCAGTGGACATGGGGATGGAGCATCTCAGTGGCGGAGTGGTTTCCTATTGCCCCTGCCTGCACACATGCCGCTGAGGGACAGAGGGATGGAAGTTGTGGTGTATTACCTGAGGAGCCATCGAGGAAGACCTTGCCCCCTGCCAAGTCCTTCCCTCTCTGGCAGCACTGAGCCCAACCTCTGCTGGAGGAAGAAAGAGCAGTATAACCATCGGAGCCCCCTGAAGTGGCCTCTGGGAAGTGTAAGCCTGGTGCTAAGGTAGAAGGAGCTCTTCCTCCCCCCCCATCCAAGAAAAAAAAAAGTTGAAATGTTTTTTGAAAATAATAACTATTGCAGCATTTACATTTCCATGTATTTGTTTAAACTGATGAGTATTCACATCATGTAAACGATGGTTATAGCATTTTCTTAACGTTCAAAGAGGAATATTGAGATTAAGAATGGGGCAGATGAGGACCCCAAGGGAAACAGACCCCGACCAGAGGGCTGGGGGCACAGGAGGCCCCTGCGGCCCAGCCAGTTCCCACTCCTGGCCCACCTGCTGGGCACTCTCCTGCCTGCGTTACCAGTGCATTCCAGCCCAATGGACTGGGAGTGCCCATGGCTGAGCTCTCTGCTTGCAGGAGCCATCCATCTCTCCTGGTGCTCCCTCTCAAGCACACCCTTTCCTCAGCAGCAGCAGGGAGCAGGGCGCAGGAGCCCCCCCACAAGCCGTGTTGTCCTTGGCACGTCTCCTTGCTGCCCCTCCTTGCCGTGGTCTGTTGAAGATCGGCGGTGTGGCAATGTGGGCTCCTGATATCAGCTTGGTCAGGGATTGCCGTGTCCTGCAATCACACGTGCTGGGCTCAGCACTGGGGAAGGCACCCAGAGCGATCCTCCCACATCCCTCTGAGGCCTACTGCCATCACGCAGGTGGCAGCGCAGCCTTGGTACCAGGACCTAGTGGAACATGGCGCAGGCTGCTGTGTGACATGGTCCTCGGGAGAAGGAACAACCTGGGGCACACCAGTGCCAGGCCTGTCTCGCAACCCCTAGCCACAAGCTGTATGGAGACAAGTCTCTGCCATGGCTGTTGGGACTGAGCAGGAGCCCCATGTCATCCCTCACTGTCAGCCCCAGTCTGTGCCTGACTGCTGAGTAGTGTTGGGGATTGGCTGGGCTCAGGGAAGGACAAGAGTGGCTGGGAGACTGTCACAGCTCCACGTATGCCTGATAGCTGCTGTATGCAGGCTCTCAGGTTCTTGACATCCTTGATCTGGCAGTGGCCTCTTACTTTTCTCATTTTTCCCCTTGTTTCAGGGAACCAGTCCATTGACCTGACAGGAGCTGAAAAAATGGAGGCTGCAAAAACCTAGGAAAAGAGATGCCTTGACTGGGGGCTTCTCGCATCAGAGGTGAGCTGGCTGGCACATGGGCCTGAATACTATGCTGCCAGCATGGCCTCAGTGCTGTGCCTTTCCCAGGAGCATAATGGAGCAGCACATCCAAGCCCCAGCTGCAAAGGCAGCTTGTTCCTCAGGGAAGGGGTGAATGCACCACATGTCTGTCCCAAGGCTGGTCCAAAGCTGGATTCAGAGTGAGGCAATGGAGAATGTAGGAAAGGATGGGTCTCCTTGGCAGGGCCATGAGAGAGGGCAAGATGATCTTCTCTTCTGCCCAGGCTGTGGCTGCTATGATTAAGCTGTTCTGGTGCAGGAGCTGACCATGACATTGAGCTCGCCCAGGAGCCCAGGACCTGTGCCCAGTGGCAGAGCCCAAACAAAGCCCCTCCTGCTGAGGTCTGTGGCCTCAGCTGTCTGCTTAGGTGATACTTGGGCACCGATGCCACTGTTCACCATGTCCTGCTCTATCCGGGTATCTGATGTGGTCCTCTTGGCCCTCTTTGTTGCCTGAAAAAGGAAAGGAGGCATTTGCAGGTAGAGGGATGAAGCCAGCCCTCGTCCTGGGGAAGGGGCTGGCAAGTGGCATCATCGCTGTGCTGCTGAGCAGACTCCCATCTGTCCCCAGTCCCTTTTCTAGGGGAGAGAAGTGAGGGCAGAGGAGAGGCATCTCTCATCTCTGCTGAGAGTTCAACTGTAGCATCTGTCTCTTCCCTTGGCTCAAGACCAAGTTGGAAGGTTTTTTCCCTGGAGCTTTCCATTGACAGCAGTGTCCTTCCCAGGGTGAAGAGCAGCCTGGCAGGTGGCAGAAAGCTGTCCCCAGCACTGCCACTATCACCCCTGGCCAACAGATCTGGCCCAGCTCCCCGTAAGCCCATCTCCCTGCTCTCAGCATGTGGAGAGAGATGTGCCTATGTCCTGCCTGCCTGCTCCCGACATGGCAGTGATTTCCTCGTGGGCATTGCCAGGGGCTGCTGCCAGTGCCAGGCACCTAGCAGCATTTGCGGGAGGGGCTGCTTGAGCACCAAAGCCAACGATGCCACAGTGCTGTTAGGGTTCCACCTGGCCTCTTCCTCCACCTAAGACCTGGGGATCAATCACAGGTAGGGGCAAAGTTGGGGTGGGGGGTATTGTGCTGAAGGGAGCTGCTTTCTCAGCTCCCAGCCTGTTTCCTCCAGAACAGAAGTCATCCAGCCACACCTGCTGCATTCTGAGCCACCTTCTGCCTTGTGCTGTCTTTTGGTTAACAAGGTCTTCAGGAGTGCCAACCCAGATTTTCACTAGGGAGCTCAAAGGCTCCTTCCTGAAAGACCTCCCTGTGACTGTCCAGGATTCTGCTAGCAGTGCATCCTGGATCCTTCCAGGGAAACTTGAACAGGCATTGTATCGTCCCTTCCCATCCTGTCGCACTGGCATAGACCAGCTGTCCAGGTGCTGTGGGCAGTGGAGAGAGTTTTGCGCCTCAGACACACTGACACAGGCTTCTAGACGTCAGTGCAGATCCTAGGTCAGAGCCCCATGAGGCAGACGATGTGGTGGGACCCACTGTGCCCCCCTTCAGGGCCCTTCATTCAGATACACCAGGAAAAGGGCCTTGGTCCCGTTTCCCAAGCCAGGAGTGGGGCCGAGCTGCCAGCACACTCTGCTGCCCTGTCCCAAGCCCTCACCAGCTCTGCTGTCTCCTATGCAAAAGGCAATCTACATCACTGCTTTGTGTGGAGCCTCTGTGGGGTCTCGCTGGTTGCAGTGGTAGGTTTTGTGGGCAGCACCTGCAAAGCCAGGAAGGGCAGATTGTCACAGGACATCAGCAGTGGAGTGAGGGGGAGGTGCTGGGGCATCCTCAGCAGCACTGGGAGGACAGGACTGGTCCCACAGAGGAGATGGGCATTCTGGACACTCAGGTCCTGCTGAGGGTGCATGTGTGTCCCCTCCTCAACTGGGAACAGCTGATCATGGTCATGCTGTGGGGTTCCAGTGTGACACCAAACAGAGCAGCCCTGGTATACTCAGTAGAATGCTGAGCTGTCTGGGTGCAGAGGAGGTTTGGGAGGAACTGGCAGGAAACCTCATCTTCCTGTATCCGCTCTAACACTCAGCTGTGCAGAGCATGAATTGCTCTTGGTCAAGTTGAGGGCACCCAGTACAAGAGGGTCCTTCTGCCTGCTGCAGCGTTCCAGCCTGACACTGGGAAGGGGTGAGCCCTCATATCAGGAAGGGCCTGGCCGCATCACCCCGAAAGAGAGCTCTTCCCCATGTGCATGGAGCACTCTGCCAGGGTGGGCTGTAGCGTTGACTCTTGCTTGCTGTCGAACAGGGAGACCACCCGCAGAACCTGGATTTTTCTCACTCTGGCATGGGCTGTGGGATCTTGGCAGCACTCTCGTAAGAGAGATCCTCCAGTCCTCTAATCCTCTTCGTGGTCGTGCGCTGGACTCTCTCCAATAGTGCCATGTCTCCCTTGTACAGAGGAGCCCAGAACTGGACGCAGTATTCCAGATGTGGCCTCACCAGGGCTGAGTAGAGGGGAGCATTACCTCCTTGGACCTGCTGGCAACACTCTTCCTAATACACCCCAGGATACTGTTGGCCTTCTTGAACATAAGGGCAGATTACTGGCTCATAGTCAACTTGTTGTCCACCAGGACCTGCAGGTCCTTCTCCGTTCCAGCAGGTCAGCCTCAGTCTGTACTGCTGCCTGGGGTTATTCCTCCCTAGGTGAAGGACCCTGCACTTGCCTCTGCTGAACTTCATGAGGTTCCTTTCTGCCCAACTCTCCTGCCTGTCTAGTTCTGCTGAATGGCAGCACAGCCCATTGGTGTATCAGCTGCTCCTCCCAATCTGGTATCATCAGCACACTTGCTGAGGAGGCACTCTGTCCTTTCATCCAGGTCACTGATGACTAAGCTGAAGAAGACTGGCCCTAGTACGGAGCCCTGAGGGGACACCACTAGCTGAAGGCCTCCAACTAGACTCTGCACCGCTGATCACAACCCTCTGAACTCTGCCATTCAGTTGTGAATGCACCTCGCTGTGCACTCATCTAGCCCAGGCTTCCTAAGTTTACCTGTGAGGATGTTATGGGAGAAGATAGTGTCAAAAGCTTTGCTGAAATCAAGGGAGACAATATCTGCTGCTCTTCTATCATCTACCCAGCCAGTCGTTCCATCACAGAAGACTGTCAGGTTGCTTAAGCGTGATTTCCCCATGGTGAATCTATGCTGACTACTCCTAATGAGATACAAGGAACCTCATAATCAGCATCCAAGACATGTGCCTGCTGCTGCTCTATCAGCTACTAAGGCAGGAGTGTCCTCACACGCCCATGCCCCAGCCATGATGCTGCTACTAGCCTATCAGAGGCTGAGACAGAAGTGATCTCATAAGCAAGAAAGGAAACTTGGTCCATGTGAGAAGCTGAAGGGTCATGAGTGTCCACACGAGCTTGGTAGATGATTGTAAGGTCACCTCTGTCTGAGCAGCCCATAGGTCTGCCCTTGGCTCATGCCTCAGGTAACTGTTTGTGTGGTCAGTTCTGTGCGAGGACCTGATCGGCCACCAAGAGGCGCAGGGCTAGGGTGTTGATTGTGAGGTCATTCAGAACATGCTGAGGTCATTTCCATAAGGGAAGAGGAAAGAGCAGCAGGAGGCCCATTGGCTTGGTAGGTGATTACAAAATCAGTTGTATCTGGTGAGCTAGTAGGCCACCAGGAGGCTGATATTTTTGTGACATTTTAATGAGATTGTTTCTCAGAAGCTCCTTGAATGGGAGGAGGCCCTGACCTAGAGGTGACTTTGTGACTTCTGTCTCTGCAGGTGATGGACCGGGAGCAGGAACATGGATGGGAAAGTGGTTGTGAGGTCACTTCTATAGGTGAAGCTGATGGGAGCACCTGACTGCTGTCTGGGATGAGTGGTTGCGAGGTCCTGTGTGCCTGAGTAGCTGATAGGCCACCAAGAGGCATAAGATTGTCTGGGTTTGGGAAGTGAGGAGGAAGGTTGTCCATACATGTCTCCTGTCAAAACTACTGCTTTTCCTCCATGCTCAGACTTCATTCTGGCAGAGACACTCCAGGTTACTATGATCTGGAGAGTGTGGCTATCACTTTCTCTGTAACCCGAAAAGTAAAGAGAGCTTAAAAAGCAGAAGCCCTTTCTTTTTCAGGTCTTCATTGACAGCTTGCTCTTGTAAATACACTCCTGAGACCTCTCCCATGAGCCACCCAAGAA
This sequence comes from Rhea pennata, assembly GCF_028389875.1. Lineage (NCBI taxonomy): Eukaryota > Metazoa > Chordata > Aves > Rheiformes > Rheidae > Rhea > Rhea pennata. The sequence continues at coordinate 3,503,642 of NW_026907677.1, forward strand.
CTGAAGAAAATCAGGGGGAGTGAGAAGGGTTGCTAGGGCTTTGAGTATTTTAATGACCCGTCAAGTGTATTTGGTGCTGATCCAGAGCCTCAGGTACTGAAAGGAGACTGAACAAACCTCTCAAGTAGTTAAAGTCAGCAGCAAATGCCAAAGCTTCTTGGAGCATTAATGAGTCCCACTGAGGGCCATTACTCAGAAAGCCTCCCCAGGGGCCGATTACACCCAAAAGTTGGAGGCACTAGCTGCAAGTAGGCAAGGGAAATGTGCAGGTGGCCCCAATGTCATGCAAAGCTGGGTGAGTTTGGTCAATCAAAATGGCCAGGCACTGACACCCTGGCCCTGGGTAGGGTGATGCTTTCCCTCGCGCTGTGCTCAGGCCTCTTCCTAGGGCAATGTGAGTGTGGGGGTGCGCCATACCGAGAGCAGGACAATGGTACAGCACCTCCTGGGTTTCCCGGGAACAAGGAGGCAGCAAGGCCTCAGTGGCGTAAGGAAACAACCTCTTCTCAGAGGTCTTAGTGGCAGAGACAACAGCCATAGCCAAAGGACAAAGACCTCAGTTCTGCTGGGAGCTTTCAGCCTCGGCTTTCACCCTTGGTTGTTTCCACCACAGGCTGTCCTACGCTGTCTCATACCTCCTCCTCTTTCCTTGCAGACTGTAGACACCCAACCTGCTCCCTCACCTCACTACCACTGCAGGATCTCTCTGCCTTTACTGATGTCTCCCTGCCCTCACTTGCTTTTCCTTGAAACACAAAGCCAGTAGCTGATCACAGACTCCCTCAGGGTGACCTGTTGCACTAAAGCACTACACTTCAGGTGACATTTCTTTTCCTGAAGTCACATCTGCACGTTACAAGCTGCAGTTTGTAGTTGTTTCCCCTTCTCATGCTGTTTGCCAAAACCAAGAAAAGCTCCATCCTGTCTGAAACTACCTTTCAAGCAGTCTCTCCTGAAGAGTTTGGACCCTGCCCTCACAGCCCTCTAGCTGTATGAGTGGTCCCACCACATCTCAGTTCCATGAATCCATGCTGACTACTCCTGATCACCTTCTTTTCCTTCTAAGCATGATCATATGCTTAGAGGTGACCTGCAGGGTGAGCTACTCCATCAGCTTTCCAGGGATGGAGGTGAAGCTGACTGGCCTGTAGTTTCCTGGGTCATCCTTCTCACCCTGGCTGAAGACTGGAGTGACACTGGCTTTCTTCCAGGCTGCAGGCATCTCTCTGTTCTCCATAATATTTCAAGGATGATGGAGTGTGGCTTAGCAGTAACATCCACCAGCTCCCTCAGTACTGGTGGGTGCATCCAATTGGAGCCCATGGATTTGTGGATGTTAAGTTTGCCTAAATGTTCTCTAACCTGATCCTCCTCAACCAAGGGAAAGTCTTCCTTTCTCCAGACTTTCTCTCTTGTCTCCAGAGTCTGGAGGGGTGTAGGTCCCATGCTGTGTCTGCTAGAGCGGTGGTTGTGCTGGACACCCCGAGCATCTGACATGGTCCTGCTCATCTATTTTCTGTCACTAAATCAAGTGTCTGCCCTGAATTACATTAACTATCTGCAATGTAGAGATGTGCACGAGTCTCAGCTTCCTAGAGAGCAGAGCTCTAGTCATAGTAGGCATCCAGTGTCATTTCGGGGAGCCAAGAAAATTCCTCACCTGGCTCTCACCTCAGGCTCTAGAAGGACACGGGGCTCACAGCTTCTCCTTCAGAGTAGGTAGACACTGTCACGTATCTTGGATCACTGCTGTCTCTTCATATTTCACAAGGTGCTTTTGTCTGAACAGTTGATTCCCACCCTCCATCTCCATTGATAATAATGGGAGTGTAGACAGGGAGCTTGCATGCAGACATCTGTGTTGTTCACAGTTCAGTGTGGGCAATGAGAATGCCACCACCTGTGTTTTGTGGAGTCCAAAGGAGGGATCTGAATCCCATTCCAGACCAGGGACTTCTAAAGGGCATATGATGCCTGGATTGATTCATCTGAACTGTACCTGAGCCATGGGGAAACAAACTCCCTTCTTGTCCCTCTTGGGGTGTCCTGAGCTGAGAATAGAGTCTTCCAGAGTGGGACATTTCCACCTCCCTTAGAAAACCATCCCCTGATGTGACAAATTACAATGCTGGAATCGGTGTCTCTTCAGTCTCTCCTAGGGAGAGACTAGAGATGATTGTTTCAGTCTGCTTCAGTGAACATTTCCCAGGAGGAGGGAGTCCGAAGGACAGATAAAGTCACACCTTCAGCTGGGCAACTATTCCCAAGCAGGGCCAGGCTCCTGAGATGGAGGGATGAGCTCATGGCAATGTGGCAGCACTGCTGAGAAGCAACTCTGCCCAGGAGCAGCTCCTCTGCATACAGCAGCAGGGCTGCAGGTGTGCACTTGGCAGGTGCTCAGAGGAGACAAGCAAGGTGAGCAAGATGAGTGAGACAGAAGGAAGTTAAAGGCAATCAGGAGTGGGAGGACAGCTGAGAGCTCACTGGGAGATAAATCCTTGCCGCCCTTAACACAGTAAGTCTGTGGCTGCAGGGCAGTGCAGGTGAGGTACCCTGAGGCTTTCTCTGAAGCTAGCACATTCCATGGCCTATAGGACCTTTCACAATGGGTATCCCCATTTTTCTGGTGTGGAGCAGCTGGTGCTTCAGAGCAGGGATTCCTAGGGACCCTGTCAGAGGGACGGGGCATCCTGCTTCCTTCTTCCAGGGATGCTGCAGGGCTGTGAAGCCAGGGAGTGCACTCAGGTCTGCCCAGGGCTGTAATTCAGAGCAGTGTTTCTGCACCACAGGGTGCAGTGTGCCCAGGGCAGTGACTCTGCCACCTGCGAGGGTCAACACTCAGCGTGCCCAGGGAACTCCCCACAGTGCTGTGGGGAGGAGCTCTGGGTGGGAGGATCACACCCCTGCAGGACAGGTTATTCTGCTGTGGAGGGGATGCTGCCTGGGTCAGGGCTGTTCACAGCTCCAGCTCACCCTGCGAACATTCTGGAGGGGGGTTTCCAAAAGGAAGGTCAAGGCAGGGCATACTTGAAAGGGAAGGGACATCCATGAGTCTCTACCTTCAGTCGTATGTCTGTGGGTGGGATGAAATGTTGCTGGATCTGTCAGATTTAGACAGGCAACTGAGGCTCCAAAACTTGACAGTGAGCGAGCTGCAATTCTGGAGGGAACTCAGCAAATCTCTTCAGCCCACAGCCTACAGACAGAACGAGCATCACCTTTCCAGCCTCATCAGGATATATCTCACCTGCTCCTTAGCCCCTGTGTCACTGAGATGCCCCTGGGCAGTTGCCTGCCCCTGGGAGGTGTCTGCAGGGCAAGGTTGAGCGCCCCATGAGGGGAATGGGGTTTGTGAGCAGTGACAGGAGAGAGACGTGGGGACAGAGAAACGCCTCCCTGCAGGGATAGCTCCAGGCAGCAGTCATGGTCAAAGTGTGGGAGGAAACTGCAGACTTCAACATCTCCTCTTCTCACCCATCAGCTCACCAAATCACAGAATGGGTAAGGTGGGAAGGGACCTCTGGAGATCATCTAGTCCAACCTCCCTGCTCAAGCAGGGTCACCTACAGCATATTAGACAGGATTGCATCCAGGCGGGTTTTAAGTATCTCCAGAAAAGGAGACTCCACAAACACAACCCCTCTGGGCAACCTGTTCCAGCTCTCTGCCCTCAAGCCTGTAGGATCCATGGCATGAGGTTTTTCCTTGGCTGATGGACACCCAGGAGAGGAGAAAACCCTGAGTGTTCCCCTGAGTCTCCATGTTCCTGCCTCCCTCAGAAGAAATGCCACGATACTGCCCTGTATTTCCCTACCTGTCTATGCTGTTCTTGTCCTTCCACTTGGACTCCCTGGGCAGGAGTGTTTGAGATGCAATTCAGACACTGACCCTGCAGGTCCTGCCATAGAGATGTATATTTGAGAAAGGTAATCAAGTCCCCCTCCAGCTTCTGTGGCTCTGGGCAGTGCTGGGGCGGGGGGAGGAGCAGGGGAGAGGGGCTAGCAATGAGCCAATTCTCTCTTCAGAACATCCCATCCTTAGGACCTTTAACCATTTGACTGTGGGATATCTGGCTGGGCTGCAAACCAAGGTGGGGACAGGTGATACATGTTTTTTGGAGGGGCAGAGTACTAAGAAATAGAAAGTTTGGCCCAGAGAATTCTGTCCTAACTTGTCTATGTCTTGTCTTTTTGGACGATCCCCCATGCCTAGGGGGAGCAAATGTCCAACAGCAGCTCCTTCAACAGGTTCCTCCTCCAGGCATTTGCCAACACGCGGGAGCTGCAGCTCCTGCACTTTGCGCTCTTCTTGGGCATCTACCTGGCTGCCTTCCTGGGCAATGGCCTCATCATCACAACCATAGCCTGCAACCACCGCCTCCACACCCCTATGTACTTCTTCCTCCTCAACCTCTCCATCCTTGACCTTGGCACCATCTCCACCACTGTCCCCAAATCCATGGCCAATTCCCTGTGGGACACCAGAGCCATTTCCTACTCAGGATGTGCTGCCCAGCTCTTTTTTCTTGTCCTTTTCATTTTTGCTGAGTATTTTCTTCTCACTGCCATGGCCTATGACCGCTATATTGCCATCTGCAGACCCTTGCACTATGGGACCCTCATGGGCAGCAGAGCTTGTGTCAAAATGGCAGCAGCTGCCTGGGCCAGTGGTTTTCTCTGTGCTGTCCTGCACACTGCTAACACATTTTCAATACCGCTCTGCCAAGGCAACGTCCTAGAGCAGTTCTTCTGTGGAATTGCCCAGATCCTCAAGCTCTCCTGCTCAGACACCAGCCTCAGGGAAGTCAGGCTTATTGTGGTTAGTGCCTGTTTAGTCTCTGGGTGTTTTGTTTTCACTGTGCTGTCCTATGTGGAGATCTTCACTGCTGTGCTGAGGATCCCATCTGAGCAGGGCCGACACAAAGCCTTTTCCATGTGCCTCCCTCACCTGGCTGTGGTCTCCCTCTTTGTCAGCACTATTACGTTTGCCCATCTGAAGCCGCCCTCCATCTCCTCCCCATCTCTGGATCTGGTGATGGCAGTTCTGTACTCTGTTGTGCCTCCAACAGTAAACCCGCTCTTCTACAGCATGAGGAACAAGGAGCTGCAAGATGCAGTGAGGAAGCGGATCAGGTGGGTACAATGTCGGGAGCAGTAACTGCCCTATGTGCACCTCCTTCCCATTTCCAGCGTATTTGGCATCAAAGCTATGTGTTATTCATTTTTTTATTATTTACACTCCTGTAAAAAAAAAATAAAAGTGCTACTTGTCCTCTGGAAACTCTCATTTGAATCTGACCCAGCGACTGTGCTGAAGGAGGAAGCCAGGCTTCCCCCTTCATCAGCAGGGAGGAGGGAACCTCAAAGGCATACTAGTCTGAGCTCCCTCGGATGCCCCAGTGCAACGAGGAGAGTTTCCCACTGCAGTGTCTCTTTCAGCAGTGATACCAAAGGAGCTCGGGGGGAAGAGTCAGGCTTGCGCAAGTACAGATGGGTTGACAGCATGGGTCCCATGTGCATTAGGAGAGCTCAACTCCCCTGGCCACAGTCAGAGTGTGATCTCACATGCCTCTTCTGCAAGGGTGGCAGGCAGCTATCACAGTGGGCCAGTCCCTTCCCTCTACAGGGCTGCAGTGCACAGAGCAGAAGTGGAGGAGTGTCTGGATGCAGCCTGTGGGGACAGACCCTATGCTCTGCAGGACCATTCTCCCTCTACCACAGCAAGTATTTCCTCCCTGCAGCTGTCACATGGGGGCTGCAGCTTTCCTGGAAACACGTCTGCCCAACAACAGCAGGATTTTCTCTGTTCGGAGCTGTTCTCTTCATTGCCACACTGTGCTGCTGTGCTCTAGTGTGTATATACGACCTAAGAGCTCTCCTAATGTGGTGGTGGTATGGTTATGCTTCCCCGTGCATTCCTGTGAGCACAGGCAGGACGAGGCAATGGGCACCTTTATGTCAGACCTGGGGTCCCAAATAACGTTTTGTAATAAAAGGGGATCTCCTCCGTGCTGTGCCGTGAGTCTTGCCTTTCTTCAGAAAGGAGAGTAAAAAACACACCCAAGGGTTGCAGCACAAAAGGGCCTGCTGTCCTGCTTGTGAACTCCATGGGCCCAGCAGGATGAGCTCAGAGTCCCAGTGTGATCCACCAGGGACCGAGGGCTGGATTTGGGGCTCCTTTCGTGGTGACCAGTGCAAGCAGAGATGGTGAGTGGTCTCTGTGATGCCTGTCTGGGGCTGCTCACAGATGCCATCCTTCTGGAAAGGAAGCTGGCCACCAGGAGAGCTCGGGGGATCTCTAGGAAGAGTGTGTGCCTCAGGGGTGGGCAGGGAGTGGAGCCTCACAAAGTGAGGGATGTTTCATGGTGGAGTCACATAAAGCCCTATACCCAGGTATGCATAGGAAAGGAGGGCTCTGCAATCCCTGCAGAAGCAGTGGGGACCTGGGACACCTAGGGAAAGGGGGCTGGAGAGTGATCCATGCACTCTCATGTAACACCACAGGCCAGAGCTAGGGCACACAAAAACACATCTGCTGCCATTGCAAACACCCTGGGATCACTCTCAGCACATCCATGAGCACAAACACGTGCTAGCAGTGTCGGTGGTGCTGAGCCATGTCTGTCTGGTTCTCCTTCCTACCCCAACCAGCACAGCCAGTGAGGAGTCAGGGGTCACCCCACGGTGCTGTAATCCCACCATCTGATAGCACTGCAGTGTAGCAGTAGTGCAAGACCCTGTGAGGAGCAGAGGGGAGGGGTGCATGAACTGCTGTGCAGGTCAGCACAGACCCACTCACCTGGGGAAAGACTCTCTGGGGAGCAGGGACATCCCAGGAGACAAGCAGGACAGAGCTCAGAGAGAGAAAATGAGTGCAAGAAACAAGTTTGAGCACCATCTCAGATCAGAGTGCGCTCTGCCTGGGGCAGCAGGAGCTACCGGAGGTACTACAGGGTCAGGGCTCTGGTGCTGTCCTGGGCAGCAGGGTGGGCAGTGAAGGAGCTGCAAGCCACTCAGTGAGTAGAAAAGTACAATACCTTACCAAATGTGAAGGTTTAATGGCTCTGAAATGCATGAAGGTATGCAATAGCAGCACAGTGGGATGGTGTGAGATGCCATACCAGTAATGAGAAACTGCAATGAGAGGTGTGTGCTGTTTTGCATAAATGGTAGTGTGTGGCGGATAGGAGTTAGAGAGAGACAGAGAGGTCCCAAGTGCTGATGGCCCTGGGCTGCAGTGGTGCTGTGAGCTGTGAGCACTGGGACTCTGGTGCACAGGGGACCCCTGTCCCCCTGCCTGGCCCTGAGTAGAGGGGCCCAGGAGTGTTTTGGTCACCTGCGGGGAAAAGGCCACCTCTAGGACCTGTTTGTGGCACCTGTGTCTGCAAAGGCAGCAGGAGCAGCCCCTGCAGCCCCATCCCTGGGAGCAGGTGTGAGGCTGGAGCTGGCACAGTGGCTATGTGCTGTGAGCCTGCTTGGGGAAGCAAGCCCAGAGAGAAACCACTGTCTTCCTGGCTTGGGTGCTGCTGCAGGGAGAGCATGGTGCGGACTGCTGAGGTCTCGTGGGCTGTGGTTTGTGCGCTTATAGAAAAAGCTTTGATCTCTTGATGAGCCCCAGCGAGGGAATAACGGGCTGTTTCTGGGAACAGCTTTTTTTCCTGGTGTTAATTTTTCCTTCCTAAGCTGTGATTTGTATTCCCTACTTTCCCCATTGCTACTTTTTCCTTCCTCACTTTTGTCCTCCCCCTCACCCTGCCTCTTACGCATCCATCCTCCACTCATTTACTGATTTCAGCCTTCCCAGTCACAGGAAAGCATGAGGCCATATGACTGCTGGCAGCTCTCCTCTCCCTGCCAAGCTGCCCAGCACAGCTCACCTCTCCCCCACGGCAGTCACCATCAGGCCGGGAGACAAAGCCAGACACGTCTGCCCAGAGTCTGGTGCCTCTCTCGAGGAGGCAGACGATAACCCCCGCAGCCCCAGTGCTGCCCAGAGCTGGCTCTGCTTTGCAGGAGGGTTTCAGCCCTGGGTCCCGGGAGGGGCAGCTCTCCTCTGCCCTGGCAGCCAAGCCACAGCCCAGCAGTGGGGTTGTGTGAGCCCCCTCCATCCCCTAGCATGGGCAGGGCAAAGTTGGGCTCCCTGCTGGGAACAGCCAGAGCTCTGCAGCACTGCAAACAGCAGGATCTTGGCCTCCACGAGAGGAGGGAGGCAGAGGCTGTCACCAGCACCCTCTCCCATGGCAGCACATCCCCATGCTGGGCTGGGAGCTCCTCCAGCCCTAGGGCCTGCACAGGCCCTCTGTGGGCAGTAGCACATCCTGGGGCTGGGGATATTTTGGCTCCACTCCAGACTGGAGCACTTGTGCTGGGGCCCCATGTATGGAGCTGGGAAGCAGTTGTGGGAGGGGCCTGGATCCCTAGTGTAGATGTGAGGGAATAATACCACTGCTGCTGATGGTGGCGGGGATGGAGTCACCAGCACATCCCTGAAGCAGTGGGGCAGGGCAGGGGTGACTCTGGGGGCTCTGGGGAGAGCCAGGACTCAGATTTTGCCTCTAGTCCTGAGACCAGGAGCCTTCCTGCTGACAGCCCCTGCCCCAAGGCAGCTCCTACCCTCCCAGCCCCCTGCCCATCTGTCCCCGTGGAAGATGCAGGGCTGAAACTTGAGCCCCAGGAGGAGCAGGAGTTTCCAGGGGGATGAGGGTTGTGTTTCTACTGCCCATGTACATTGCTCACCTCCATGGGGTCTTACTCTGCAAATGCCTTTCTCCTGCTCAATGGGACTTTTGTGAGGCTCAAGGGACTAAAGTGTGTCCTGCCTGGCTTTGTGTGGTGTTGGAGGGGTGCTGGAGGAGGGCTTTCTTGGGAGACTGGCAGGCTGTGTGTGGGGCCAGCAGTGCTGAGTAGCTGTGCTGATGGCTGCAGGACAGACCTGAGTGTCCTCAGATGCAGTGTCAGTGAACGTGCGAGTGGCTGCAGGTGAGCTGGAGGGCAGCCAGGAATTTGCAATGGTCTTGGGCTATGGGAGAAGGAGTGACCTGTGTGTCCTCGCCAGAAGGAAGGTGAAGAGGAGAGGAGAGCTGATGTGTGAGGGCCGAAGGAGGATTTGTGTTCGAAGGACCTTCCCTCCAGGAAGGACAGCAGATTGCTGGCACCAGCTGATGGAGGGGACGGTTGTGCCCCGCCAGGCACTGCCAATATTGCCAGCGTCTCCTGCCTAATGCAGCGTGAAAACCCCCAGGCTAGAACTCTCTCCATGTTCACGGCTTCAGGATGTGTCTGCCAGCTGCTGTGGGTCCAGGCAAGGCCTGGAAGCAGCAGTTCTCCTCCCCTGTGACCCTCTTCATCCTCCCCGGGGCTTGTTTCCAGCCAGAAATCCCTCTCAGCACAGACCAGCCATCCTGTGACAGCAGGAGCGCAGGACTGTAGAGGAAGGGCCACGTGCTGTGGCAGCATGGTTTCCCATGCCCCTCAGTTGACTGTGACACCACCCGCTAATGTCCCCTCCTGACCACCCTAACAGGGGGAAAAGAGCTTAGCCACAGCGCTGACCTTCGGCAGGTGGGCTTGATCGTCATCATGGTCATTTACATGTCACGAGACCCCTGCCCTGCAGTGTGCTGCAGAGCCAGGTCGTAGCATCTTCCCGCTGCCCTCTCCCCTTGTACTTGTCTAAGTCCAAGTGAAATCATGCCCCTGAGTTGTGTGTCCATGTCCGTGAGAAGCTAATACCATGGATCAATTACAGACTATTGCCTGACAAATTTTAAGGGAAGGGAAAAGTGTCTTTTGTCTTCTTGATCTCCGTTGCCTGCTTTGCCTATAGCAGGAGAGCAGCATCCTGTGCAACTTTGTTCATAGCTCCCTTTCTTCAGGTCTCTGCTTTCTGCACCTTTGCAATTCCAACCTCCTGCCCTGCATCTCCCTCCCCTCCCCCGTCCCTCCACACGCACGCACGCGCGCGCACACACACACACACACACACTCTCACTTATCTCTTTGCTTTGCATCTTTTTCAAGTGAGCAAACCTTGACAGAGGCAGCCCAACCTGAACAGGCCGATGCCCAGAACAAGAGCAAGCAGAGTCGAAAACCTCTTTCTTGTGCTCAGCTTCTTCTATGCCCAGCTGTCACTTGGCATACGCAGGCTTCAGGTGAAGTTGTACGAGGTGTGAAATACAGGAATGCCACCAGAGGAGAAAGTGTCACTCATGCACTTTGAGGCGTACTCATGACACACAAGCTATTGCAGTGTGACAAGCCGGGAAGGGCTAAAGGGAAGCAAGATCACCGTGATTAGAGTTAGATCTTCCTGTGTTTCCATTTTTTGCCTGTTAGTGGCTATTCACTGGGCTTGCTCCAGTAGCTCCATCTCTCATACCTGGGAATGTGGAACTGGACTCAGTACTGCTGGTGTGGCCTCAGCAGGGCTGAGCAGGGGGGGAGGATCACCTCTGTCGACCTGCCTGCAATGCTCTTTCTAAGGCAACCCAGGATACCTTTAGTTGCCTTTGGCACAGGGGCACCTTGCTGGCTCGTGGTCAGCTTGGTGTCCGCCAGGTCCTTCTCTGCGGCACTGCTTCCCAGTGGAGTCTGTAGTAGAGCATGGGGTTATTCCTCCCTAGGTGCAGGACCCTGCATTTGCTTTACTGAACTTCATGAGGTTCCTCTCTGCCTGTTTCTCCAGCCTGTCGAGGTCCCTCTGAATAGCATCAGAGCCTGCTCAGCAAACTTGTATCATTAGCACACTTGCTGAGGGTGAGCTCTGTCCCATCATCCGGGTCATGAATAAGCTGAACAAGACTGGCCCCTGTACTGACCCCAGCGGACGCTGCTGGCTTCCAGCTAGACTTTGCGCTCTGCCCTCTGAGCTCTGCCACTGGGCCAGTTTTCAGTCCACCTCACTGCCTACTCCTCTTGCCCATACTTCCTCAGCTTGCCTACGAGAATGTTACGGGAGACAGTGCCAAAAGCCTTGCTGGAGTCAGGGGAGACAACATCCACTGCTCTCCCCTCATCTCCCCAGCCAGTCATTCCATCATAGGAGGCTATCAGGTTGGTTAAGTATGATTTCCCCATGGTGAATCCATGCTGACTGCTGCTGGTCAATATCACCATCTTGCTCTTCATGTGCTTGGAAATGGTGTCCTGGAAGAGCTGCTCCATCACCTTTCCAGGGATGGAAGTGAGGCTGACTGGCCTGTAGCTCCCTGGGTCCTCTTTGTTGCCCTTTCTGAAGACTGGAGTGACACTGGCTTTCTTCCAGCCCTCGGGCACCTCTCCTGATCACCTTGCCCTTTTGCAGATGCTTGAGGGTGGCCTTGCAATGACATTGGCCAGCTTCCTCAGCACTCCTGGATGGATGTCCATGTCAGGGCCCATGGACTTGTAGATGTCCAGTGTGCTGAAGTGACTGCTAACCTGATCCTCCTCCAGCAAGGGAAAGTCTTCCTTTCTCCAGACTTTCCCCGTGTTCTCCAGGGCCTAGGATTGCTGAGGGCTGGTCTGAGCAGTGAAGTTTTACTGCCGATGTGAGGAGTAAAACCTGAGGCAAAGGCAGCACTCAGGCTCTCTGCCTTTTCTGTGTCCTCTGTTGCCAGGGCCCTTGGCCCATTCAGCAACCTTTTGTTACAGATATATTTCTAGAAGCCCTTCTTGTTGGCTTTGACATCCCTCACCCGATTAAACTCCAGATGGGCCTAGGCCCCGTCTGTGTGTCCTGGGACATTATGACTGTTTTCCTCCCAGGCTACCTGTCCCTGCTTCCACCTTCTATGTACTCCCTGTTATGTTGGAGTTTTGCCAGGAGCTCCCTGCTCGTGCATGCAGGTCTTGTGTCCGCTTTGCTCGACTTCTTGCTCCTTGGGGTGGACCACTCCTGAGCTTGGAGGAGGAGCTCCTTGCATGTTAACCAGCTTTCTTCCACTTTCCCCTCTTCCTTTTAGGACCTATCCCATGGGATTCTCCCAAGCAGGTCCCTGAAGAAGGCAATGTTTGCTCTCCTCAAGTCCAGGGACAACTGCCTCATACTGGCCTTCAGGTACTGAGGCAGCCGTGACCTTGCTGTCAGCATAAAAGTCATGTGCGTGCTGTGGGCCTGGGAGACGCTGCAGCACAAGTGACCTCAGCAGCTCAAACAGAAGCAGTGTTGCTGCTGTTTTAGCCTGTCAGCTTGTGAGGCAGAAGTGACCTTGCAAGCATAAGCAACAGCAATGTGCCTGCTGCTTGCCCATCAGGTCCTGCAGGGCAGGTCCTGCCCCAGGGGCAGTGGCAGGCTGCTCAGAGGCTGGACCTGGCACCTGGGCCAGGCAGGAGACCCATGTCTCAGGCACACAGCACTCCTCTAGAGCCAGGCGCCGGGGCCAGAGCTCATCCACGCTTTCGTCAGCATGTCTGAATGGAGTTCCTGCCCTGACAGCAGTGTGGGGAACAGCTGCTTTTCCAGCCCTCATGGGCATGCATGCTCCAGCTGTGGAAATACTTGGCTACATTTTTACAGCTTGCGGGGCTCTAGTCTCCTGGCAGCTCTAGCTTCACCCTTCCTACTCCTAAGAAATCAGAAGCAGTTAAAGCTGCTTCCTCTCCAGCAAACGCAGCTGCAGCTAGCTCCAGCCCTTGCGCTGGCAGAGCCTAAGCCCAAGCCCAGGGCAGGCACTGCCAGCAGAGGCTGTCTGAGCCACAGAGGACCACGGCTCTGTCTCAGTGCTCCCACAGCCCAACACTGCATTTGGCAGGAGCGCTGGGTCTCCTCCCCTGCTCCCACAGGCGCCATGGAGGCTGCTGCTCCCGGGGGAAAGCTCCTGGCCCCTGGGAATGGGCTGGCTGTGCCAACCAGGCCCCAAGGAGAGGCAAGCACCTAGGGGCCCCTGGGCCCCTGGGGTGAGGCCAGGCAGGGCCTGGCAGCAGGTGCTGACAAGCATCTCTGCCCCCAGGAGGGCTGGGGCACCTCTCTGGCCTCTGTGGCCCTAGGCACAGTGGGCCATGCTGCTGCCCTTCTCACTCACCCTTACAGCCTTACAGCACTCAGAGCTGGCTGGCCCCAGTGCCACCAGCCAGGCAGACCCAGCATCGCTCCTCACCTCTGTGGCTCCTGAGAGCAGCAGCCAGCCAGGTCAGAACAGGCCAGATCCATGGCCAAGCCACTCAAGGTTGTTATGTCGGGCACCACATCCTTCCAGCCAGCCCTGAAGACTCTATGAAAGGAGCCGTGCGCCAGCCCCAAGTGATGGCACCAGTGCCCAGCCCCCAGGAGAATAAGCATTGGCAGCTGATCTCAACTGTGCTGGAGATGCCACATTTATTCTTTAGGTTCTTCCTCCTCTGCCTCACTGTGGAGGCTGCTTTGGGGGCTGGGAGTCGTGGCGTTGTCTTCACCCTGCATGCTGGCAAGACCTTCTTCAGGGTTTGTTTCAATGGGCTGGTCTTCACCCATAGCTGTTGATGAGCAGCTTGGAGATGTGCTGGCCCAGCTGACAGGCAGAGATTCTTCTTCTTCTTCTTCTTCTTCTTCTTCTTCTTCTTCTTCTTCTTCTGTCTCTGGATACTGCTCTTCTTCACAGGGCTAAGAAATGAGAAAGGAAGAGGCTGTGTTATGCACAGGGCGAAAGGCAGAGGCACAGTGCAGGCTTGTCCAGGCCACGTATCTTTGGATGGGCTTCTGATGGTGTGTCCATGCTCACCGCCCCTGTGTCCAAACAGGGTCGCATAAGCAGCTCCTCAGCCTGGGTGCACGGGGGCAGAGGCTGGGAGTGAACCTGTGCCTTGGCTTCAGCATTCAGGGAGAGGTTGCAAACAAACGCTGGTGCGATTTCTAGGTCCCGCACTGCAATCCTCCTCTGAGCACCCAGCAGCTATGCCTGGGATGGAAGGGAAGGCTGGTACAAGGCCAGGGTGGCTGTCTGCTGCTGAACTGTGGCTGCAGAAGCACCGACACCTTCTCTCCCTCACTCGGGCTGAGAGCCCTCCTGCTTCTCTCCTCCCCCAGGGCCTCCCACGCTTGCTCCCATTGGCAGCCACAGCCCTTCCCCTCCAAAGCAGTGCTGGGCATTTGCTTGGGGCTACAGAGAGGTGCTTGGTGTCAGGGCCGAACCCAAGTCAATCCCATGTCAGGAAAAGCCATAGGATGCTCTGTGCAAGCTGGTGGCTCGGGGACTGGGAGCCTGACCCCGTGGTGGGCCACTGCCACTCAGATGTCTCAGGTTTTCCTGGAGCTGGCACATACGTACCATGTCTAGTGTGGCCTCCCGTTCCTCAGCCAGCCTTTTTGCCTCCTCCTCTACGCAGGAGTAATAAACATTCACGACGACTTCCTTCCCCGTTCCAAAGTCGTACTTGACTACTTCCTGAATGCTGGGCATTTCTACAGGTGGCTTCTCACTAGTCGCACTTGATTTGCTACTTTGCGACAGGCTTGAGCTGCCCTCAATGGTTTCCTGACTCTCCGGTCTCTGCTCAACCTGCAAGACAATTCCACACAGGTCTGTGCCCCACTTCCAAAGCCACTCAGCTGCTGTTCTCAATGCATCCCTAAAGCAGCCAGTGACTGCAGGACCTGTGCAGTCACTAGCCCCTTTTGGTTTCGCCTGCCCTCAGGCACCCCAAACGGCAACTGCTGCCCCAGGGTAGCAACGCTGCAGCCCAAGCTGGAGAACAGTGAGAAGCCCCACAACAGGCCCCAGCCTATGTCACAGCTTGACCAGGGCTCATGGTCTTTCCCACTGGCACTTCTCCCTCAGGCTCTGATCTCTCCTGGCAGCATAAGTGAGCTGAGGGAATTGCCACTTGCAGAGTAAGAAACCTGCAGCGCTGTCCAGCTAGGGAGGGAGAGGGCAGCATGTGTGCAGTGGGTCTCTTTTTCCCTGAAGGGCAGGTTATTCCTCACATTCTCCCCTGACCCCTGTCTGCCTCGAGTCTTCCCCGCTTGTCCAGCTAAGGAGAGAAAGAGCACCACAGGTACACCAGGTATGTCTGCCCCTAAAGTGCAGGTTACTTCTCACCCTCTCCTCTGACCCCTGTCTGCTGCGAGTCTTCCCTCCGCCCCATTCAGACCTGAAGTGAATCTGAGTAAGACTGAAGGATCCTTTTTTTCCTGCTGCCCCGTCATTGACATGAGCATGAACAAAAGCTCTCCAGCTTCCACCCCACACAGGCCCAGCAGTTAACTTCCCACCAGAAACAGGGCCCCATGCAGGCATCTTCTGCTGTGTCCACAGAGAAGGCAGTAGCAACAGATGTGTTGCAAAACCAGAGCACAACCAGAATCTTGGAAAGCAAGCCCCAGACAAAGACACTCAGGGCTCAGAGGAGCGCAGGGGAAGGGCTCTGGTACAGCCACTGCCCAGGGGACGATGCTTTCCCACAATTCCGGCTGCCACAGGAAGGGCCCCAAGCAGCAGCCCCTACCAGTTCCTCGCTCTGAGGGCCTTCACTCACCTCCCACCTCGGTGGCGATCTAGCTTTAGGAGGTTGCTCCTTTCCGGCTACCACTGCCTCCCATTCCCACAGGAGCTCCTGAAGCACACTGCAAATAGACACCGCAGGGAGGTGGTGTGAGCACAGGGGGAGTTAGGTCTCCACTCTGCGCTCCCAAGCCAGGCACCTGCTTCGGCAGCAGGAGGAAGTCCTGCAGGAGAAGCCCGTGGTTTTGACTGACAGTGGCCACATGGATGAGACAGAGAGCACCTGAGCAAAGCTCAGGATGGCAACACGGAGCCTTTCTTTCCTTGCAGCAAGCAGAGCAGCAGAATCAACTCCAAGGACAGGCTCCAAGGCACACTGTTGTCCCCTTTCCTGCCAGTGCCATTTGCCACTGCTCACTGGTCTCAAACACTCTGTGTTTAGGAATGGAAAATGGATTCTAGCTGGGCACTCTGGGTCAAAGAAGGAGGAAGCTATCAAGGGAGTAAAGCACTCCTGCAGTATTCCTGTTCTGGGCACTCTTTTGTGCCAGCCACAAAGACAGGCTGTCATACAAAAGAGGATGTTTCTTGCAAAGTATATAAAACCAGAACAGTAATAACAGACACAGCTCTGTGCCTCGGACTTCTCCATTCTCCAGTCACCCATGTCCACACTGAAATAAATCCCCTTCTGAGCACCCAGCAGCTATGCCTGGGATGGAACGGAAGTCTGGTACAAGGCCAGGGTGGCTGTCTGCTGCTGAACTGTGGCTGCAGAAGCACCGACACCTTCTCTCCCTCACTCGGGCTGAGAGCCCTCCTGCTTCTCTCCTCCCCCAGGGCCTCCCACGCCTGCTCCCATTGGTAGCCACAGGCCTTCCCCTCCAAAGCAGTGCTGGGCATTTGCTTGGGGCTGCAGAGAGGTGCTTGGTGTCAGGGCCGAACTCAAGTCAATCCCATGTCAGGAAAAGCCATAGGATGCTCTATGCAAGCCGGTGGCTCGGGGACTGAGAGCCTGACCCCGTGGCGGGTCACTGCCACTCAGATGTCCCAGGCTTTCCCTGAAGCTACCACATACGTACTCTTTCTCTTCTCTTCCCTGCTGCTTGGCCAGCCTTTTTGCATTCTCCTCTTTGCAGGAGAAGTAATCTTTCAAAGTCACAGTCGTTCCTGCTGAGATGTGGTAAGTGATGCTTTCATTTAGCTCTCGCCATTCCACAATGTCCAGGACCTTCTTAAGGTCTTTCCTAGCTTTCCTACTTTGCGACAGGATTGAGCTGGCCAGAATGCTTGGCAGAGTTTCTGTTCTGTGCTGAACCTGCAAGACAATTCCACAGCGGTTTGTGCCCTACTTCCAAAGCCGCTCAGCTGCTGCTCTCAATGCATCCCTAAAGCAGCCAGTGACTGCAGAACCTGTACAGCCACTGCCCATAGGATGATGCTTCTCCACAATGCAGGCAGCCACAACGAGGGCCCCAAGCAACAGCATCTACCTCCCCTGGCCTCTGAGGGCCTGCACTCACAGGATGTACTGCTGACCATCCAGATGCAGCGGCTTCCTTCCTCCTGGCTTGTGCTGCCCTCCACGTAGAGTACCCTGGGACGGCCTGAAACGCACTGCAAAAACACACCGCGGGGAGGTGGCATGAGCACAGTGCCGGTTGGGCCTGTACCCCACGCTCACAAGATGGGTTCTCCTGCAGCCAAAGGACATGAGTTCCACTAATTGACCTCATCAGAGGTGGAGATCATGCCCTGCCAAGTCATGCAAGGCTGCACAACATGCCTGGAGCAAAGCTCAGGCTACCCACATCAAGGCTTTCTCTCCATGCAGCAAGGAGAACAGCAGGCACAGCAACAGTGACAGGCTCCAAGACACACCGTTGCCCCCTCTCCTCCCAATTCCTTTAGCCACTGCTCAGTGCTCCCAAACACTCTGTTTTCAGGATGGAAAATGGATTCTAGTTGGGCACCCAGGCTCAAAGCAGGACAAAGGCATTGAGGGAGTCAAGCACTGCTACCTCTGCAGCTACGCTGCTCATTGCAACTCGCCTGCCCCAGGGACATGCTTGGGAAAGGCTTTGATGACAGGAGGGGCAGAGGCTCTCTCTCACTCTCGCTGGAGACCTCCTGCCTCTCCCAGACTCTGCACATACACACACAGTCCCCTTATCTCAGAGCCCACAACTCTGATCCGGCATTCAGGATGCTCTGGGCACACAGAGAGGTGCCTGACAGCAGGGTGTAGCCACGCTCGGCTTGTGCCAGCCCCAGAAAGAGGTTTCACGTGAAGGAAAGGGCTTCAAGGTCACTACGTGAATCTGGCACTGTGAGAACAGCCCCTGCTCCTTGGCCTTGGTGGCAGGAAGAGGGGGGCTGCCCTTCTGCTTGCAAGGCAGCATCCTTTCCAGGCCAAGAAAGAGCTCCTCTCTGTTGAGTCCCCTCTCACTGCATACTCCCTGGCCTCTGGAAACAGCCCGCGTTGTGGCCCAAAGGGCAGGCAAACACCTCCCTCTTGCAAAGGCTTCACAAGAGCATGCAGACCTCTCCTCAGCCTCACAAAATATCCTTAGACTCCTAGCCCTGCTGTCGGCAGGTAGAAACAATCCTGCTTACTTTCGGCTATGGGGAATTGTGGAAAGGCCCCCGTGTCTGGGAAGCAGGATTTGACTTTCCCAAGGGTCTCCACCTGGGAAGCAGTGTCAGCAGAAACAGGAAGCCCACAGGAGGCTCTCCCAACCACTTGCTCTGTGCTGTCCATCCAGCCAGAGATTACTAGTCGTTGCAGTATGGGATGAAAGGCATTCAGAGTCACTAGGGCCATGATGTCCAAGGGAAACATGCATCTCCAAGACCAACAAGGCTACAGGCTCACCCTCACACACAGCTCCAAGCATCTCACCTGCTATGAGGCTCTTTCCGCTTGACTCTCTTCCCCATGTCTTTTTCCATTCTAGCAGGCTGCTTGTCTTGAATGGAGATGTACACGGCAGGAACATCCCCTGTAAGCAGCAGACAAGAAAACCCTGCAGAGCACCATCGAGGTGGTCTTCTGTATAGCAGTGATGTGCAGCACCGCTCCAGTCAGTGATAGACCTGTGAAGCCTCAAGGGGATTCCTTTGAAGCCATGTTTCCAAGGCACTCTGAGGCCCTCCCTCACTCTGGCTCCTGTCCAGCTCTTCATTTCTAGCCTAAAACACCCTTCCCTGTGGGAGTGCTTTTCTACTGCTCTACCCTGTCCACACCAGGAACAGTGGGGCTCACAGGGATGTGCTGGTGACCTACGAGAGACTCTTTGGGGCCCTAACTTCACACGAGGGAAACAGAGCCTGCGATCCTTCGTTGGATCTCACGGGCTGCATTTTCTCTGATGAGGCAGTCAACCCAAAAGCACTGGTCTGGTAGTTTGAATGAAAAACTTTCAAGCAAAGGGTCAAGCTGCCTGCTTTGGACATCCGAGGAAGTCTTGGCACACATCACCGGACTTTTGTCCATCTCCTCTAGGTGGCTTTTCCCATCAGAGGAAAGTACTAGGATTCCATGAGATAGGTCCTGACTTATGGCACTCCTTCCATTATCATTCTGCTCCAGACAGAAGCAACGATTCACAAGGATTCTCCTCAGCTTGGACTCCCTTCTTCTCCTCCTTCTCCCATGGAAAGTACTTGGCAGTGTACATTAGGGCACGAGTCCCCTGGGAAAGTTTAACTCAAAGGGACTAGCTTCACTTGGGACTGTTGGCCTGCCATGGGGTCTTACCCCCGCAGGAGGCACTGGAGACTTCCCATCACGGGTGAGCAGAACTGCATCTAGTGCCTCGTACTATCTAAGCCACTGCACTGGAGCCTTGGCTCCGCTGTCCTGCCAAGGAGGACAGAAGGAGAAGGTGCAAACCCTGGCAGCAATCAGCTGCTCTGTTACCTTTCTCAACACCGAGACTGTCTGTTCTCCTTTCCTCTTCCCAAAGCTCTTTCACAGCTCTCACTGCGCGTTTGGTGGGGGGAGTCACCAGCTCAAGCCTGGAGATAGGGAAAAGACTCCACGCTGAAGGAAGGGCACCACATTGCCATGCAGCATGTCCTTGGCAGCTTATGTTCATTAGGGACACACAGACACGTGTCAGAGCTCCTAGGAAGCCCATCCGATCCCTAAGTACAATATGCAGATTATGCCAGATCCTGGAGGACTGTTGTAGGAAATGCAGTGACCATGTGAAGACCTCCAGTGCTGGGAGGGGCGGGAGCTTCCTTCTCAGACTCTTCCAGGGTTTCCCTGGCTTTCCCATGAGAAAGATTTTGGCAGCTTTCCAAGACAAACCCTCCATGAGGCCACCAGAGGCAGTCTCCCAGCTCTTGACCACGCTTGCGTCCAGGCAGAAGAAACTAGTCTCCTTTCCTCTGCCTTTCCACCACTGTTTGAAACTCCAGCCTAGCCCTCCACACCCCCTGCAGTCTTTCCAATCCTCATGTCAGTGCCTCTGCAAACAACAGCTTCCATGAGCCAGGCCTTTAAGGGATCCATCCCCTTAGCTAGGAGGGAATCAGGACACAGCTCTACTGAAACGGCCTCTGCCACGCCCTCCCACCGCCACACAAAGCTCAGGTTAAGCCAGAGCAAACCTGGAGTTCCCTGGGAACCAGCCAGTGGAAAGTGTTACTCCCAAATCACTTCCTGAGCAGCCTTCGCCAACCCTCGCAGCACAGCACTCCCACACATGCAGTGAGAAGCTGCTTGCTGGGTCAGCTGGAGGCTAAGAAGCAAGCAAACATACTCACTTGGGAAGGACAACGCCAGGCCCAGCAAGGGCCTGAGCAGCAACCTTTCTGATGGCTGTGAGGGCTGAATTGCTTATATCTGGCACCTGCAAAGGTGAGAGACTCATGTGAGATGCTGCCAAGCAAAGGATCTCGCTGCTCACAAGGGCAGCAAACGTTTCCACTGCTCAGAGAAGAAGCTGCCTCTCAGAAACCCTGAAACAAACCCGCCTGTTTCTCACGGCTGCCCCCCAATTGGACAGAATAGCATCTGCAGGGGAATGCAGGAGAAGGGCGAATCACACTGCCGGGCTTTCGGCAAGGTCGAGAATGAAGAACCTGAGTTAGGAGAGCAGGTCTTTCCTAACGGGGAAGTCAATGGAGGGAAGCACAGGCAAAAAAAAGCATTCCCCTCCAATCTAGGAAATGGGCAGTGTTGTCCAGCTAAGGAGAGAGAGAGCACCACAGGTACACTAGGGGCAGCTACATCCGCCCGTAAAGGGCAGGGTATTCCTCACACTCTCCGCTGACCCCTGTCTGCTGCAAGTCTTCCCCTCCGCCCCATTCAGACCTGAAATGAATCTGAACAAGACTGAAGAACCTTTTTTTTCCTGCTGCCCCGTCATCGACATGAGCATGAACAGAAGCTCTCCAGCTTCCACCCCACACAGGCCCAGCAGTTAACTTCCCACCAGAAACAGGGCCCCATGCAGGCATCTTCTGCTGTGTCCACAGAGAAGGCAGCAGAAACAGATGTGCTGCAAAAGCAGAGCACAGCTGGCATCTTGGAAAGCAAGCCCTGGACTAGGTCACTCAGAGCTCAAAGGAGCGCAGAGGAAGGGCTCTGGTACAGCCACTGCCCAGGGGACGATGCTTTCCCACAATTCCGGCTGCCACAAGAAGGGCCCCAAGCAGCAGCACCTACCTTCCCTGCCCTCTGAGGGCCTGCACTCACAGCACGTGCAGCTGGCCATCTGACTTCCTCAGGCTGAAGCACACTGCAAACAGACACCGCGGGGAGGTGGCATGAGCACAGGGGGAGTTCGGCCTCCATCCCGCGCCCGCAGCATGGGCACCTCCTTCGGCAGCCAAAGGACATGGGTTCCACTCACTGCCCTCATCGGAGGTGGAGATCATGCCCTGCCAAGTCATGCAAGGCTGCACAACATGCCTGAAGGAAAGCTAGCAAAGCTCAGGCTGCCCACACCAAGGCTTTCTCTCCATGCAGCAAGGAGAACAGCAGGCACAGCAACAGTGACAGGCTCCAAGACACACCGTTGCCCCCGCTCCTCCCAATTCCTTTAGCCACTGCTCCCAAACACTCTGTTTTTAGGATGGAAAATGGATTCTAGTTGGGCACCCAGGCTCAAAGCAGGAGAAAGGCATCGAGGGAGTCAAGCACTGCTACCTCTGCAGCTACGCTGCTCATTGCAACTCGCCTGCCCCAGGGACATGCTTGAGAAAGGCTTTGATGGCAGTAGGGGCACAGGCTCTCTCTCACTCTCGCTGGAGACCTCCTGCCTCTCCCAGACTCTGCACACACACACAGTCTCCTTATCTCAGAGCCCACAACTCTGATCAGGCATTCAGGATGCTCTGGGCACACAGAGAGGTGCCTGACAGCAGGGTGTAGCCACGCTCGGCTTGTGCCAGCCCCAGAAAGAGGTTTCACATGAAGGAAAGGGCTTCAAGGGCACTACTGTGAGAAGAGCCCCTGCTCCTTGGCCTTGGTGGCAGGAAGAGGGGGGCTGCCCTTCTGCTTGCAAGGCAGCATCCTTTCCAGGCCAAGAAAGAGCTCCTCTCTGTTGAGTCCCCTCTCACTGCATACTCCCTGGCCTCTGGAAACAGCCCGCGTTGTGGCCCAAAGGGCAGGCAAACACCTCCCTCTTGCAAAGGCTTCACAAGAGCATGCAGACCTCTCCTCAGCCTCACAACATGTCCTTAGACTCCTAGCCCTGCTGTCGGCAGGTAGAAACAATCCTGCTTACTTTCGGCTATGGGGAATTGTGGAAAGGCCCCCGTGTCTGGGAAGCAGGATTTGACATTCCCAAGGGTCTCCATCCGGGAAGCAGTGGCAGCAGAAACAGGAAGCCAACAGGAAGCTCTCCCAACCACTTGCTCTGTGCTGTCCATCCAGCCAGAGATTACTAGTTGTTGCAGTATGGGATGAAAGGCATTCAGAGTCACTAGGGCCATGATGTCCAAGGGAAACATGCATCTCCAAGACCAACAAGGCTACAGGCTCACCCTCACAAACAGCTCCAAGCATCTCACCTGCTATGAGGCTCCTTCCCCTTGCCTTGCTCCCCCGTGCCTTCCTCCACACTAGGAGCCGCTAGTCTGGCTGGAGGCTGCCTCTCTCGGACGAGGAGGCGCAGGGTAGGAACATCCCCTGTAAGCAGCAGACAAGAAAACCCTTCAGAACACCGCTGGGGTGGCCATCTGTAAAGCAGTGATGTGCAGCACCGCTCCAGTCAGTGATAGACCTGTGAAGCCTCAAGGGGATTCCTTTGAAGCCATGTTTCCAAGGCACTCTGGGGCCCTCCCTCACTCTGGCTCCTGTCCAGCTCTTCATTTCTAGCCTAAAACACCCTTTCCTGTGGGAGTGCTTTTCTACTGCTCTACCCTGTCCACACCAGGAACAGTAGGGCTCGCAGGGATGTGCTGGTGACCTAAGAGAGACTCTTTGGGGCCCTAACTTCACACGAGGGAAACAGAGCCTGCGATACTTCGTCGGATCTCACAGGCCAGGAATCAGCTGCTCCATTACCTTTCTCAGCTTTGAGATCAGGTCTTCCCTCTTTCCCTTTCTGAGGTGGCCTTGGAGCTCTCACACACGGCTTCTCAGGGGAAGTCTCCAGCTCAAGCCTGGAGACAGAAAAAAAGGGCTCTGCTGTGATGGAAGGGCACCACATTTCCACTGCAGCCCCTCCTTTGCAAATTATGCTCACCATAGGCACACAGGCGCATGCCAGAGCTGTTAGGAACCCCACCCTTTCCCAAGTAGAATATACAGAATATGCCAGATTGTGGAGGACTGCTGTAGGAAATGCAGTAACTCAGTGCAGACCCGGCCGTTGGAAGGCGTTAGTCCCAAATCACTTCCTGAGCAGCCTTCGCCAACCCTCGCAGCACAGCACTCCCACACACGCAGTGAGAAGCTGCTTGCTGGGTCAGCTGGAGGCTAAGAAGCAAGCAAACATACTCACTTGGGAAGGACAACGCCAGGCCCAGCAAGGGCCTGAGCAGCAACCTTTCTGATGGCTGTGAGGGCTGAATTGCTTATATCTGGCACCTGCAAAGGTGAGAGACTCATGTGAGATGCTGCCAAGCAAAGGATCTCGTTGCTCACAAGGGCAGCAAACGTTTCCACTGCTCAGAGAAGAAGCTGCCTCTCAGAAACTCTGAAACAAACCCGCCTGTTTCTCACGGCTGCCCCCCAATTGGACAGAATAGCATCTGTAGGGGAATGCAGGAGAAGGACAAATCACACTGCCGGGCTTTCGGCAAGGTCGAGAATGAAGAACCTGAGTTAGGAGAGCAGGTCTTTCCTAACAGGGAAGTCAATGGAGGGAAGCACAGGCAAAAAAAGCATTCCCCTCCAATCTAGGAAATGGGCAGTGTTGTCCAGCTAAGGAGAGAGAGAGTACCACAGGTACACTAGGGGCAGCTACATCCGCCCGTAAAGGGCAGGGTATTCCTCACACTCTCCGCTGACCCCTTTCTGCTGCAAGTCTTCCCCTCCGCCCCATTCAGACCTGAAATGAATCTGAACAAGACTGAAGAACCCTTTTTTTCCTGCTGCCCCGTCATCGACATGAGCATGAACAGAAGCTCTCGAGCTTCCACCCCACACAGGCCCAGCAGTTAACTTCCCACCAGAAACAGGGCCCCATGCCATGTGCTGTGTCCACAGAGAAGGCAGCAGCAACAGATGTGCTGCAAAAGCAGAGCACAGCTGGCATCTTGGAAAGCAAGCCCTGGACTAGGTCACTCAGAACTCAAAGGAGCGCAGAGGAAGGGCTCTGGTACAGCCACTGCCCAGGGGACGATGCTTTCCCACAATTCCGTCTGCCACAAGAAGGGCCCCAAGCAGCAGCACCTACCTTCCCTGCCCTCTGAGGGCCTGCACTCACAGCACGTGCAGCTGGCCATCTGACTTCCTCAGGCTGAAGCACACTGCAAACAGACACCGCGGGGAGGTGGCATGAGCACAGGGGGAGTTGAGCCTCCATCCCGCGCCCGCAGGACGGGCACCTCCTTCGGCAGCCAAAGGACATGGGTTCCACTCACTGCCCTCATCGGAGGTGGAGATCATGCCCTGCCAAGTCATGCAAGGCTGCACAACATGCCTGAAGGAAAGCTAGCAAAGCTCAGGCTGCCCACACCAAGGCTTTCTCTCCATGCAGCAAGGAGAACAGCAGGCACAGCAACAATGTCAGGCTCCAAGACACACCGTTGCCCCCTCTCCTCCCAATTCCTTTAGCCACTGCTCCCAAACACTCTGTTTTTAGGATGGAAAATGGATTCTAGTTGGGCACCCAGGCTCAAAGGTGGAGAAAGGCATCGAGGGAGTCAAGCACTGCTACCTCTGCAGCTACGCTGCTCATTGCAACTCGCTTGCCCCAGGGACATGCTTGAGAAAGGCTTTGATGACAGGAGGGGCAGAGGCTCTCTCTCACTCTCGCTGGAGACCTCCTGCCTCTCCCAGACTCTGCACATACACACACAGTCCCCTTATCTCAGAGCCCACAACTCTGATCAGGCATTCAGGATGCTCTGGGCACACAGAGAGGTGCCTGACAGCAGGTGTAGTCACGCTCAGCTTGTGCCAGCTGCAGGAGGAGGTTTCATGTGAAGGAAAGGGCTTCAAGGTCACTACGTGAATCTGGCACTGTGAGAACAGCCCCTGCTCCTTGGCCTTGGTGGCAGGAAGAGGGGGGCTGCCCTTCTGCTTGCAAGGCAGCATCCTTTCCAGGCCAAGAAAGAGCTCCTCTCTGTTGAGTCCCCTCTCACTGCATACTCCCTGGCCTCTGGAAACAGCCCACGTTGTGGCCCAAAGGGCAGACAAACACCTCCCTCTTGCAAAGGCTTCACAAGAGCATGCAGACCTCTCCTCAGCCTCACAACATGTCCTTACACTCCTAGCCCTGCTGTCGGCAGGTAGAAACAATCCTGCTTACTTTCGGCTATGGGGAATTGTGGAAAGGCCCCCGTGTCTGGGAAGCAGAATTTGACTTTCCCAAGGGTCTCCACCTGAGAAGCAGTGTCAGCAGAAACAGGAAGCCCACAGGAAGCTCTCCCAACCACTTGCTCTGTGCTGTCCATCCAGCCAGAGATTACTAGTTGTTGCAGTATGGGATGAAAGGCATTCAGAGTCACTAGGGCCATGATGTCCAAGGGAAACATGCATCTCCAAGACCAACAAGGCTACAGGCTCACCCTCACAAACAGCTCCAAGCATCTCACCTGCTATGACGCTCCTTCCCCTTGCCTTGCTCCCCCGTGCCTTCCTCCACACTAGGAGCCGCTAGTCTGGCTGGAGGCTGCCTCTCTCGGACGAGGAGGCGCAGGGTAGGAACATCCCCTGTAAGCAGCAGACAAGAAAACCCTTCAGAACACCGCTGGGGTGGCCATCTGTAAAGCAGTGATGTGCAGCACCGCTCCAGTCAGTGATAGACCTGTGAAGCCTCAAGGGGATTCCTTTGAAGCCATGTTTCCAAGGCACTCTGAGGCCCTCCCTCACTCTGGCTCCTGTCCAGCTCTTCATTTCTAGCCTAAAACACCCTTCCCTGTGGGAGTGCTTTTCTACTGCTCTACCCTGTCCACACCAGGAACAGTAGGGCTCGCAGGGATGTGCTAGTGACCTAAGAGAGACTCTTTGGGGCCCTAACTTCACACGAGGGAAACAGAGCCTGCGATACTTCGTCGGATCTCACAGGCCAGGAATCAGCTGCTCCATTACCTTTCTCAGCTTTGAGATCAGGTCTTCCCTCTTTCCCTTTCTGAGGTGGCCTTGGAGCTCTCACACACGGCTTCTCAGGGGAAGTCTCCAGCTCAAGCCTGGAGACAGAAAAAAAGGGCTCTGCTGTGATGGAAGGGCACCACATTTCCACTGCAGCCCCTCCTTTGCAAATTATGCTCACCATAGGCACACAGGCGCATGCCAGAGCTGTTAGGAACCCCACCCTTTCCCAAGTAGAATATACAGAATATGCCAGATTGTGGAGGACTGCTGTAGGAAATGCAGTAACTCAGTGCAGACCCGGCCGTTGGAAGGCGTTAGTCCCAAATCACTTCCTGAGCAGCCTTCGCCAACCCTCGCAGCACAGCACTCCCACACATGCAGTGAGAAGCTGCTTGCTGGGTCAGCTGGAGGCTATGAAGCAAGCAAACATACTCACTTGGGAAGGACAACGCCAGGCCCAGCAAGGGCCTGAGCAGCAACCTTTCTGATGGCTGTGAGGGCTGAATTGCTTATATCTGGCACCTGCAAAGGTGAGAGACTCATGTGAGATGCTGCCAAGCAAAGGATCTCGTTGCTCACAAGGGCAGCAAACGTTTCCACTGCTCAGAGAAGAAGCTGCCTCTCAGAAACTCTGAAACAAACCCGCCTGTTTCTCACGGCTGCCCCCCAATTGGACAGAATAGCATCTGTAGGGGAATGCAGGAGAAGGACAAATCACACTGCCGGGCTTTCGGCAAGGTCGAGAATGAAGAACCTGAGTTAGGAGAGCAGGTCTTTCCTAACGGGGAAGTCAATGGAGGGAAGCACAGGCAAAAAAAGCATTCCCCTCCAATCTAGGAAATGGGCAGTGTTGTCCAGCTAAGGAGAGAGAGAGCACCACAGGTACACTAGGAGCAGCTACATCCGCCCGTAAAGGGCAGGGTAATCCTCACACTCTCCGCTGACCCCTTTCTGCTGCAAGTCTTCCCCTCCGCCCCATTCAGACCTGAAATGAATCTGAACAAGACTGAAGAACCCTTTTTTTCCTGCTGCCCCATCATCGACATGAGCATGAACAGAAGCTCTCCAGCTTCCACCCCACACAGGCCCAGCAGTTAACTTCCCACCAGAAACAGGGCCCCATGCAGGCATCTTCTGCTGTGTCCACAGAGAAGGCAGCAGCAACAGATGTGCTGCAAAAGCAGAGCACAGCTGGCATCTTGGAAAGCAAGCCCTGGACTAGGTCACTCAGAGCTCAAAGGAGCGCAGAGGAAGGGCTCTGGTACAGCCACTGCCCAGGGGACGATGCTTTCCCACAATTCCGGCTGCCACAAGAAGGGCCCCAAGCAGCAGCACCTACCTTCCCTGCCCTCTGAGGGCCTGCACTCACAGCACGTGCAGCTGGCCATCTGACTTCCTCAGGCTGAAGCACACTGCAAACAGACACCGCGGGGAGGTGGCATGAGCACAGGGGGAGTTGGGCCTCCATCCCGCGCCCGCAGCATGGGCACCTCCTTCGGCAGCCAAAGGACATGGGTTCCACTCACTGCCCTCATCGGAGGTGGAGATCATGCCCTGCCAAGTCATGCAAGGCTGCACAACATGCCTGAAGGAAAGCTAGCAAAGCTCAGGCTGCCCACACCAAGGCTTTCTCTCCATGCAGCAAGGAGAACAGCAGGCACAGCAACAGTGACAGGCTCCAAGACACACCGTTGCCCCCGCTCCTCCCAATTCCTTTAGCCACTGCTCCCAAACACTCTGTTTTTAGGATGGAAAATGGATTCTAGTTGGGCACCCAGGCTCAAAGCAGGAGAAAGGCATCGAGGGAGTCAAGCACTGCTACCTCTGCAGCTATGCTGCATATTGCAGCTCGCTGTCCCCAGGGACATGCTTGAGAAAGGCTTTGATGACAGGAGGGGCACAAGCTCTCTCTCACTCTCGCTGGAGACCTCCTGCCTCTCCCAGACTCTGCACATACACACACAGTCCCCTTATCTCAGAGCCCACAACTCTGATCAGGCATTCAGGATGCTCTGGGCACACAGAGAGGTGCCTGACAGCAGGTGTAGTCACGCTCAGCTTGTGCCAGCTGCAGGAGGAGGTTTCATGTGAAGGAAAGGGCTTCAAGGTCACTACGTGAATCTGGCACTGTGAGAACAGCCCCTGCTCCTTGGCCTTGGTGGCAGGAAGAGGGGGGCTGCCCTTCTGCTTGCAAGGCAGCATCCTTTCCAGGCCAAGAAAGAGCTCCTCTCTGTTGAGTCCCCTCTCACTGCATACTCCCTGGCCTCTGGAAACAGCCCACGTTGTGGCCCAAAGGGCAGACAAACACCTCCCTCTTGCAAAGGCTTCACAAGAGCATGCAGACCTCTCCTCAGCCTCACAACATGTCCTTAGACTCCAAGCCCTGCTGTCGGCAGGTAGAAACAATCCTGCTTACTTTCGGCTATGGGGAATTGTGGAAAGGCCCCCGTGTCTGGGAAGCAGGATTTGACATTCCCAAGGGTCTCCATCCGGGAAGCAGTGGCAGCAGAAACAGGAAGCCAACAGGAAGCTCTCCCAACCACTTGCTCTGTGCTGTCCATCCAGCCAGAGATTACTAGTTGTTGCAGTATGGGATGAAAGGCATTCAGAGTCACTAGGCCATGATGTCCAAGGGAAACATGCATCTCCAAGACCAACAAGGCTACAGGCTCACCCTCACAAACAGCTCCAAGCATCTCACCTGCTATGTCGCTCCTTCCCCTTGCCTTGCTCCCCTGTGCCTTCCTCCACACTAGGAGCTGCTAGTCTGGCTGGAGGCTGCCTCTCTCGGACGAGGAGGCGCAGGGTAGGAACATCCCCTGTAAGCAGCAGACAAGAAAACCCTTCAGAACACCGCTGGGGTGGCCATCTGTATAGCAGTGATGTGCAGCACCGCTCCAGTCAGTGATAGACCTGTGAAGCCTCAAGGGGATTCCTTTGAAGCCATGTTTCCAAGGCACTCTGAGGCCCTCCCTCACTCTGGCTCCTGTCCAGCTCTTCATTTCTAGCCTAAAACACCCTTTCCTGTGGGAGTGCTTTTCTACTGCTCTACCCTGTCCACACCAGGAACAGTGGGGCTCACAGGGATGTGCTGGTGACCTACGAGAGACTCTTTGGGGCCCTAACTTCACACGAGGGAAACAGAGCCTGCGATACTTCGTCGGATCTCACAGGCCAGGAATCAGCTGCTCCATTACCTTTCTCAGCTTTGAGATCAGGTCTTCCCTCTTTCCCTTTCTGAGGTGGCCTTGGAGCTCTCACACACGGCTTCTCAGGGGAAGTCTCCAGCTCAAGCCTGGAGACAGAAAAAAAGGGCTCTGCTGTGATGGAAGGGCACCACATTTCCACTGCAGCCCCTCCTTTGCAAATTATGCTCACCATAGGCACACAGGCGCATGCCAGAGCTGTTAGGAACCCCACCCTTTCCCAAGTAGAATATACAGAATATGCCAGATTGTGGAGGACTGCTGTAGGAAATGCAGTAACTCAGCGCAGACCCGGCCGTTGGAAGGCGTTAGTCCCAAATCACTTCCTGAGCAGCCTTCGCCAACCCTCGCAGCACAGCACTCCCACACACGCAGTGAGAAGCTGCTTGCTGGGTCAGCTGGAGCCTAAGAAGCAAGCAAACATACTCACTTGGGAAGGACAATGACACAGCCTGAGCGGGTCTGGGAAGCAGCTGTTTCGGTGCCTGTGAGGACTGAATTGCTCATCTCAGGCATCTGCAAAAGTGAGAGACACATGTGAGATGCTGCCAAGCAAAGGATCTCATTGCTCACAAGGGCAGCAAACGTTTCCACTGCTCAGAGAAGAAGCTGCCTCTCAGAAACTCTGAAACAAACCTGCCTGTTTCTCACGGCTGCCCCCCAATTGGACAGAATAGCATCTGCAGGGGAATGCAGGAGAAGGAGAAATAACACTGCCGGGATTTTGGCAGGGGCAAGAATCAAGAGTATCGCTTGTTAGAGTAGTTCTTTCCTAACAGGGAAGTCAAGGCAGGCAAGCACAGGGGAAGGCCTTTCACTAGCCTGTCCTCCTGGTCTCTGCATTCTGTCTGCCCATTTGGGCTGCCTGCTCGTGAGCTGAGGACAAAGCATGCATGTGTAGGCTTAACACCAAAGTCTCTCCAGAGATTCCAGTGGCTTTCTCTGCAGTGTGGAGGAATAGAGACACAGAGCCTCTCCTTTCCCTAGAAAGGGGAAAGCTCATAATAAGCCCTTTAATAAGGGCAAGTGCAGAGTCCCGCACTTAGGGAGAAATAACTCCATGCACCAGTACAGGCTGGGGGCTGCCCTACTGGAAAGCAGCTTTGCAGAGGAGGACCTGGGAGTGCTGGTGCACAACAAGTTGACCACGAGCCAGCAATGTGGCCTGGTTGCCGGGAAGGCCAATGGTATCCTTGGGTGCATTGGGAAGAATGTTGCCAGCAAGTGGTGATCCTGCCCCTGTACTCAGCCCTGGGGAGGCCTCGAGTACTGCATCTAGTTCTGGGCTCCCCAGTACAAGAGAGACATGGAGCAACTGGAGAGAGTCCAGTGTAGGGCTACAGAGATGATCAGAGGACTGGAGCTTCTGCCCTCTGAGGAACGGCTGCAAGAGCTGGGCCTCTTTAGCCTGGGGAAGAGAAGACTGAGGGGGGATCTTATCAATGTGCACAAGTACCTGAAGGGAGGGTGTCAAGGGGATGTGGACAAACTCTTTTCACTTGCCCTGTGTGACAGGACAAGAGGCAATGGGCAAGAACTGAAACACAGGAAGTTGCGCCTGAATATGAGGAGGAATTTCTTTCCTGTGAGAGTGACAGAGCACTGGAACAGGTTGCCCAGGGAGGTTGTGGAGTCTCCTTCTCTGGAGAGATTCAAAACATGCCTGGATGCAACCCTGGCTAACATGTTCTAGGTGACCCTGCTTAAGCAGGGAGGTTGGCCTAGATGATCTCCAGAGGTCTCTTCCAGCCTTACCCATTCTGTGATTCTGTGATTCCCCTGTACAGTTAGTAACAACGGGCACAAACTGAACCACAGGAAGTTCCGCCTGAATGTAAGGAGAAATTTCTTTCCTGTGAGAGTGCCAAACTTCTGGAGTATGTTCAAGGAGCAGTGGAGGGTCCTGGTCTGGGACCCACTGCAACAAAGGTTGCAGAAAAGGCCCTGGCCAAGAGAATGGACTGAAAAGATCTCACGGACTGGGACAGAAGGAAAACACAGAGCTGGCAAGTAGGGCTAGGCTACAGCCTGCTTGCATCTGCAGCTTAGCCCTTGAGGGGCTCAGCCTGCTTTCACAGCTGTGCTTCCCAACTGCACCTGAATGCCCAGGCTGAAGGACAGGCCTGCACTAGGGACCTGGGGAAGGGCAAGGGACTGCAGCAGCTTCCTTGGTGGCACACAGCAGTAATGTTCTACAGCCTCGGGTGAAACTGCTGAACTCCCTGCTCCACAATCCCAAACACAGCCAAAAGAGGCCCGGAGTCAAATGCAATCCTGACCTCAAGGGGTGCTAAATCCTGGCTTTCTGGAAGACTTCTGGAGGAAATCTAATGGGAAAAAAAAAACTACACAAGACCTGCCCTTCTCTTGGACTCTTTGCTGGGCATTCAGACACGGGATCCTGGGCTGCGTGTCTCTCTGCTTGGACCCAGGACAGCTCTTCCCAGGGTCTTCTATGTTACTGAGTCTGGGCAGGGAGCTGGCACTGCTCGAGACTAGGACTGCCCACCTGTCCAGACAGGTTGTGGCAGGCCACGGGAAAGACATTCACCTGGACTTTGCTAGGGTTTCCAAAGAGCAAGAAAGCTGGAGACATGGAAAACTTACCCCAAGAAGAGCTTCTACCAGCTGTTCCTGCCCATTCAGCCTTTGCAGAAGGCCTTTGTAAAATCCCATTTTCACCTTTTTGCCCTGGATGACAAGCATGCCAATGCCCTTCAAAACAAGAGCAACGTTCTTCCCACTCGCAAGGCAGCAGGAGAGAAGGTACATGGTCTCTTCTATGCAAGCCTCTACTGTTTTCCGATCAACGGAGAAGGCCGAGGCTATGCGAGCATACTTCAGGGGCTCAGCTTGCTTATGACCTAGGCAACAACAACAGAGCAACGCAGTCACCAACACAGCACTGCAGCAGGCTCAAGCAGAGTGTTGGCAACTTGAAGCTCTCCCAGCAAGACCATGCTCCAGCGCTGTTTTCTTCAGCCCTCTGGGAAAGTCCATAAAGGAAGCTGATGTCATCCCTCCCTGGTAGAAGTTCAAAACTCTCTGCAGCCTCATAGGCCAAGGGTACAGTGATGCTTCCTTCCTGGCCAAAGCAGAAAGAAAGAGTCTCAGCCATCTCTGATGACCAGGAAGCAGGATGGCAGGACAAGGAGAGGAGAGAAGGGGTCAGTTCCCAGGAGAACGCAGTGGTCACCAAAGCACACGATCCCACAGGATGATGTGAGATCTCATTAATTGTGCCCACACACTCCGGGCATGTCAGGTTTGAAGAGACTTAGCTGTGCTGCATCACAGTGGGTGCAATGAAGAAGGAAAACACATGGACTGCACAACAGCCCTTAGTCTTACCGGGTCAGTCTTCATTAGAGATGAACATTAATTAATCATAATCATCACCTTAAACTTTCTGGTTGCCCCCAGGCCCTCAGAACTGCACGGTGCATCCTTCCCCTCCACCTCCCAGCCCCGCCCCCCAACCTCCCACACACACACACTAGAGTTCCCTTCTGTCGCAAGGCTCTCTGTGGCTGGCTTCTACCCACTTCTCACCAGAAGCAATTTCTAAAAGACGGCAGCAATGCTACTGTTTGCCCTTACAAGGTCTGCTGTGCCATAAACATGGAACAACAGCTCCTACCACATCAGATTAGAAGCAGCAGCCCCCGAACATCTGGCATGGAGCCCACTGTTAAGGCAAGTGCGCGCGAGAGAGAGAGTTTCCTTTGCTTCTGCGTGGTGATACCATGGTAATAAGAGAAAACAGAAGCTGGTCCCAGGACCAGCCAGGTTGTATTGTCCCTGGTCCTGCCAGGCATGGCAAAGCAGCAATTATCCACACCCCACACATGCTGCCAGGCAAAGCCAAAGTTTCAATCTGTCCTCTTACCAGGAACATAAGCCTTGTCATCGGTGAGGCCATGAAGCTCTGCAAGATTCTTTGAAAGGTGAAACATGGGTCTGCGAACAGTCAGAAGACCATTCTTTCTATCAACAACCTGCTCTGTAACAACGCTGAAGGTCCCAAGTCGAATAACCCTCACGTCCTGTGAACAGAAGCAAAGAGGAGAATTAGAAGCACCGGAGATGGACAAACAGACTGTGCACTTGTCAGAGCATGACCATAGTGCTCTGGGCCCTGCCCACTCCTGGTGTGCAAAGGGGCAAGAGGGAACCCTCTGGAAAGCTTGGGAGAAGCCTTGAAGAAGCCCTTTGGGAGAACTTTCCAGATGCTTTCCTACCCCTCCTCCTCCTCTCCTTCTCCAAAGGGCAAGTAACCATCCCTCACATCCGGAAGATCCATCAACGGGTTTCCAAGAACAGAGATAACCTCAGAAGAATGTGCCAGGCTCCTTCTTTGGCCTTTCACTCTGCCAGAGGGGCCTAGACAAGACCCAGGAAGCCTCGGACCCTTCCTCCAACAGAAACTGGACTGCAGATCTCTCATCAGGGCTGACGGGGAGGAAAAGGCTGGCAGACTCACCTTGTTCCGCACCAGCTGCTCCATAATGTAGGCTGACACACCTCCCCAGATACGCAGACTCTCTGGAAAGCAAGGGAAATACTTGTCATGCTCTGGGTTGGCTAGCTCACAGCTGTTCAGCACACACCTAACCAAGGAGATGACAAGAGCAGGCAGAATCCAAGAGACACCCCCTCCCCCAAACTAACCCCATGCCTGACAGGGACTGCAGAGCTGAGGCAGGCACTGCCTTCAGGCTAGAACCTGCCCTCTGACCCCAGCAGAGGTCTGCTCCCAAACGAGAGGCCTGGAGAGGCACAGACATGCAGATCCTGCCACCCAACATCCACAGTGCACCTCCCAGCTCAAGGCCTGCTCTGCCAGGCTGGAGGTTACCAAGGCATCCAGGGGGAAGGACAACATGCAGCAGCTGGGCTGCCACACAGAAAGCCAAGCTGACCTGAGGAAAAGCTTGGGGATTGGCTGCGAGAACATGCAATCCCACAGACTGGCCACAGCCAGTAGGAGCTGCAGGACACTGCAGCCATGCTCAGATGGGTCTCCTTGCCTTGCAGATGCAGCTCTTGCAGGGCAGTCCCCTCCCTGGGATTTCCACCCCACAGAGGACAGTGCTGTGCCTGTGGCAGTGTGGGAGTGCTAATTTCCCCTCTTCCGGATCCCTGCACATACAGGCTCAGCAAGGCCCCCGGAGCAGCTCCAGGCTCTGCATGGCCACTGGAGCAGCTCCACCCCTTTCCCCAGCTGACAGCAGGGGCAGGGGAGGGCCAGGACGCAGCAGCCCTGGCAGTCACATTGCCACCTGCGCCAAAAGGTACCATCAGTCGGGGCTCCTGGGGAACGCAACAGCCCGTCCAGCCACCCTCACAGCCCCAGGGCTTCCACAGCCATGGCCAGAGCCCAGGCTCTTGACAACAACCCTTGTGAAGGAGCTCCCAAAGGCCTTACCCTGGGGAGGGAGTGTTGGCACCCCTGGCCCACGCAGCATCCCGTGGCCAGCATCCCAGAGCTCCATCCTTGTCCTCCTTGCTCTGGCTTCACCCTGCAGCAGGAAGGTGCCTTCCCAGTCGGCTCCTCTCTGCTCTCCTCCTCCTCCACACTTCAGCACAGCCCTTGTGCTGCCCTGCAGCCACCCCTCGGCGGCTCCTGCTCGCGGTCGGCGACTCCTGGCAGCAGAGCAGTGCCGAGAGCAGCCCCAGCGCCTGGGCTCCCCACGGCCTCGCTGGGATGTGTGAGAAGGTGCTGGGGTCACGCGGGAGGTGGGAGATGTTGCTGTGACACGGGATGTCCCCTGTGAGCACAGCCCATGTCACAGAGGGGCAGAGGTGGGGCTGCCCAGGGCTGGCCCTGCAGCACGCAAGGGCTGCACGAGGGGGTTGTGCAGCTGTCCCAGCCCCGACGCAGGCCGTGCCGCAGAGAAAACCCCGCCGGGGTTCCCAGATGGGCTGGGCCCTGCAGCTGCGTTCACTCCAGCCATAGCCCCCATGCGTAGCCAACCTGGCTGTGAGGGAGGGCAGTGGGGCACTGCACTGTGCCCACCTCACAGTGACACAGCGGAGGCTGCTGCCGTGGTGGTGGCAAGGAGGATCTGCCAACTGACTGCATTCCAACCCCTAGCAATGACCTGGCACGGATCAAAGTGTTGTTCTCAGCACTCGAAAAAATGGTTCCTTCCCTTGCCAGTTAGTCTGTTCATGAAACTTGCAGGGAACCACTGTTAAGCACCGTTCAACCTGGAGAGGTGTTTTTGACCTACTGCCTGCAGCAGCACCTTAGGGTCTGGGAGGGAAGGAAACTGATCTGTGAGAGGGATAAACTGCCACCCAGGAAGTCCTTGTGGGAGGACAGCCTGCAGCCCATCCACCTGGGGAGCACTCTTAGCAGATTCCCTGTCCATAGAATTTGGCAGGAGAGTCACGGATGGTGGAGAGGAGGATGCCAGGCTTTGAGAACATAGACACACGCAGGGAACCCATCAGCAATGCTCATCCCCTTCCTGCAGCACCCCTCAATGTAGCCAGCATGGGTCTTCGCTCAGGGCAGTGGTGGGATTCAGCTGGTGGCCCCAGGCACCAAGGTCCATCGGAGATGCCCTGTGGTGTCTGTCCAGCATCTGCTTGCCAGGTCCTGCCTGCTGTAGGCACTTTTGCTGGACACCCAGGCATCTCGTGAGGCTCAGGAGGAATCCATTTAGGCCACTAAATGGAGTACCTGCCCTGAATTATGCTACGTGCGCCACAATGCAGGGGTGTACATGTGTCTAAGCTTCCTAAGGAATGGAGCTCTGAGGGCTGCAGGGAACTCAGTGACTAAGGAGAAGGTTATTTCTCCCAGGCTGGGGCAGCTAGTACATTTCCTATGGCCAGGGAATCCCCCAGCTGATGCCATGGAAGAGGGGGTGTTGCTCATCATTGCCCAGTGTGAGCTTGCAGTCACTTGCACACGGCTTGGATCACCTCAGATTTCACTTAGTGTTTCCATGTGAGCAACTGATTCCTGTCCTCCATTGCCTTGGACTAGAATGGCAGTGGAGACAAGCAGCTTGCATGCACGCATCTCTTTGGTGCACACGGCAGCTGAGGGACGAGCAATCCCAGAACACAAAGTCACTCCTTTGGCTGGGCCTTTGCTCCTGAGCTGCACCAGGCTCCTGGCTCAGAGGGAGCTCACAGTAGCCTGGCAGCACTGCACAGAGCCAGCTCTGGCCAGGAGCAGCTCCTCTGGGAGGGGAGATTTCCTCCGGGAGAAATCCACATGGCCCTTTCCGTGGGAAGTCTCTGGCTGCAGGGCAGTGCTGCTGAGGTTACCAGAGGGCTCATCGAAAACTAGCACATCGCACAGCGGATGGGATCTTTCCTGAGAGCTCTCATCCTCTTCGGTGTGCATCAGGTGGTGTTGCTTCAGGGCAGGCCTTTGCTGCCACATCGCCAGAGGGACGGGGCATCATGGCTACACCCAGCATGCTCCGGTCCCCCACAGCTAAGGCAGCACTGTGGATCGGCAAAAGCTGACTCCTGTCCTGCTTCCATGGTAGGACCCGTGAAGAGGCAGTGCCCGTAGAGCTGTATGCCCCAGCTCACCAAACCCCTGTGTAGCAGACTGTTCTTGCTGCACTGCTTCTAGAGCGGCACCAGTTATTGGCCTTGTCACACAGGCTGAAGGACCGTGTGGAGCCTGAAAGCAGAGTTGTGGCTGACCCTTGCATGGTGAGGTCACAGCTGCACACACATTTAGTGACAGGGTAAACTCCAGATCTTTACATGTCAAAAAGATGCCTTCAGAAGCAGCTCTAAGAAACGGACTCGCTCACGGGTGTTGCACAGATCTCTGCTTTGAACACACAAGGAGCTATGGCACCTCTGGGAGAGGAGGAAGCCATTCCACTTTCTTCTGCACTTGGGAGCTTCTCTCCTTCCACTTCAAGAGCCAAGGACACTCTGGAAAGAGCAGGTGGCATTCGCTTATGGCCAGCACCTTTCCAGAGATTTCAGCCCCGGCTTGCCTCTATGAGACAAAAGAACATCAAGCAAGGAAGCAACGAGGGAGCGTTTGGCTAGCAGGTGATGAACACAGTCTTAATCACACATAAAGAGGGAAGGATAGTTTGTAGGCACAGACAGCCATCACATTCCTCCCTTTCCAAACTCCCAAGTCCCTTTTCAGGGATGGTTGCTTCCCAGCTGTGCACCCGTGTGCTCCTGCATCCAAATGTAAGCAGAGGCAAGAGAGCCACAAAGGTGCTTTGCTTTGACCAAGCAGGAAGCAGCTCAGCAAAGCTTCCCGATGTCAGTATTAAGCTGGGATTGAGACTCCTATTTCTCACTTCCATGGCTAAGTTTCTATTTCTGATCTCCTGCTCCTCGGAGATGTAAATCCAAGAGACGTACCACATACCTCTCAACGCAACTAAGAGCAGACTAAACGGGTGTGTCAGTTTTGTACTGGAAGTCAACTAAGCTTGTGCACTGGGGGCTTTGAAGTGTTAGCCAACAGCTAGGAGGGAAAGAACAGAAGCAGTATAGTGCACTGTGCTCAGCACGGTCCAGAAACAAAACCAGGGACAACAGGAAAGCTCTGTGAAAGTGCCATCCATCAAAGAATGCTCCCCCTCCCTCTGGGAAAAACGACTGGCATGAGTGCATAAAAGGAAGAAGGCAAATATTTATGGTTGCAAATACTCAGTCCTAGCTACTGGAGAGAAATACTGCAAGTGTTACAGAATCACAGAATCAGGGAATGGTTGAGGTTGGAAGGCACGTCTGGAGGGCATCTAGTCTAACCCCCCCTGCTCCAGCAGGGTCACCTAAAGGACATTGCACAAGATCAGCCCCAGGCAGGTTTTGACTGTCTCCCCTTGAAGGAGACTCCACAACCTCTCTGGGCAACCTGTTCCAGTGCTCTGTCACTCTCCCAGGAAGGAAGTCTTTCCTCATATTTCAGGTGGAACATGCTGTGTTTCAGTTTGTGCCTGTTGCTCCTTGTCCTATTGCTTGTCCCACCACTGAAAAGAGGTCCCTTCCAACCTCAACAATTCTGTGCTTCTATGTTTCTGTGAGCAGAAGAGTAGCCCCTGACCTGCTGGCTACTCTTCATAAGGCACCCCAGGATATCATTGCCTGCCTTTGCCACAAGGGCACCTTGCCAGCTCATGGTCATCTTGGTGTCCTCTGGGACCCCCAGGGCTCTCTCTGTGGAGCTGCTTCCCAGCAGGTCAGCCCAGGCAAGTATAGGACGCCCCCTTGCCTTCCTCAGATGTGGGGAAGCTGGGGCAGGTGGCACCTGCTTCTGGGATGTTGCTCTGTTTGAGCGGAGCTAGAGCAGCAGTCTAAGGCAAGGGCTGCCTTGGCCAGGGCCCCTCTGCGGTTCTGTGGAGACTGATGCCATGCAGGGACGGGGCCTGGGTCTGTGAGCCATGTGTCGTTACAGCCTCTGGGCTTCCCCTGCTGCCACACAAGTCAGCTGGAAGAGACTTTTCCCAAGGGCTTGTTTTAGTTCGACCTGATGCCCATATGCAGATCTGCAAGGAGTGGTAAATACTGGAAAGCTAGGTAGAGAAGTGCTCCATTCTCAGCAGGTGGCTGGGTGCCTCCGCAGCCTTTCCTCCAACCATCTCGTGCCTGTTTTGCCCCTTTCTCCCTTTGCTGTTGGCCCTTTAGCAACCGCAGGTTCTGCAGGTGCACTTCTCCCTTGTGTTCTTGAGAGCAAGCTTTTGGCCAGGCAGGGAAGCAGCCATGGGATCAGGTAGGGACAGTTAGGATTTACAGTTGCATATCCATAATTAGTGATTGCAGTTAGTAAAGGCAGCAGTAGCATGGTATTTCTCTGGCTTTTATAACCATGGAGATGCCTATCAGTTAGTTTCATGCAAGGAACAGCAGAGTTTTGGTTAGGAAATGTGGGAGGGATCCTAAGCCATCGGGACAGATGCCACTTCCTCACTGGAGGAGCTGGCGGGGTGGATCTCAAATGTGGGCCAGAGAGCCCAGGAGGGGCAACTCTCCTGCCTTTGCCATGGCCAGACTGCTGACACTGGCTGGGGCTTCTCTGGGCCAGAGCAAGGAGGAGTGCAAGAGTAAGTTGTGCAAGCTGTCCCACTGTTGTCAAAGGGCTGGTAGAGATCTGTTGCTTTGCCAAAAAAATTGATGGTCTCACGTGAAAATCCACCATTTTTGTCAGCTAGCTATTGCTGCTGTGAGATGGTATTTAGAGGGAAAGTGGCACACAGAAGCATCTCTCTAGTCAGCCTTCTTCCTTAAGGCATTTGAGACTGCTCCACAGAAGTACACTTGTAAGATGAGGAGCAAGGTCACAATATCTTAGCAAGTATCTTAAGTGTGAATACTTGTGGTGTGGTGGTCTTTGAAGAAGGGCAGGCGAGTTCTTGGGAGCTGACTGTCAAGGGACTGAGTCCTTCCCATAGCAGATCTGTTTGGAGGAGTGCCTTGGAATGGGAGCAGCAAGGCAAAAATGCCCTGCAAGGGATGCGCAGCCCGGGTCTCTTTTCCTTCCACGTGCAGTCTCTGCAAGTTACCCACACCATCCTGCTGTAGCATGACCTGCCTCTGATGCACTGGGGAAATAAGAAAGCACCCCATGTGTAGACAAATTGTGCTAGATGTGGTGTGTTTACGTGCTGACACTGCTGACCCTGGCAAGGTGGCAAGGTGCCAGATTTTGCCTGCACTTTCTGGGGGTGTGAGGAGCCCCACGTAGCTGTAGCTGCATTGCTCGGAGTAGCTGGAGTCAAGGCAGTGGTGGTGAGCACATCCATCCTACCACTAGCCTCCCAGCTGTTTGGCATGCATGCCCCCTCTCTTCTTGAAGCATTTTACCACTGGCTCCATTTGGGAAGGCCTAAATTCAAGAGCTGTGTCATGGCACGTACTGCTCTGGTGATGGCTCAGTACCACGTTTTCTCCTCTGCCATCACCCCCTGAATTCTCAGAGGATGATCAATAGCAAATGGCAAGTCATCATCAAGGCCAGGGCCCAGGTCTCTGCTCTCTGACTGACTGTCAGTACTAAGAAAGGGAAATGGCATCCTGTTGTCCTCATGTAGGTGCTCCAGGGCAAAGGCTCACAGCTCAGATTGCGGGAAAGGCAAGACCAATTTTCCCCTTTTCTGATTTGTGCCTAGAGTGACAGAGTGGAGATGTCCGAGGACCTAGAGAGAGTCTTGGCAGGAGATGAAAGCTGTTTGTAGAAGACTATTATGTTTGGAGAGATAACAGCATAATCAAGGGACTTGGGAGTGGCCCAGGTGAGCTTCTGCTCTGGGAGGTTTTGCACTTCCCAGTCTCTTGTGACTTGGCAACAGATAGGGCAGTAGCAGGTACGTCGATGCCGTTTGCACTTGTGAGGCGAATTGTGCCTCTGAACCTGGCAGGCCAACAGCATGCCCCTAGCTTTGGTGATGACGGTGAGGTCCTGTGTGTCTCAGTACCTCATAAACAGGGAGCAGGCCCATTGCTGCTGCTTGTGCTTTTGCGGTCAGTTGTGCATCAGTATGTGATTGGCAACCAGCACGCACATTGCTGCTGTTTGTGCTTGGTTAGGTCAATTGTGCCCGAGTCCCCAACAGGCCAGGAGCAGATCTATGGCTTCATGGCTGACTGTGAGTGAGGTCACCTCAGCCTCAGTAGCTGGCAGTTCAGCTCGATCCATATTGCTGATGGTTGTGTTTTTGAAGTCACTGGGCATCAGGATCTGCTAGGCCACCAGCAGCCATATTGCTCCCTTTTGTCCTGGACAGGTGACTTTTGCTTCAAGGAAGAGCATCAAGCACCTTTCTGCTTTTGTGCTTGTGAGGTCCCTTGTGCCTCTGTGCCTCATAGGCCAGCAGCAAGCACATGGCTTCAATGCAGGCTCTGAGGTCACTTCTGTTTCAGCATGTGAGAGGCCAGTGAGGGGCATGTGGCTTCTGTTCTTGCTTGTGCGGTCACGCTTGCCTTACTATCTGATCGGGCAGCAGATGGCACGTGGCTTTGGTGAAGACTGTGAGGTCACCGCTTCCTGAGAACGGGATAGGCAAGCGGCAAGCAAACTCCTTTGAATACATGTGAATACATGTTGTTAGGCTGCTTGTGCACCCGTAAATGGCAAGGACGAGGCAGACACGTCACTGCTGTTTGTGGTCATGAGGTCCCCGGTGCCTCATTGCCTGACAGGGCAGTGCTAAGCCCCTGGCTGATGTTAGTGCTGGTGAGGTCACTTCTGCCTGAGCCCCTCCGAAGCCTGTGCCAGGCTCATGGCTGCCGTTCGTGGCTGTAAAGTCACTTGTGCGCCAGCGCCTGCTAGGCCAGTGCCAGGCCCATGGCTGCTGTTCGTGGTGGCAGAGTCACTTGTGCCGCAGT
Organism: Rhea pennata; assembly: GCF_028389875.1. Lineage (NCBI taxonomy): Eukaryota > Metazoa > Chordata > Aves > Rheiformes > Rheidae > Rhea > Rhea pennata. The sequence continues at coordinate 3,545,301 of NW_026907677.1, forward strand.
GCCTGATAGGGCAACGCTCGGACACTGGCTGCTATTTCTGGTTGTGAGGTCACTTCTGCCTGAGGCCCTGATAGGCCAGTGTCAGGCCCATGGCTGATGCTTGGGATTGGGAGGTCACTTTGGCCTCAGGGCCTTACAGGCCTGTCTGGGCCCATGGCTGAGGTTAGTGGTTGTGCGGTCACCTGTGCACCAGTGCCTGATAGGCCAGTGCTGGTCACATGGCTCCTCTTTGTTGTTGTGAGGTCATTTCTGCCTCAGTTGCTGACAGGGCAATGCGAGGATCCTAGCTGCTATTAGAGCTTGTGAGGTCACTTCTCCTGAGGCCCTGATAGACCAGTGCTAGGCCCATGGCTGATGTTAGGAACCGTGACATCACTTGTGCCTCATTGCCTTATAGGCCTGCTGCTGTTGTTGGTTGTGAGGTGACTTGCACACCAGTGGCTCAGAGGCCAGTGCTGGTGATGTGATTGATGTTTTGCTTGTGAGATCACTTCTGCCTGAGCCTTAATTGCCAGTGCTATGGGCATTGCTGCTGTCAGTGGTCGTGAGGTCACTTGTGCCTTGGTGCATGATAGGTCAGCGCCAGGCACACAGCTGTTGTTTGTGCTTCTAAGGTCACTTCTGCCTGAGGACCTGATAGGTCAGTGCTAGGCCCATGGCTGGTGTTTGTGGTGTGAGGTCATTGTGCTGCAGTGACTGACAGGCCGGTGTTAGGCCCCTGGATGTTACCTGTGGCTGTTCCTCAGTGCCTGATAGACCAGCGGTAGGTTCAGAGCTGCTGTTTCAGATGTGATGAACCTTATGGCTCAGTACCTAACAGGCTGGTGCTAGGCATGTGGCTGCTGTTTGTGACTGGGAGGTCACCTCTGCCTCAGTGTCTGATAGGACTGTGCGAGGCCCATGGCCGACGTTTCTGGTTGTGAGGTCACTTGTGCAGCAGTAACATCTCTGAGGGTGGTAGGCCTTTGGCTGCCTTTTATGGCTATGCGTTCTCTTGTGCCCCAGGGCCTGACAGGGCAGCGCTGGTCATCTAGCTGTTTTGTGTGGCAGTGAGATCCCTTGTGCCTTGGTTCCTGACAGGCCACTACTAGGTTCTTGGATGCTGGTTTTGGCTGTGAGGTTACTTGTGCTCCTTTGCCTGAGAGCACAGGGCTGGTCACACAGTTGAGGTTTCTGCTTGTGAGGTTACTTCTCCGGAGGCCGTTAATGGCCAGGGCTGTGGCCCTTGCTGCCTGGTTTGATTGTGAGGTCACTTGTGCCTCAGTGCCTGATAGGCCAGCACTGGTCACATGGCTGGTGTTTGTGGCTGTGAGGTCACTTGTGCACCAGTGCCTCATAGGACACTGCTGGTCATGTGCTAGCTCTTTATAGTTGTGAAGTCACTTGTTCCTCAGTACCTAACAGGCCAGTGCTGGTCACATGGCTACTGTTTGTGGTTATGATGTCAGTTCTGCCTGACGACCTGATGGGCCAGTCGTAGACCTATGTCTGCAGTTTGTGTTTATGAGGTCACTTGTGCACCAGTGCCCAATAAGACAGTGCCACGCACAGAGCTCTTGTTTCTGCTTGTGAGGTCACTTCTCCTGAGCCCTCATAGGCACATCCTGGTCACTGTGCTTGTGAGGTCAGTTCTGCCTCAGCATCTGATTTGCTGGTGCTGGGCCCATTGCTCCTCATGGTTCTTGGGAGGTCACTGGTGCCTCTGGCCTGATTGGCCAGTGGTGGTCATGTGCTTGCTGCTTGTGCTGTTAGATCGCTTCTGCCTGAGGCCCTGATTGGCCATACCGAGGCCCTTGGATGGTGTTTGTGGTGACAAGGTCACTTGTGCCTCAGTGCCTAATAGGCCAGTACTAGGCCCATGGTTGCTGCTTGTTGCTGTGAGATCATTTCTGCCTGAGGCCGTGATAAGGCCGTGCTGGTCATGGGGCTGGTGCTTGTGGCTGTGACATCGCTTCCACCAGAGGCCCATGGATACGTTTGTGTTTGTGAGGTCTCTTCTTCCTCAGTGCCTGATGGGCCATTGCTGGTCATGCGGGTGCTGTTTGTGGTTCTGAGGTCACTCTTGCCCCAATGACTGGTAGCCAGTACAGTGAGGTCCCTTGTGCCTTAGTGCGTGACAGGCCAGTGCCAGGCACACAGCTGCTGTTTGTGGTTCTCTGGCTGCTGTTTGTGGTTCTGAAGTCACCTCTGCCTGAGGCCCTGACAGGCCAGTGGTGGTCATGTGACTGCTGTTTGTGGCTGTGAGGTCACTTGAGCCTCAGTGCTGGGTAGGCTGGCCCTGGTCACATGACTCATATTTGTGGGTGGTAGGTCCCTTGTGCCTCAGTGCCTGATAGGTCAGTAGCAAGCACAGGTTTTCTATGCAGATGGGAGATTACTTCTGCCTCAATGCCTGATAGGCCATGAGCAGGCACATGACTTTTAAGCTGACCTGGAGATCACGTTTTCTCAGTAGCTGATAGTCCAGGCACAGGAACATTGTGCGTGTTGTCTTTCTGAGCTCGGTTCTGTCTCAGGACATTGATAATATTTTCTGTTTTCTGGTTTTCATTTGTGGGCTCTGTCGATGAGCATCAGGTGTGAGGTTTTGCCGGTGATGCTCACCAGGGAGGTACTAAAACCAGGGCAGCATGAGTCAGGGGAGCTTTCTTAGGAAATGTAAAATGGGTTCACCGCTAGTGGAAATTCTGGAAGACTGCTATAAAATAAATATACTTCAAATGTCAGTAAGGGTAGAGTAATCACCCTCCATCAGGAAGAATGGCCACTGCAGACTTGAGAAGGGGACAACCTCTGAGTATGGCCTCTGGGTGGTTCATTTGGAGGGTGGGAATTGGTCTACTGGTATATTTCGGATAACTGGGCATTTATGCATCCTGGGGGATTCAGAGATTGAAGTCAGGGAAGACGCAGGCCTGTGCAGCAAATGCTGCGAGACATGAGGAATAGCTCTGCTCCTGCTTCTCCTCCCTCTGAACCTGCTTCTGCTCAAGCTTCTAACCTATATTTGTCACTTCCCATGGCAAAATAGTATGCCACTTTGCAAGCGCCTATGACTGGAGCTGTGATTCCTAAGCCAGGTGTGGGCAGGCCAGTGACACCAGTCCAGCAGCCGCCCACACTGGTCCTTTGTGTCTATGTTTATTGGCCATGGGCTCTGGGAGATCTAATTCAAAGGGCCCAGCAAATGCCCCAGGTGCAGGAAGACCTGGAGAAGGCAGCTTGACTGCTTTCTACAAGAGTAGAGGGACAGCTCACTTTTGGGGAGGGGTGGATGTTCAAGTCTTGTTACAAGAGATCTTTCAGCCAGAGGATAGGGAATGAACATTGGGAGAGGGATAAGGAATTGGCAGACTGAGATGGAAACCGTCAACCTTGACCAGGAGTAGATCCACATCGAGATTCTAATACTACAAATGATTGGGTAGCATGTGAAACTGAGTGTCAAAATCCAGTCTTAGCAGTAAGAACTGCAGGACTAATGGCCATTAACTCAGGAGAGGTACTTTCATTAGCAAAAGCGTGAGGAACACCTGAGCAATTTTTGGAGTAGCTTGCGTCAAACCCCATTAAGCTCTGGAGGAATGTCTGTGAGAAATATTAATGGAAGGCTGGCAGTGAGTGCATTTGTCCTGCCAGCAGCCCCAGGAATCCAGGAGTATTTCGGAAAGCATGTTCTATGGTGGCAGGGAGAGAATCTACAGAAGGTACAATCGTTAGCAACTTTCCTATATAGTGGAAGGTCAGAAAGTGAAGGGAAAACTACAGCAGGAGGAAGCGAGTATGTTGGTCACAGCATTAAGAGGAATTCGAAAGATGCAAGGAAGGGGAATAAATGTGAGAGGATGAGGCCCAAGAGGACGAGGGACCAGAGGAGCAGGAATGGGTTTAAAACAGAAACCTTTTCCTGGGAGGCTGAGCAGGGAATGGAGCCTGGGGTTGCTGATTTGATTCCAAATGGAATTACAGTATAATGGCCTTCCCTTGTAATACCCCTGCACTGCCTGTCAGGAAATCAGAATTGGACCCCCATGGGAACACTGGCATTCTGTTGGAATGATGCTGTGGAAACCCTCCAAGAGCCAACAAGACTCAAGGACAAGGGAGAGAGGATCTTGGGAAACAGTATTGCAAAAGACAACTGGCTCCAGCTGAATTACCATGAGGAAACCACAACACTTTGAAGAACGTGAGGAACAGAGAGGACAAAAACAGCAGAATAACCCAGAGGAACCTACAAGTTCATTAGGGCTTATTAAACTATTAAAGTGCACTCCCCAAAATAAATAATGAGATGGTAATGACATGATAATGATGTTACCACCTTCTTCTCTGCTTCCTATGCTAATTAACATGGATGTTAAAGCACAAGCACAGAGCAAGAATGTGATGTGATAAAACTGTAACCAACAGAAAAATATGTATAAAGTACTTCCTGAAAAGTGTTTATAGATAAAGAATGAGAAAGGGAGAAGGTGTGCTAGCTTTGTGGATCTACCACCTAGCACCCATCCCTGTGCAGAAATGAAATAAACAAGTATCTCGATCCTGTGCGTCTATTGGTTGCTTGCACATCTGGTAAAAGAACCCAGTTTGGGGACAACACTGGTACGGCCCAGCCATGCGATCATGCCTCTGGGTCCACATGCCCGTCTGTGCTCCTTTTCCCATGGAACAGTCTGGCTTGCTTGCATTGCCTATCTCCTCAAAATCTGCTGCATTTTCCCATGCAGTAGGTGTGCTCTGACACTTTGTCTCTATGTATGATCTGGTCAATATAGTTTTCAGTTTAAAGCCTGTTTGCATGTGTTCATACATGTCTGTCTGCATGGATACATAGTTATTAGTTACATGGCAGCCTATTCCACCTGGCTCTGTATTCTCTTCCAAACTTCCTTTTCACCAGCACCTGGCAAGCCCAGAGGACAGCACCAGCTATCACGTAGGCTCCACATGGCCAGGTATGCTGGGAGGCTGCTGGAGACTCCCTGGGAGCTCCATTTACAACAGCCTTACAGATAGTCCAGCACATGCACCAGGTTTTTGGCTTGTGCATTCAGATGGGTGCGGACATATATTATTCAGTTTCATTTCATTTGCCCTTTCCAGGTTCCCTTTCACTTCTGTGCCCTTCAAGCACCCAAATGCTGTGCTTTCCCCAGGAACTGGATACTAGTATTGCAAGAATGCCATACCTGAATCGCTGAAGAGCTGCTTCTGTAGAACTGAAAACATTTATGGAGGCTGAGTCAAGACACTCACCTGGAGGTAGCCGTCCCCCACCTCCTGCACACACCGACTTAGTAGACAGATGTATGGCTTTGCCTAGAGGATTAATCCAGTGATTTATTTATAGCCCGAGTCAGGTGCATGCCAGGTTTGGCAGGTAAAAGGAATACAAGATCCGTTCACTAAAAGTATACCTTCTTACAGGGTGCCATTGCAATATATCCTTGTTAGAGTGTTCATCATAGATAGTGATGTAGCATTTCAATGCCTTCTCTCAAAGGACAGCTCTTTCTTCATACGGGCCAAAGCTTGTCCAGTTGGCAGCTACATTCCATCTTGTGTCTCAGTAACTCTGAGAAGACAACTCCACCAATTTCCATCGGCAGGCTTCAGGAGGAGTACAGCCTTCACCTCCTCAACTTCTGAGAGCTGCCATTAAAGGAAGGAGGTTAAACCTGGAAACAGTTTACTCTCCAGCTGATGGGGTTTCCTGGAAGATGGAAATCCAGAACTCAGCTAGATGTGTTTATCCGCAAATGCCATGACTTAGAGAATATTGGAAAATTTATCCTTAAGAAACTACTGAAATTATGGCTTGTCAACAGTTTCAGGCATCAAGGCAGGTCCCTCTTCTGACAGAAGGCTCCCGTAGTTGAGGGCTAAGCCCCCAGGTCAGGGATCAGTGCTGGCCCTGGGAACAGCCCTCCATTTCCTCCAGATGAGAGATGTCATCTCACTCGCTGATGGAATAGTCCAGTAGCCAGGCTGTTAGCTTTCCACGTCCCCTTTCCCAAGAAGATGAGACAAAAATGGATTTAGGATAGAATTGTTACTATAGGCCTCATCAAAGAGTTTGACCAAGCCCTTCAGTTCAAGTAAGGGCACCTCAAACATGGAGGTCTTGGAGCCCCAGCTGGAAGGCATTCTTGCCGTTCCTCCAGACTTCATCACAAAACGTTGACTAATGCTGACCCACTACCAAAAGGGGAAAGGGGGCAAATAGGAGGGCAAAAATCTAAGGGCAACAGACTCGGGGCCAAAACATCCAGGAGGGCCAAAAAATCCTGAGGGGAAACGTAAATAATGACAGAAGAATGGGAAAAAAACATGCAGAGCTGGAAAATAAATGAGACAAAATGGGAAAATGGTAAAACAGGAAAAATGAGAAAACCAGAGAATCAAAAGAAACAGGCAAACATAGGACAAATGGGGGCAATGGGGACAAACAGTAAAAAAGGGAAGAAACAAAGAGACCGAGAAAAACAGGGAAATGAAGTGAAAATGGGGACAGGGGGTGTAAATCAGGAAAACATCAAGGGAAAAAGAAAATTAAAAAGACACCCCCCCAAAACCCTAAAAATGAAAAAAATAACCCCAGCACTCTCCCAAAAAGCTCCGAAAAAAACCCTGAGAAGAAAACTGAGAAAAAAAAAAGAGAGAGAAAAGAACAGAACAGAAGACTCGAAGAACAGAGAACAAAGGTAGAAAATGAGCAGGGAGAAACACTGGAGAGGGGAAGAGAAGAAGAGTAAAGCAGAAAATAGAAATAAATAAAAGAGGGGAAATCCATAGAAAAGAGGAATTCCCCCCCCTCCCCAAAAAAGGGGGGGAAATGGGACAAATGGGGTTAAAGCAAGGAAATAAGGGGGGGGGACATAGAGAAAACATCAATAAAATATCAAATAAAGAAGAAAAATGTAAGAAAAGCAAAAACAAAAAAAAAAAACCCACAAGACGTGAGAAAAAAGAAAATACACATGTACCATGAGATTAAAAAAAAGGGGGGCAGGGAATGAGCAAGGGAAAAAAGCAGTGTGGGGGAGGGCAGGAAGCACCGCGAGGGAGGGTGGAAAAAAAAGGAAAAAGGACATTTGGGAAAAATGGAGAAAAAGCAAGACATTGACAGATATTACTCAAGTATATGAATCTCTCTTTGCTTTTTTATCTTAGAGTTCACACAATAACACAATGGCAGAGCTTCAAAGGGACCTCTGAGATCAGCTAGTCCAACCCCGGCTCAAGCACGGTCACTTAGCACATGTTGCCCAGGAACCCGTCCAGATGGCTTTGAGTATCCCCAAGGAAGGAGACTCCACAACCTCTCGGGGAAACCTGTTCCACTCCTCAGTCACCCTCACAGCAAAGAGGGTTTCCCTTTTGTTCAGGTGGAACGTCCTGTATTTTATTTTGTGCCCATTGCCTCTTGGCCTATCGCTGGGCACCACCGAAAAGAGCCTGGCCCCACCCTCTCTACAACCTCCCTTCAGATCCTTACACACATTGAGAAGATCCCCCACCAGCCTCCTCTTCTCCACGCTGAAGAGTGCCAGCCTGCTCAGCCTTACCCTACATGAGACATGCTCCAGACCCTTCAGCATCTTAGAAGGCTTTGGCTACACTTGCTCCAGTAGCTCTCTGTCTCTCTTGGACCGGGCAGCCCACAACTGCACACACTACTCCAGATGTGGCCTCGAATAACAGGGCAGCAGGATCTGCACGGAGCACCCAGGAGGGGAGAACAGCAGTATCATTCTGGCATGCAGGAGTAACCACAAGAATTTCTGCTCTAAACCCGAGTTCGGGTAATGTGGAAGTTGCTGCAAATTCTTATCTGCATACACAACTGAGTGACTCAGCCAATTACACATTAATGAGCCACAATTAAAACCATGAAGAAAAGAGTATTTTCCCAGCAGGTATGGAAGGATTCCTACTGGCTCCTACTGGCACTTGAGGGGCACCATAGGAAGTTCTGTGGGTAATTCTGTAGTCTTATTTAAAAAAAAGGGAAGTGAGATTCCAACAAAAAGCAACAAAGGCAGGCTATGAAGATGCTCCAGAAAGGAAGTGCCAATCATTCCAAAGGGCACTAGGGGAATTTAATTGGACAAAGCCAAACTAAGACAGAGGAAACAGGACTGTTACTATCAAAGTCGCTCTAGGGACACAGAACCGGTTACCCTCACAAGCAAGGCTGCCACAAGGACAAATACCCATCAAGTTGCCATCAGGAAATGCCCTTTGGACTTGAGAAGGCCTCAGATCCTTGAAAAGGAAATTCTTGAATTCAGTCAAGGAAATATTTCACAAGGGAACTTAAGTGCATTTATAAAATCAGTGCTGGCATACATTTGCCTGGAACAGGCGACTAAACTACAGGAGCCAGGAGATTCTTTCGGAGGGCATGAGGTGTCAAGGAAAAACAGGCCAATAGGAACCCAAACCTGAGGCACAAGGACAGGCACGGGAAGCGAAGCAGTGCCCTCTTAGCCTGCAGGCTCACCCCACTGCCCAAGCACACATCCTTCTTTTGTGCAGGAGGAATGAGACAACTTAGCACCTGAGGAGCAAATCAGAGCAGACTAAAAGTGGCTTGTGCCTCTGCGATGGAAGGCATCAGGCAATCTTCTTGCCTCTTTCAACCCCAGCCATCATTCGGATAAGTTCCAGACTGAAAACCCAAGTCCCCAAATAGCTGTTCCTAAACAGTGCCCATTCCAAAACCCCACAACAAAGCAATGCAGAAAATGCAGCACAAGGTGCATATACCAACTTCTCACTGTTATTTCACATGTTCTGAGGAAGGAGGTGGGTCCTCCCTGATTAGAGGATACTTCCAGTATGGTCATACTTATCAACTTGTAAGTTACAACAAGACAGGAAAAATAAAAGTTCTCTCAGGCTGTGACACTCTTTGGAAGAAGCCATTGCCATGAAACTAGCACTAATATTTCTCACAGCAAAATCCATTACTCACACATGTCATTACTCTTCATGTCATGTGCTGGTCTGGAGTTTGAACTTAGAGAGGTTCCTAAAAGCTCAGGGGGAGGGGTAAAAAAAAAGAAAAGAGAGAGCAAGGGAGAGAAGCAGCAAATGTTCCCATCTGACAGATAATTAGAAACAAGCGTTTGAGAATTTGCAATTACACACTACACTTAGGTTCCTTCTTCCCTCCTGCTAATGCAGTGAAAAAGTCAACAAAGAATTTGAAAAGAAAACTCACGTACAGCAACAACGCGTATGAGAATACCACTGCACTGCAGCAAGTGTCACCTCATCCTTCAATTAGCAAAGGCTCCTTGGCGTGTGGACGTCCTCAGGGGTGGCAGTGAGGTTCAAAGCACTGCTCATGATCTCCTCTGGCCTGCCTTCCTCCAGTGCAGCACTGAACCCTCTCACCATGGCCTGAGGAGGAAAAAAAAGAGTTATAGTAGAAAGGATTTACAAGGGAGGGTACTGAGCACACGAACCTGGGTGCAGCAGTCAGTTGAAACAAGGCCCACTAAAAAGCCTGTCAGGTTAAAGACTGCAAACTGTCAGAGTGTTTCAGAGCAAAAGACCATGGGCTTCCTCAGCTTGCTGCTCAGGTAGCAACAGCAGCCTGGTTCTTTGCCTCACTCTCCTAACCTGGAAGGGTATGGTTGCTTTCAATTGTACTTCCTTCCGCAGTAACAGGGGAAAGAGAGGAAGTGGACAGAAAACACGAGGACTAGCAAACACAAGAAAGCAGCTCAGGAATGAACACAGGAACAGCAAAGGCCTCTTGTGCCACATGATGCTGCAGCCCTCCCAACACTGAGGCTTCAGCCAACCACAGCAGGCATTCCCCACACCAAGGCACCAAAGACACGAGCCTGGAAGAACTTGAGGCTGGTGAGTTTTATAAGAGAGCTGAGCTGACAACACAAGGGGGAACAGACGACAACGCTTGAGTCAGGCAAGCGGAACACCATGGTGGGCATTTGACCGGCTGCAATATGGCTGAGGGCATCCAAGTGTGCTTAAGGCAGGCACACAACGCATGGGCCTGTTGGGATAAAATGCTCCGATCTGCAATAGCATCTCCTTCTTGGTTCTTGCTTGCAGCTGGGCTCACAAAATGCAAAAAGAAATCCCCTTTTCCTCAGGCTGCAGCATGACTCTGCAGGCTTTGGTGAACCCTGGATGTGCTAACCCTTTGCACGGCAAGTGCTAGCAAGCTGTTTGACTAGCAGACAATGCAAAAAGCCTTCCGCCTGCATAACAGTGCTACAAGGATATTTTGTGCACACAACCAACCAGCCAGCACACTCCTCTCTTTCCAAGTTTCCAAGGTCCTTTTTCAGGGAGAGCCACTTTCAAACTGGGGCCCCAGCTACTACTGTTTCCACAGTTAAACAGCAGCCAGAGAGCACCAACGTTGAATGGTTTTGACTTTAAGAATGTTAAGAAAGCTCTGCAAAGCCTCCCTACATTGGTATTAAGCTGAGACTGAGATCCCTGTTTCTCACTTCCAGGGGTAAGTTTCTAGTTTGAATGTCATCCTCATCAGAGATCAAAGTCCAAGACATGTACCTCACAACAAAAGTCAGAGAAGACAAAACACATGTTGCAGGCTTGTACAGTCAGTCAACTGAGCCCGTGCACTGCGGGCTTTGAAGGATAACCCAACAGGTAAGAGGGAAAGAATTGAAACAGCAGAGTACAGAGTGCTCAGACCGGCACAGAAACAAAACAAGCAGCAACAGGCCACCTCTGGGAAAGTGCTGCTTGCTGAAGAATGCTCCCCCTTCCCCTAGGGAAAAACTACTGGCAGCAGAGCATTTCTTCACTCTACAACATACAAGGAAGAGTGCAAATATTTATGGCTTAATATACTTCATCATCATTCTCTAAAAATGAACTGATAAACACAAAGTTACCTCCGCACTATCTTGTTTCACTGGTTTGCCCTGGTCACACACATTTGCTGCTGGTCTGTAATGCCTGAGAGAAGCAGAAAAAGACAGAAATGAATTATTTCAGTGTCCGTACTCATCTGGAGTACTGCATCCAGTTCTGGGCTCCCAATACAAGAGAGACATGGAGCTACTGGAGAGAGTCCAGCGGAAGGCTATGAAGATGATCGGAAGACTGCAGCATCTGCCTCATGAGGAATGGCTGCAAGAGCTGGGCCTGTTTAGCCTGGGGAGGAGAAGACTGAGGGGGGATCTTATCAATGTGTGCAAGTATCTGAAGGGAGGGTGTCAAAGGGACGAGAACAAACTCTTCTCAGTAGTGCCATGCAGCAGGTAAAAACTGAACCACAGGAAGTTGCGCCTGAATATGAGGAGGAATTTCTTTCCTGTGAGAGTGACAGAGCACTGGCACAGGTTACCCAGGGAGGTTGTGGAGTCTCCTTCTCTGGAGAGATTCAAAGCCCACCTGGATGCAACCCTGGATAACATGCTCTAGGTGACCCTGCTGGAGCAGGGAGGTTGGCCTACATGATCTCCAGAGGTCCCTTCCAACCTTATTCATTCTGTGATTTGGTGTAATGAACCAGCAAACTAGCAAATTAAGCAACTAGAAAATTATTACATTGGGCTAGGCTGCAGGGAGAGGATTACCTGCTTCTTGGCTTCTTTGATTTTTTTTTTTAACACCTAAGGAGCTCCTACAAATACCCTTACTTTCACAAAGAAGCTCCGCCATCATCAAAGAAACAACAACAACAAAATACACACACCCACCAAACAGTTACAAAGGGATTGTCGAAGAGTCTTCTCTAAACTCTACACTGATTGCAGTAAAGGGCTCCTAAGGGGGCACAAGGAATTTATCATCCACCAGCACTGCAAACAGCCAGACGCTGCAGAGGTCAACACTATGACAACATGAGTCAGTCTACACCTAGAAATTTCACTACCACTCTCAGGCCTCTCTCATGCACTTTTAACATGCATCCTCCCTTTCACAAAATCCTGACAAAGCCACTTCTGCCAATAAAGAGCCAGAAGGGATTTTTCTCTCCCATTTTTTCTTTCCCCTCCCTTTTTTCAGACAGAGCTTGTGCTATTCCATAGCTTCCAACAGAAGCTATAGGACCACAAATGCTCTGGCTGATTTAGACTTCTGACCACGGGATTTGAACACTTTCAGGTGAAATGCTCTTGCTGCTGCTCATGAGGAGAGGCACACAACCAGAAAACAGTGCAGTCCAGGTCACTCGACTGATTTTGGATCCATCCTGCTGGCACTAGAAATAGCGGGTCCTCACTCAGCACAGACAGTATCATGCCTAGGGCTAGCCCCCACGACACCTCCACAGCCCGCTGGCCACACACGCAGTCACAAAGAGACAAGAATGGATGAAAGTCCACACAGCTGCAATAACACTGGTTTAGCAGTAGAACCAGAGATTTCCAAGGCACATGCCACCTAAGAACACTAAGGCATATCATCTAACTGAATAATGTGCAACTCCTGAGCTTTACTTCTTTCCCAAAGTCTGGTCAGGGTCATGAATACATGCTTGCACACTGAGGATAAAACAGGCAAAACAGGGTTTGGCAGCATCAGCAAAGCCTCTCAGAAACCCAGTGCCCTGCACTCCCAACATTGTATTTCCAGTCCCTAAGTTCCTCCCTCCACGCACCTCATGCATCATCTCCAAACACGGGAAGATCTCTCCAGCAGCAGCTACTGCCACCACTGCAGCATGTCAGGAACACCTCACACCTCCCCCAGGCAACACACTGCTCACACACAGCTACTTCTCCCTTCACAGCAAATTCAGCCTCTCCATCACAGGCCACCCAGTAGAGGCCCCATCGAGCACCGAAGGTTTCTGCTGTTACTAACAACAGACCACCCCAGCCTAGATGTAAAGCTTGCCTCCTTCCTCAAGGAAAGCAACACCCTAAACATTACTAAGCCAGCTCAGGTCAGGAGGAAACATGCAAATCTCTACCTTCTGTAACATCCAGAAAAAGAGAAGCAACTCACAGGTACCCACTTAACATCCTGCCAAAGGAGGCCTCAGGAGCCAGGTCTTTCAGTAAGTCTCAGCTGCACATTTCTCACCTGGCAGTGAGGAAGGCAATGCTCAGCTGAAGCATTTGGTCAGCAGATACAAAGATGGAGGCTTGCAAGTAGCTCTGCTTCAGGAACAGAGCCTGAAAGCTGTTGCCAAGGTTTCTTCTGCTTGCTTGCCAAAAGACTAGGCAACACTGTATGGATTCTTCAAATCTTCTTCAACAAAAGCACTTCTCTTCAACACTTTTGCTCCCAAACCCTGCTGGTACCATCACTACAGGACCATCTCCCTTTTGTGTCAGGTGCACAGAAACTTCCTACAACAGAACTGAGATCCTTAGCTGCAGCTTTCATATATCTGCTGTCAACAAGCTACTCAAGCCAAACAGAAATCATTGGGGGCTAGGTGGTAAACATATATCTATGCTTATAAGAATACACTCTCATTCAGCAGGATCTATTTCAAAAGTAAAACTCAAGCAGGCAGAACATGTGTGTGACCTCCAGGCCAACCTTTGACAAGACACAGGTTTCTGCCTAGCTCTCTTCAGTCACAGCTGGCCAGCATCTGCCTGCCAGCAGACAGAAAGAACACTACAACTTTCTCAAGGTGACATTCAGGGATGACAACAGTTTAAATACCTGGCTGCAGTAGTAATACCTGCTCCTGAACAGAAGCACCTCTTTCTCCAGTTTCAGGAGAGCACTCACCATCAAGGAGACCCTTGTCCTGTCCTTATCAAACACTCTGGGGGCCAGAAGTAGACTGACCATACAGGAAAAGACATTTTCTCTTCAGATTCAAGAATGAATGGAGATAGCTTGGATTTTCTGAAGCAGCCACAGCCAGGGAACACGAATGGCTGCAACACAGAAGCAAGAAAAAAAGGTATCTCTGCTTAGATACCTCTGCCTCCCACAGCAATGCACACCTTCTACTCTGGCTTTAAAAGCAAGGACAGTGCCTGTTTGTGGCCATCCTTTTACTTTCCTCCCAAGCAACTGTAAGAAGAGAGGAAGCTTCCAAAAAAGCACTGGAGCTCTACATATACCTACCTCAGGGCTCAGGCCCTGCTCTTTTCACAGCCCTCTTCTTTCCTCATTACTGCAGAGGACAGACTGCTAAGGTTTGTAATCTAAAGCTGAAAATAAATCAAAATTTCACACGCTAATCACAAAACCTGCTGCACTGTCCCAGCGCTCTACAGCAGCAGCTCCTGCCTATCTACTTTCCCCACCAGCTTCCCCACCCACACCCAGGACGTTTCAGCTCCCACCAGGGGAGAACATCCCGGGGCAGAAGCAGCACAGGAAGCAGCTGCCCTGTTCCTCTCCCTCCTCCCTTGATTCCTGGGGGGGTCACTAGTGCTGCAGCTCTCACACCCCAGGGCTTCTCAGCACCTGCCAGGCCGCAGCATGCGCTGAAAACCCCCGCTGTGTCCCCGGGATGCTCACAGGCAGCAGCTGCCCCCAGCACAGTGCAGAGGTTTCTCTCTCTCCCCTCCCATCCCCTCCCCTCCCGCAGACTCTCCCAGGGCCCTGGGGCAGCAGCATTTCCCCACACACCAGCACCAGCAGCCATGCCCACACAGGCCCCACCCCCACACCCGGAAATGACGCCCCTCCCACCAAGGCCCCTCCCACTCCGCACTCCCCCATTGGCTCCCGTTGGACATGGCCTCCCGGGGCGGGACACCAGGGAGGGGCGGGAGGGAGGCGGCAGTGCGCATGCGCTGTGCAGGGGCTGGGTGGGGAGGGGCGGGCAGGGAGCCGAGGGGAGGGGCCCCGAGGAGAGGGGCGGGGCTGGGCAGAGAGGGAGGGGCGGGGCCGGGCAGGGCAGAGCATGCGCAGTGGCCCAGAGGAGGGCAGTGAGGGGCGGGGCGGGGGCGGGGCTGCCCGGGCCCTGCGGGCGGGGAGGGGGCGAGAGGCGGCTGCTGCCGCGGGGCAGCGTCTCCCGGCCCGGGGCCACCCGGAGCCTTTAGCTGCAGCGCCGGGAGCTGCCGCACCGGGGCCGAGGGCCGCGGGCTGGGCAGAGCGAGCGGCCGTGCGCACGGGGGCAGCCAGAGCCGCCACGGCCCGGCTGTTTGGCAGCAGCGGCTGGGGAAGGCCCGGCCCAGCCTGGGCCACCTCCAGCCCCTGGGAGGCCCCAGCTCTTGCGCCCCTTCTCCTGGTGGCCCCACGGCTCGGTGCCGGCTGCAGTCACCGTTTCTTAGCACCGTCCCAGCTGTGAGGAGACGCCGCGGGTGCAGCAGGGCTTGTGGGGGCTCCAGGCTGGAGGCAGGAGGTAGCCAGCATCCCGGTGCCCCTGCTGACAGCCCCGCTTTCCCTGGGCAGGTCCCCAGCTGCACTCTGAGCCCAGCCTGGCTGTGGGCACCATGAGGAGCAGGATGTGCAGAGCCTCCTGACGACCATGGCCAGAGCCAGGCTCTCAGGTATTGCAGCAAAGCAGCTGTGGGAGAGCTGTGCTCTGCTGGAGGGCACTTGAGCCCCTCAGGACACCTCCCCAGAGGCATTCGAGGGTCGGAAGGTGACCTCAGGAGAGTGTTAACCCACAGCCCCATCACAGCCCTGTGCATTCAGTTCTGCTCCAGAGATGCCTCCTGGCAGTGGGGCAGTGTCGTGGGGCATCTGCGTCTTGGCAGGTGCCTGGGGCAGTGGAGAACAGATCCCCTTGCTGCTGGTGCTGTGGGTGGGCAGGGAGTTGGGGAAGGCACTTTCTGAGCTCCCTTGCAGGCCTGCTGCTCTCTCCATCAGCTTTGGAGTCTCGGGCTCTTGTGCAGGCTTTCAGCTCCTTCCCCTTCCACCCACCCCAGCAGCAAGGACCCCAGCTTGCTCCCACCAGAGGCACAGGCTGCCTTGGCTGCCCAATGCATAGGGCTCATGAGCTTCTGCACATGCCCTGGCAAAGGTGCAGAGCTGAGCTATGACGGTGGCCTTGAATACCTCTGCCTGGCTCCTGGAGCTGCTGAGAAGCAGGTGGGAAGTGCTGGCAAAGAGCAGGAGGTTTCTGCCTGCCAGCAGGCTGGCTGCATGCTCGGCCTGGCAGCCTGCAAGCACATGCCTGGAGGTGCCCAAGGCAGCTGCCACTGCCCATCTCTTGCCCCACACCGACAAAGCCTCTGCCCAGCCAACCTGGCTAGCAGAAGAAGCAGAGCATCATCAAGACACCTGCCTTGCTCTCTCCTGCTTCTGCAAAGGTTCAGCTCCAGCCGAGGCTGCCTCTTGCAACGCTTGGCCCTCTCCCAAGTGCTTCTTGCAGCCAGGTGTCCCTGGCAACATGCAGAACCAGAGGTACCAAATTCCACAAGCGTTCAGAATTGCTTCACTTGGTAGATCATTTTCACTTTGCAGATTTGGAAGGACACAAGTTGTTCTGGGTGTCTGACATGGTTTGCAAACATTTTCATATACCACCTGCTTTGCCATCCCGCTGCTGTTCATGCTTGCATCTTGTTATTTTATTTTATTTTTTCCATCCCCACTTAGTCTTTCTCAGTCTTAGCATGCTGCTGGAGGAAAGGAGAGGAACTGGGGTGTGTGTGAGGATGTAGACAGGGAAGACAGAGGGTGTGGAAAAGGTGCAGAAAGCAGGCATGTAGAAGTAGGGAACCCTGCTGGAAGAGCAAGATTTTCTGCTGTCTCACTATGGGAAAAATGCAGGAAATGGAGAATAAGAAGGGAAAAGAAACTTTTGTCTTCCATGCAGGACATTAGGTTCCCTATTACTGCAAAGAATTCATGGAATTACATCAATTCTCTGAGCCTTCCACCTCAAGGGCTTCATTTCCTTCTGGTGTGCCAGGATCAGGATGGCAAAAGGCAGTTAAGGTGCTAGAGTCTGCCTCTGGAGTGCAGCACCAAGATTCAGGGCTCAGGGAGAGGAAATGAGTGTGGTGATAAGCTAGCCCAGCTCCTGAAGCACAGCACTGGAGCTCTTTTTCTTCTTTCTTTCTTTTTTTTTTCCTCTTGTCATGGTGGCAGGTTGGGGGCTGTTGACACATGGAGCTGAGGGGCTCAGGCTATAAAAAACTCCATTGAAATTACCAGATTTATTCCTCTAGGCAAAGATACACATCTGTCTACTAAGTCGGTGTGTGCAGGAGGTGGGGGAAGGCTGCCTCCAAGTGAGTGTCTTGACTCAGCCACCATAAATGTTTTCAGTTCTACAGAAGCAGCTCTTCAGAGATTCAGGTGTTGTGTCCTTGTGATACTAGTATCCAGTTTGTTGGGAAAAGCACAGCAGTCGGGTGCTTGAAGGGCACAGAAGTGCAAAGGAACCTGGAAAGGGCAAATGAAATGAAACTTAATAATATATGTCCTCACTCATCTGAATGCACAAGCCAAAAACCTGGTGCATGTGCTGGACTATCTGTAAGACTGTTGTAAATGGAGCTCCCAGGGAGTCTCCAGCAGCCTCCCAGCATACCTGGCCATGTGGAGCCTAAGTGATAGCTGGTGCTGTCCTCTGGGCTTGTTGGGTGCTGGTGAAAAGGAAGTTTGGAAGAGAATACAGACCCGGGTGGAATAGGCTGCCATGTAACTAATAACTATGTATCCATGCAGACAGACATGTATGAACACATGCAAACAGGCTTTAAACTGAAAACTGTGTCGACCAGATCATACATAGAGACAAAGTGTCAGAGCACACCTACTGCATGGGAAAATGCAGCAGATTTTGAGGAGGTAGGGGATGGAAGCGAGCCAGACTGTTCCATGGGAAAAGGAGCATGGAGAGGGCATGTTGACCCAGAGGCATGGTGGCTTGTTTGGGGCTGTATCAGTGTTGTCCCAAATTGGGTTCTTTTACCGAGTGTGCAACTAACCAATAGACGCGCAGGATCGAAATACTTGTTCATTTCTGCACAGGGATGGGTGCTTGGTGGTAGATCCACAAAGCTAGCACACCTTTTCCCTTTCTCATTCTTTATCTATAAACACTTTTCAGGAAGTACTTTATACAGGTTTTTCTGTTGGTTACAGTTTTATCACATCACATTCTTGCTCTGTGCTTGTGCTTTAACATCCATGTTAATTAGCATAGGAAGCAGAGAAGAAGGTGGTAACATCATTATCATGTCATTACCATCTCATTCATTTTGAGGGGTGCACTTTACTAGGTTAATAGGCCCTAATGAACTTGTAAGTTCCTCTGGGTTATTCTGCTGTTTTTGTCCTCTCTGTTCCTGACGTTCTTCAAAGTGTTGTGGTTTCCTCACGGTTATTTGGCTGGAGCCGGTTGTCCTTTGCAATACTGTTTTCCAAGATCCTCTCTCCCTTGTCCTTGGGTCTTGTTAGCTCTTGGAGGGTTTCCACAGCATCATTCCAACAGAGCGCCAGTGTTCCCGTGGGGGTCCAGTTTTGCTTTCCTGCAGAGGTATTACAAGAGGTATTGCAAGGACATTATACTGTAATTCAATTTGGAATCAAATCAGCAACCCCAGGCTCGGTTCCCTGTTCCACTGACCCTGGGTGGGTTCCACCAACAACCTTTCAGTTAACAGCTCAATGCATTGCCGGTTGGCCCACAGAAACCCCCCACCTGGGGCTGTGCCGGGGACTCCAGTGTCAGCACTGTCCTGGTGCTGCAAGAATGGGAATGTCCCTGAGCGCAACCTCGTACCCAGCCCCAGGCAGGGGGACGCTGCCCTTTGCCCATGGCCGGGTGCTAGTGGGCAGCGTGGTGCAGGGGGAGGCCTGGAGCCTGGCTGAGGGGCTCTGGGCAGCTCCCTGCCCAGCACCAGCTCTGCCTGCTCCCCTGCTCCCTCCACCCCACACCCTGGGGGCAATCAGAGCTGTGGGCACATCCCCCTGGGGAGGGCATTTCCCTCACACCACTCCCTCCTGCTGCTGCCCTCATGGACACAGGTGACGCACACAGGAGTGCTGCCTGCGCTGGCAGAGGTGACTCAGGGAAGGGGCTTGCCCCTCTCCATCGAGCCTCCCCTGGCAGGACCAGAGCCTGGCAGCAGCGCCTGCAGCGACACTCTCCTCCTGACCCAGTTAGCTGCAGAGATGCTGAAGGGGCAGCGCTCTGTGGGGTGGCCCTGTGCAGGAGCAGTCCCAGTGCAGAGGCAAGGCCAGCTTCCCCCATGGCCAGGCAGGAGGGTCTGAATGGAGTTTTCTGGGGAGGGTCTGAGGGCAGCAGGGCACAAGGGGGCTGTGCTTGTCAGGGACATGGCATGGGAGGAGAGGGCACCCTAAAGATCAGCCCCGAACGACATATGCCATGTGTAAGGGGATGTAGCTCAGTGGAAGAGCGCCTGCTTTGCATGCAGGAGGTCCTGGGTTCAGTCCCCAGCATCTCCAGCAAGGACTTTTGTGCCTCGCTGTGTTGTCTTCCCAGCAGATATAAGGGTGGTGGAAGTCCCCTGGGTAAGCCTGGGTCTCTGATTGGGAGGCTGCTTCCTGCCATCCATCAAAAGCCTCATCAACTTCCTCTTCCTGAGCTGGTGGCTTGTTGTAAACACCTACAGCAGTGTCTGCCGTGTTAGCCTGCCTAGTCATCCTCACCCATAAGCTCTGGACTCACTGTTCATCCACCCCTAGCCTTCCATGATGGAACGAGTGGCTGGGGAGAGAGCGGGAGAGCAGTGGAGGTTGTCTCCCTTGACTTCAGTAAGCTTTTAAACACTGTCTCCCATAGCATCCTCATAGGCAAGAAGTGTGGGCTAGATGAGCGGCCAGTGAGGTGGCTTGAGAAGTGACTGAACGGCAGAGCTCAGGGGCTTGTCATCAGCAGTGCAGAGTGTAGTTGGAGGCAGTGATGTCCCTCCAGGGCTCCGTACTGGGGCCACTCTTCTTCAACTTAGTCGCCAGTGACCTGGACGAAGGTACAAAGTGCCTCCTCAGCAAGTGTGCCGACGATAATAAACTGGGAGGAGCAGCTGATGCATCAGAAGACTGTGCTGCCATTTGAGAGACCTGGAGAGGCTGGAGAGGTGGGGGGAGTGGAACCTCATGAAGTTCAACAAGGGCAAGTGCATGGTCCTGCACGTGGGGAGGTATAACCCCATGCACCAGTGCAAGCTGGAGGCTGAGCTGCTGGAGAGCAGCTCTGCGGAGAAGGACCTGGGAGTGCTGGTGGACACTAAGTTGACCATGAGCCAGCAATGTGCTCTTGTGGCCAAGAAGGGCAGTGGCAGCCTGCAGAAGGGACGATTGAGAGGGGATCTTATCAACGTGTACAAGTACCAGAAGGGAGGGTGTCAAGAGGATGAGGGTCACACTCTTTTCAGTGGTGCCAAGCAGCAGGACAAGAGGCGGTGCGCACCAGCTGAAACACAGGAAGTTCCACCTGTGTGTGAGGGAAAACTTCTTTCTTGAGTGACCAAGCACTGGAAGAAGCTGCCCAGAGAGGTTGTGGAGTCTCCCCTAACATTCTCTGAATCTGCAATTTTCTGATTGCCTCAGTGCCCCCCACCCCCTAAGTCTGGTCCTGGACAACCTACCAGAACCATAAGTTCTGGTAGGGCAGATGTAATGATGGAGTGGGGCAGCCATAGATGCCTGCGACCCTCTTTGGGTCCCTGGCTAGTGCAGTACCAGCAGGGTTTGGTCCAGGTCTTTGCGGCCACTTCTCCTCTCAGTCCACCCCTCCTGGCCCTTTCTCTTCCTGGCTTTCATTTTGCAGGATCAATAGATGTTTTAGGAGGACCCAGAGAGTGGGGGGCAAGTGGGGCAGATGATTGGCACTGTACTAGAGGAGGTCCTGGTGCAGAGGGGACAGGGAGGAGCCACCCAAGCTGTGCTCCTGGCTGTGGGCAGTGACAGCTGGGAGGGCTGTGGGTGCTCCTGGGTGCCAGGTGCTGCTGCGGCACAGTGCAGGGCTGCGACAGAAACCTTTTGAAGCAAAGGAGGACTCCAAAGCAAACACCCCGAGTGCCCCGTTCAGCCCCATCCTGCTGCAGGGCCAGCCCTGGCCAGGGCCCTGGGGGTGATGGGGGCCGTGCCTCTCTGTGACACGGGCTGTGGTCACAGGAGACATCCCGTGTCACAGCCACAGTTGCCCTCCCCCACCCAGACCCGGCCTCTCCCCACATGTCCCAGTGAGGCTGGTCTAGCGCAGGCGCTGGGGCTGCTCTCGGCACCTCTCTGCTGCCAAGAGCTGCCGAGCCTGAGCAGGAGCCAGGGAGCGGAGGTCAGGGCAGTGTGGGGTTGTACAGAAGTGTGCAGGAGGAGGAGGAAGAGGAGAGGAGCTGCTTCCTCATCACCTGCCACTGCAGGGGTGACCCAGAGCACGCAGGACCAGGATGGAGCTCTGGGACGCTGGCCACGGGACACGGCGTGGACAGGGGGTGCCAGCACTCCCCAGCTGGGGTAAGGCCTTCCGGAGATCCTCCTCAGGTCTAGCAGGGATCCTCCCCAGGTCTGGCAGGGTATCGCCTGGAGGCAGTGCCCACCTCAGCCCCTGTAGGGAATGGGGCCTGTTTGGGGAGGGGGTGCTCTTGGAGGACGCTCGCACTGCTCATCCTCCGGCTGAGGCAGGTACGGAGCAGCTGAGAGCTGCCCCCAGAGCATGACGGGTCTTTCCCTTCTCTTCCAGAGCAGCTTGCTGTCTGGGAAGAGGTGTCTGACTACATTGTGCGGCAGCTGATGCTGAACCAGGTGGGTGTGCCTTGCGGGGCCTGCCCCGGGAAGCCTTCTCCTGGAGCTTGTGTGTCTGTGGGATGACTTCTCTGCTTTGACTGGTAGAGTTGAGAGGGTGAAGAGGAGGGGGATGAAAGCGTCTGGAAAGGTCTTCCAAAGAAGGGCCCCAAGGTTTCTCCAAAGCTTTGTCCAGCGCTTTGTCTGTCCCCTTTGTACAGCAGGATGGAGCAGGGCACCGAGCACCATCCACACGCCCTGACAAGTGCCCGGCCTGTCCAGCTGCCAGTCTCATCGTTCTTCTCTTCCTTCCTGTTTGCAGGGAGTCCGAGTTATTCGCCTTGGCACATTTGACGTAGTAACCGAACAAGTCGGTGGTGGGAAGCGTGCTCTTCTCACTGTTCGCAGGCCCGTGTTCCATCTGTCGTGGAGTATTGCAGAGCTTCCCGGCCTCACCTATGACATGGCCTATGCTCCTGGTAAGAGGAGAGGCTGAACCGCTTGCTTCCCCTGGGGACATCCTTGGGGTGTGCCTAACTGCTGGGCAGCAGTGACTGTTAGGAAGCTAGAATTCCTTCAGCAGCTGTGGAGAACAGCTTCAGGGGGTTTTAAAGCACCAGGACAACATCATGCACATTACAGTCACACTCCCTCTCTCCCAGACTTGCTTTCACAACTGGAAACAAGCCAGATGTCTTGGGGCTGCTGCTTCTCTGCTAGTGACTGCGTTCCCCTTCTGCTACTTTCCAGGTCATAAGCTCTCCGAGCCCCTCAAGTACGCTCACATAGCCTCGGCCCTCTCTGTTCCTCGGAAGACAGTGGAGGCGTGCATAGAAGAGACCATGCGGCTTTTCTCCCGCTGCCTGCAGAGCGGGAAGAACGTGGCCCTTGTGCTGAAGGGCCTTGGCACGCTTGTAATTCAAGGAGCAGCTGTGAAAATGAGGTTTTGCAGGGACTTTCTGAAGAGGCTCAATGGGACAGAGCAGCTGCTGGAAGCTCTTCTCGCGGTGAGTTCCCCATTCCTCCAGCACTACCTGTCGTCCTCTGGAAAGCACCAGTGAATGCAATGCTGTCAGCCTGCTGTGACCTATCCAGGTGCATGGAGAGTCCCAGCTGAGAGTAATGCCAGCTCCCGGGACAGCTGGTCCTGAGCGTCCAGAGGACTTGGCAACAAGGATGGCCCTGGGAATAGCTGTGCTGGCTCTGCCCCAAAAAATCATCCAGGCCCAGAGCTCATTTTCATGTGCTCAAGGGAAAAGTCCCAGAAAAGGGCCGGTCCTGTGTGCTTTTTCCACAGAGACTTCCCTCCTGACAGAAAGCCATGGTTTAGTGCTGCTTTGTGTCAGGACCACATCTGAACCCATGTCTCCCTGGACTGTGTCTGGGACAGTAAGGCAGCGAGTTCAGCACTTTCCCCTGATGCTGGGTGACACTATTTCTGCGTGTCCCTTTGGGAGCTCGGCCTGATGCCTCCATGGGACATTTTTGCCCTAGGGTGGAGTGAGGGCAAGGGAGTGATCCCTCCTCCCCTTGCCTGGGCCAGCGGGCATGTGAAGCAGCTCTGTGAAACCTCTGCTGACCTCAGTGCTCTCCCTTTGCAGCTGGAGGGCCTGAGTGTCTTTCATCTCTCCCATGGGGCAGCTGCTCAGAATATTGGATCCCCCTGGTCCTCTTGCTCTTTGGCATTTCTACCTCTGTCTCCAAGTAGGTTTGTTTTTGCAGGAATCATTGCTCGCCCCACTCTCTGGACACGAAGCAGAGGCTTAGGCAGACCAAGGCCCCTGTGCGACCAGAGCCCTCTTGCTGCTCTTGCTGTGCTGGTCTAGTTGTGTTGAGCAGCTCTTGCCAGGGCCCTGGAGTCTCGCCACCATGAAGGGCGTCTTTCTGTCCAAATGTGAGCATTTGCACGCTGCTAGTGATGGCTGCAGCATGTCGCAGAGAGAGTCGTTGGAGCCCAGTGGCCTTGGCCAGGTTTCTAGTGCAGCCCCGTCCTTCAGCGTGGTCCTTCAGGTGCAGCGGGAAGGCTGAGATGTGAAAGGAGGCTGAGCTGAGCCTCCTCTCATGGGTTAAGGCAGAGATGCAAGCCGGCTGCAGGCCAGACCTCTGCACTAGGCAGGACCTGGTCTCCTGACTGCATCTCTCGATTCTCAGCCTTGCAAAAAGCCTGGCAGTCTTCTCACCCTTTCTCCTCCATTTCCCGCCAGCTGCTCTGCTGCACAACTGAGGGGCTGCGGAGAGGCACAGAGAAATTCCATGTTTCAGAGGCAGCTGCTTCTCTGAGCAGTGGGAAAGTGTGCTGCCCTTGTGCGCCCTGAGACAACTGTCTTGGCATCATCTCTCGTGTGTCTCTCCCCTTTGCAGATGCCAGAGATGAGGGATTCAGTCCTCTCAGGCTCCGAAACTGCTGCTTTGCAGACCCGTTCTGGTCGTGTCATTGTCTTTCCTGAGTGAGTACATTCACTTCTTAGCCCCAGCTGGCAAAGCCAGCAGCTTCTCGGGACTTGTCTGGTAGCCCTGTGTTGGCAGTGTTTGTGAAAGCTGCTCAGGAAGTCATTGGAGAGGAATACTTTCCAGTGTGGATCAAAGTGCAGGTTCCTGCTGGTCACTGGCTCAGGATGTTTTCTTGTCTTCTGTGAGACATGCATGAATCAAATGTGTGCTGAACATGTTGTCTTGGGTCAAATGTCTTCTGTGGGGAGGCCTGTCTAGGGCAAAGCGAAGCCTGTGCGCAGTGGGGTTGTGGAGAGCTTTGTGCTGGCTCCCATCCTGCTCAGTGTTTTGTCCCATTAGTTGTCTGGGAGATGGTGCTTCCTTTTTGCAGAGGCACGGAGATGAGATTTGGAGAGCCTGCAGGTGATACGGTGGGTGAGAGGGGCATTAGAACTGGTGCTGCCAAGCACCCCTTCTCACAGGAAGGCTAGGGAAGCTCTGCAAGAGGCAGAGAAGGAAGCTCCTGCCCCTGCAGATGCTGGAGGTGTTCACAATGTCTCTCAGCTTGCTGATACACTCCTCCAGCATCTGGCATGTTCTGCCTATTGTGCTTTGGACAAAGAGTGGCTTCTTGGTAGCTCCCTAATGCCCCTCTGTCCCCATTATGGACACAAGGTGCAAAGGAAGTGTGGTGCCCTCCCTTTAGACTGGCAGCTTTTTCCTCTTTCCAGGTACAATGCTGACAGTCCATCTAGAAAGCCCCCTGTGGCACCTGCAAAGCCCCCGCAGGAAGAGGAGAAGGCAAAAGAGGACACCAGGGCCAAGAAAGGTAATGGGAACGCTGGATCCTGGCAGGGGTTTGTGCCTTCTGCTTCCGTCCTCTTTGGCCAGGCAGTGGAGGCAAGGCGACAGTGCCATGGCTCAGGTAGCATCAGGCACCGGAGGTGACGCTGCGTTCCCAGTACGGGACATCTGGAGTGATTCCTGAGGGAACACGACCTTCCGGCAGCCCAACACTCCCAGCTGCAGCTGATGCCTCCCAGATAAACTTTCCCCCTTTGCCACGGCACTCAGTGCTCTGGGGTGCACTGCAAAGTGCTCTTGCGCTGGAGGTGTTGGTGCAGAAGGGAGGCAAAAGTTAGCACTGTCCTTGTGCAATGTGAATCCTAAATTGTGCCGGGAGCTGCAGGTCACAGAGAGGCTGAGCTATTTCATGGGACCAGTGAGTTGTCATTGAATGAGAAAAGCCCCTGAGAGTAGGTTGGGAAAAACAAGGCAGAGAGAAGCCAGTGTGCGGAAGGGCCAAAGACCACCCAGGAAAGAAGGCCTAGAAGGAGTCATCTTGAGGCCTCACACTGTTATCACAGGCTGGAGCACATCTGAAGAGCCTTCCCATTCCAAAGGCCTCCTCAATGCTGTCCTGAAGTGTTTTCTTCTCTCCTGCTTACAGGAAATCTTCCCGCCAAGCACCTCCCCCTCAGAGCGAGGCATCCTCCGGCCAAAATAACAGCTCCCACGAAGCAGAAGGGGAAAGGGAAGAAAGCAGAGGACAAAGCGCCTGCTGGCAGGTGAGAGCCGTGGAGGAGTGGGTGAGGGTGAGCCTGTAGCCTAGTGCGTGTCTGGGGGAGATGTTTCCTCTGCACACAAGGTTCACAGCAGCTCTGAATGTCCTTTATCACATGCCCCGGGGACTCCTGAGCCCTCGATGGCGAGAATGCCTTGACAGCCCTGACCACTTTCTCCTTCTTTGACCCTGCGTCTCCAGGTACAATCTGTTCTCCATGCCTAAGCACAGGGCACTGGGGACCGCCAGGCCATTTGTAATACATTTGGCAGGATGGGGTAAGGGTGTCTCTTGGAGCCTGTCTTGGTAGAGAAGGCTGCTCCTCTCCGGGCTGCATCCAGAGCGAGCCCGTGTCTGGGCACGCAGAGCGTTCCCGAGGGCACATCCTGCAGCCCCGGGCATTTCAGCTGGGGGTGGTCTCTGTCCCTGTGGGTGTGAACACAGTCAGCGGAACCCATCTCCTTCTCTGGCAGAAGGGCCTTGTGCCACAGAGGCAGGTGCCCAGCCGGTGAGTGCAGGACGGAGACCCAAGTGCCCCTGTGCTCCCAGCACCTGCCCACAAGGTGTCTTTTCAGGGGGCTCCCGGCCATCGCAGGCAGCTGCTCCAGGAAGGTGGTGCAAGGCAGGACAAAGGGCAGTGCTGAAGCCATGCCCCCACCGGAGAAACTGGTGAAGAAAATCCAGAGGTGGCCAGGACAGGTGCGTGCTACAGCCTGAGGTCCTGCTTGTGCCACGGGGACGTGTGGAAAAGCGCAGTCCTATGGGCAGTGGGTAGGAGAGATCCCTGCCTGCGTGTTCACTTGGCCAGTGACCAACCACATCTGGGCCTTGCTTGAAAAGGTGCAGGTCACCCGCTAGTTCTGGAGGGCATTTGTCCCTCCGGCATTCTCAGGAAGCACCTCAGAAGCCCCTCTTTGGCCCTGTTTCCTGTGGGAAGGTACCTGCTGGGCCTTTCAGGGAGACGGCATGGGCAGTTTCCCTTTAGTTCTGTGATTATTGAGCTCATTGGTGAGATCCAAACTGGGATTTTGAGACCTGCCCCTATGAGCTTCGGGGCGTAAGAGCGCTGCCGGGAAGGCTCAAGCCAAGCGGCAGGAGAGAGGATGAGAAATGCCCTTTGCGCCCTGGGAAAGCACAGATGCCAGCAGTCCTCTTTGCCGTTTCTTTTCTGTGGCCCTCCAGGTGGAATATCACTTCCAGATAATGGGCGAGGGCGTTCTTGTCTTTCCTCCCATCTGAAGCCCTGTGAAGATTTCCCCTTCTGGAGTCCTTGGCTGGAGACCCAAGCAGGCAACAGAAGAGAGAAGAGTGCTTTGGGAGAACTCCCCTGGAGAAAGACCAGCATTTCCTCCAGAGCTTTTTTCCAGAAGCATCTGTAAGAGGCAAGGACCCATCAGGAAGGGGGCTTCTGCTTCCATTGACAAGCAGTTAGTCTTCTCCAAATTTCCTTTTTTTGGGGGGAGGTTATTTATTTCTTAATAAAACTTTTCCTGAACATTGCACAGAGATTTGACTTTTGCGTTTTCTGTCCCCTCACGACCAGCTCATGGCACCAATGCCTCCATCCATCCTCCCCACTTCCCTCACCCAAGCCTACTCCCCCATCTGGCTGCCCAGCCCTGCCCAGCCCAGCTCCAGCTCCCTGTCCCTGCACAGAGGGAGAAGCCCTGCTCCTGCCGCCCCACAGCAGCTCTTGCTGCTGCTGAACCCTGCTCTCCCAGCTGGAGCTCAGCTGCGTCTACCACCCACTGCGTCCCGCTGCGTCTCCAGTCTCAGCCTCTCTCCAGCCAACAACTCAGGCCAAGGATCAAGCACAGGCTGGGTGGTGAGCGCTGTCCTCTCCACCCACGTTGTGCTCAGGGCAAATGAAGCACTGTCCCGGCTACAGGGGTCCCTGGCAGAGCCGCCTGCACAGCAAGCAGAGCTCTGAAGTGCTCCCACATCCCTGCACAGTCACGGCAGCAGGGACTCAGCTGGCCCCTTTGGCTGCCCCATGGCACTGCTCCCTCCCTTCTCCCCATTCAGGAAGCAGAGGTACAGACATGACCACCCAGCACGGGCACATGCTGATCCCTCTCCTGTCCTTCCTACCAGGGATGGGCATGGCACAGCACAGCTCAGCTCAGCTTCAGCAAGACACACATGCATCCTCCGTGCTGCTCTCCTGGTCCCCTGCCCATCCCATTTGGTCCAGAGGGACATCCCCCAGGAGCGTGCATGTGCTAGCCTCCAGCAGATGTGCTGTCCCAGAGCCACCTGGCCAGGGCTGGACCTCTGGAGAAGTGGGGAGGGGAATTTTGCCTTTTCCCTCTGGGTTTCCCACGTCAGTTCCTGGGAGTGGAAAAGAGCATTCCCTGCGAGCAGGGGAGGTGCAGGGAGTTTGCCGCTCATGAAAGAGCAGGGAGGTGTATGGAGGTGGCATCACATGAAGGGGCTGGTGAAGACGGGGCCATGAGATGCTTTGGGAACGCTCTTGGGTTACATTTGTGTCTGCTGAGGATTGCCTTTCTGCTCTTCTTTGAGGAGGACAGAGGGCAGAATGGATAGCATTCACTAAACCCTGATTTACTCTCTTTTAGCCCTAGCAAAGGGTGTGCCTTCTGCTTGGTGCTGATCCTAAACACTTCTGATTCCTCTCCCCATTCCCTCCTGGTGAGCCTCCCCATCCCCCCACCCCCAGCAAGACCTACCTCTGCACACACCCACAGGGGTGAAGGGGAAGGTCAGTGGCACCAGCCCAGCAGCTGTGACCCCCCTGCTCACAGCAGCCCTGCCTCAGGACACAGGCCCTTCCCTGGGCCCTGGGCCTTCCCCAGCCTCCGTCAGACCCCTGAGGTTCGCACTGCTTTGTCTGGGATCCTTCCTGGCGACTGTGAGCAAAAGCCAGGGTGCTGAGCCGCACAGTCCCCCAGGTACCCCACCACGGGGGCACCGTCCCTGGGTGGGCTCCAACCAACAACCTTTCTGTTTACAGCCGAACGTGCTGCGTGCTGTGCCACAGAAACCCCCCACCTGGGGTTGTGCCGGGGGCTCCAGTGTCAGCACTGTCCTGGTGGTGTGGGCATGGGAACGTCCCTGAGCCCAGCCCCATGCCCAGCCCCAGGCAGGGGGACGCTGCCCTTTGCCCATGGCCGGGTGCTGGTGGGCAGCATGGTGCAGGGGGAGGCCTGGAGCCTGGCTGAGGGGCTCTGGGCAGCTCCCTGCCCAGCACCAGCTCTGCCTGCTCCCATGGTCCTTCCACCACACAGTCCAGTTCATTGTGAAGGGGGTGCTCTTGGAGTACGCTTGCACTGCTCATCTCTTTGGTTAGGCATGTGCACTTTGGTGTGTGTATGCACACTGTGGGGTGTGTGTATACTACGGTGCATGTGCACACTTTTGAGTAAGTGAGTACTTTGCACGGTGTGTGCACACTCTAGTGTGTATACACATGCTGAGTTCCTTCTGCATTTTAGGTGCTGTCAACCCCCTCTTTGCCCTGAGGCTGCTCTCTCCTGCCCAGCCATGGCCTCTGAACACACGTCCTGGTGAGGCTGGGGGTGGCCAGGCACTGCGGCTGCTCTCAGTCCCGCTCCGCTGCCAGGAGCTGCCAGGCCTGTGCAGGAGCTGTATAGAGGAGGCTGGGGCAGTGTGGGGCTGTGGAGAAGTGTGCAGGAGGTGGAGGAGGAGGAGAACAGCTGTTTCCTCATCACCTGCTGCTGCTGCGGTGCAGGTCCTTCCCTGAGCCATTCACTGGCCTGCGTCAGACTCCTGAGGTTACCACCGCTTTGGCATCAGATATTCCTGTGCTGGTCATTTTGCACCAAAGATTTGGGAGAGGCCGAAGGCAGCAGGCTATTGCTGAGGCCTGGTGAGTGCCTTGCCCCCAGCAGCTCAGTGTGCTCCCATGGGACAAACCCTGTCTGAAAGCGGCTTTCAGAGTTGCCCTGGGATAGCTCTTTCCCTCCTCCCCTGCCCCAGGGGAGAAGATGTGCCCAGCTCCAGAGTGATCCCCAGCCCCAGCATGCCGGAGGGAAGCTTCCCTCTCCCAACCCACCCTGCTGGTGCCAGTCCAACCTCCAAGGCTTCAGCACAGACCTCCAGGAAGCTGGAGCTGCCTTGGGCCTCAAGGCAGTCTGGTGGCAGGAGGGATAGGCATGGGCACAGCAGCAGCGGTGCCAGGAGCTAGGGGAGGAGCAGGGCAATTGGGGTGGAGACCCCTGCCCTTGGCTACATAGCTGGGACACTGCATGGCTGATGCCTCTGTGGCCAGCCAGGGTCCAGGTTTGGGGTGGATGGCAGCTTGAGGATCATAGCACTGGGATTTTAATGGACTTCCAGTGCAAGCATGGCTGTGGCGAAGGCAAGTGGGCAGAGCCAGGTACATGCAACTGCAAAGGATGGGGGGTGGAAACGGCAGTGCGGGGCTGCTGGAGGCCCTCCCTCTTCTCCCTGTGAGAAAGAGAGTCCTGGAGAGATGGGAGAGGAGCACAGGGCAGGGTGAAAGAGGCAGACGGAGCCACTTGGGGTGCATCAGGGAGTTTTCCAAAGCCCCGGGCTCTGCCAGAGACCTATGAATCTCCGCCCGACACTCTCCCAGCAGCGCTTGTTCTGTCCTGCTCTACTGGCTCTTGGCCCCACACCAGCCATACTGGAGCAGAGGCTGATGAGCTGGAGGTGCCTCTGGGCAAGCTGTGCCAGCCCCAGGCAGCTGGCCCTGAGCATGGGGCAGCCCAAGCCGCTCCTCATATGTCCCATCCTGCTTGGAGGGCAGCATGCGAACCTGTGAGCAGCCTGTTCCTGCCCAGGGGGACCTTTCGCAAGGGAGGCAACTGGACAGCCGTCGCACTGCAGCAGCACCCACTGTGGCCCCTGCCGCAGCCCTGCCACCCCGGCCCCTGCCTGGCCTCCTGCCTCCCTCACTTCTGGCTCCCAGCCCCTCTCTTTGCACTGCACGGACCAGCTCTGCAGGCAGCAGCTCAATGAACTCTGCCCCTCCCCACACCGAGGATCTAGCCCCAGACAGGCAGCAGGATGCCAGCCTCCCCTCAGCCCACCGATAGGCTCCCCCAAGCCCCTTCTCCCTCATGAAGAGGGTGGAGCTGAGCTGGCCCGGGGTGGCCAGCCAGCACCAGAGCAAGGACAGGGCAGGGCGGGGAGCACTGGGGCAGGGTGAGCAGCCCAACTTGGGGCCCAGCAGCTGGACGGGGGAGGACGGAGGCCACTGAGGCCTGAGGATGCTGCTCTGGCAGCAGCTCCATGCTGGGAGTTTTGGGGTTTCACCCTGTACAGGGAGCAGCCTGTGGTGGGGCTGTGAGCAGAGCGCTACCCTGGACCCAGGCTCTGTCCTGCTCAGAGGTAGAGGTGCATGAAGGAGTGTGGGGCCGGCCATGGGCTCTGCCCCTTGCTCATCAGTAGTGCAGCTCACAAGACAGGCGGAGCCTGGCTCTGTGCTCAGGGTCTTTCCATTCATGCAATCGCAGAGGAGTTTTACTGGGAAGGGTCCTCAGGGCATTTCCAGTCCCAGAAAGCAAAGGAAAGTGCATATGTCCAGTTCCTAGGGTGCCTTTAGAAATGATCCCTTTCATCAGCATATGTGGAAATATGCGAGAGATTAGTGAGATTACATCCACAGCAAAACAGGCAGAGCAGTAGTAACACGAGTCAACGGCTGTATTCTTCTCCTGAGACTCATACCCTGCCTGAAAATTTACATTAGTTCCTCATGGGGAACACTGACATTTATATTAAAATCATTCAGTCATCTTAGCTGATGAGTGTGTGTTCTTGTTTGGCAAATGTTGAAAACGGTTCTTCACCTTTTCAGGCAGAGCTCAGGCATCTCACTGCAAGCATCCAGGGGCCCTTGGAGAGGCTCTCGTGTATCTGAGGTACCTGCCCGGCCCTGGCGGCCCTCCCAGAAGACCTGCAGAAGATCAGAGACCCTTGGAGCCGCAGATGGAGGCAAGGCAGAGGGGAACAAGGCACCTACACTGGCACTGACACCCATGACCCTGTGACTGCATCCCACCGCAGTTCCGAAAATCACTTTCCTTTAAAAAGAAAGAAAATCCCCCCCCCAAAAAAAAGACCAGTATAATAAATAAAAACAACAACAAAGTGAAGGACAATAAGAACACAAAGAATTTTAAAACCTGAAAAGTGTAACAAAACCCCTCTTCACCTGAGATCATTTTCTGAACTTCCTGGCTCCAGCCGCCAGGCTCCTGGTTCCTGTCAGGGAGGGAAG
This sequence comes from Rhea pennata, assembly GCF_028389875.1. Classification (NCBI taxonomy): domain Eukaryota; kingdom Metazoa; phylum Chordata; class Aves; order Rheiformes; family Rheidae; genus Rhea; species Rhea pennata. The sequence goes on from NW_026907677.1 coordinate 3,577,118, forward strand.
CGCCAGCCCCGCCCGCGCCGCCCCCGTCGCCTGGCAACGGCGCCTCCTGCTGCCCCAGCCCTCTGTGCTGCCTGTCCAATCAGCTAGCGCGGGGAGGCAGAGAGCCAATGAGTGCCTGGGAGGGGCGGGCTGTGCTGTGAGAGACATGCAGAGAATCACAGAATGGGTAAGGTTGGACGGGAGCTCTGGAGATCATCTAGGTCAACCTGCCTGCTCAGCAGGGTCACCCAGAGCAAGTCAGACAGGGTTGCATCCAGGCGGGCCTTGAATCTCTCCAGAGACGGAGACTCCACAACCCCTCTGGGCAACCTGTTCCAGTGCTCTGTCACTCCCACAGTGAAGACATTCCCCCTCACGTTCAGGCGGGACTTCCTGTGCTTCAATTTCTGCCCATTGCCTCTTTTTCCTGTCACATGGGAGTACTGAAAAGAGTTTGTCCCTGTCGCCTTGACACCCTCCCTTCAGGTACCTGTACACATTGATAAGATCCCCCCTCAGTCTTCTCCTCTCCAGGCTAAAGAGGCCCAGCTCTCACAGCCGTTCCTCGGAGGGCAGGTGCTCCAGTCCTCTGATCATCTTTGTAGCCCTCCGCTGGACTCTCTCCAGTAGCTCCATGTCTCTCTTGTCCTGGGGAGCCCAGAACTGGACACAGTACTCGAGATGAGGCCTCCCCAGGGCTGAGTAGAGGGGCAGGATCACCTCCCTCCACCTGCGGGCAACACTCTTCCTAATGCAGCCCTGGAGGCCATTAGCCTTCTTGGCCACAAGGGCACATTACTGGCTCATAGTCAACTTGTTGTGCACCAGCACTCCCAGGTCTTTTTCTGCAGAGCTGCTCTCCAGCAGGTCAGCTCCCAGCTTGTACTGATGCCTAGGGTTATTTTTCCGTAGTTGCAGGACTCTGCACTTGCCCTTGCTGAACCTCATGAGGTTCTTCTCTGCCCAGCTCTCCAGCCTGTCCAGGTCTCTCTGTATGCAGCACAGCCCTCAGGTGTGTCAGCCACTCCTCCCAGCTTGGTATCATCAGCAAACTTGCTGAGGAGGCACTCTGTGCCCTCATCCAGGTCATTGATGATAAAATTGAACAGGATCTGACCCAGTACTGAGCCCTGGGGGATGCTGCTAGCCTCAGGCCTCCAACTAGACTCCACGCTGCTGATGACAACCCTCTGAGCTCTGCCTTTCAGCCAATTCTCAATCCACCAAGGAGAGCACCCAATGGCATGCCCCTGTGGGGCTGTCTGTGCTCACCCACTCAGACCAGCCTGGCCTAGCACCTGCCACCTGCGGCTGGGCTGGAGCTCTCCATCCTTCGGTGACAGGCGTAGGGGTCCGGGTTTCTCCTGAGGGCATTGGGAGGGTTCCGGGGGCCCCAGAAAACACACCGAGGGTGCTGTAGGGGAGACCGGGCTCACCCAGTGTGTATTTTGTGGTGCGTGGAGAACTGAGTGCCTTTGTGCGGTCGGGCACAGTCATGTTGCTCATCTCCCAGCACATCTCTCTCGCCCAGTGCCGGTTTCAGGCCTCATTTGTGTCCCAGCTCTGCCAGGGCTCAGCTTGGGTTCACAGCCAGTCTGTCTGCAGGTGCTGTGGCCTCTCTGCAGCTCCACATCACCTCAGTGGACATGGGGATGGAGCATCCCAGTGGCGGAGTGGTTTCCTATTGCCCCTGCCTGCACACATGCCGCTGAGGAACAGAGGGATGGAGGTTGTGGCGTATTACCTGAGGAGCCATCGAGGAAGCCCTTGCCCCCTGCCAAGTCCTTCCCTCTCTGGCAGCACTGAGCCCAATCTCTGCAGAAGGAAGAGAGAGCAGTATAACCATCGGAGCCCCCTGAAGTGGCCTCTGGAAAGTGTAAGCCTGGTGCTAAGGTAGAAGGAGCTCTTCCTTCCCCCCCAAAAAAAGTTGAAATGTTTTTTGAAAATAATAACCATTGCAGCATTTACATTTCCATGTATTTGTTTAAACTGATGAGTATTCACATCATGTAATCGATGGTTATAGCATTTTCTTAACGTTCAAAGAGGAATATTGAGATGTAGCTTAAGAATGGGGCAGATGAGGACCCCAAGGGAAACAGACCCCGACCAGAGGGCTGGGGGCACAGGAGGCCCCTGCGGCCCAGCCAGTTCCCACTCCTGGCCCACCTGCTGGGCACAGCAGTGCAAGGAAAGTTCCTGGCACCTGGCCCCATGTGGACAGCTGCTCGTCCACTGCTGGCCCTAGTGGCCACAGACCGACCTGCCTGCTGGGGGCACAGAACCACCTGCACTTGGCTCTGGGGAGTCTCCTCAAATCCCCCCAAAGGCCTCGTGGTGCCGTCCTGTGGCTCAGGGGGCCATGGGGGCCAGGCAGGTATGGGGCAGCAAGGACCAGGCCCTGCCATAGGAACCTGCTACCTGCTCCCCACCCTCGTCCCAGATGATGTTGGAAGAGAGACCCTGCAGGGTTCAGTGAGTTCCCAGCCTACACAGAGCTCCCTGCCCGAGACCTCCCCAGCAACACTACTCAGCTCTCTCTAGAGAACATTATACACTTCTATTTTTGCTTTTGTTATTACATACATGTTGCAATACAAAGTAACGGGGTATAGTAAAGTTTACAGCATAGTTTAATCTGTCAGACTACTGTACAATTTACACAGAAATTGTATCTATTAGAAATCTGCATGTAGTATATTACAGACTTGGGAGCCCATTGCCTTATGAGCCTTTTGCCTTATAGCCCTTTTGCACTGCATCTTGCCTCTCTTCTCCATCAGAATTTTGATTTTCTTTTCCTCTCTGGTGACCCAATTGGTGGCTGTGAACTGCTGCGGGGGATGACGCCTGGCTGTGCTCTGTCCTCCTGGTGGTCCCTAAACTCAAAATCCAACACCACTTGTCTTTTGAAACTAAAGAAAGTGGCAAAATGGGGGTTACAACAGTTGTTTCTGACTTAAATTCCTGGGTTTGTCAAGAGAAGACTCAGCTAGGGCTGCAGGCCCATTTGATGGCAGCAAAAAGCTTGGGTCCCTGTTCGCATCTTTATGGGGAGGGTTATTCTCCCAAGAGAGAAGCCTCAGCTGCAAAGGCAGCTTGTTCCTCAGGGAAGGGGTGAATGCACCACATGTCTGTCCCAAGGCTGGTCCAAAGCTGGATTCAGAGTGAGGCAATGGAGAATGTAGGAAAGGATGGGTCTCCTTGGCAGGGCCATGAGAGAGGGCAAGATGATCTTCTCTTCTGCCCAGGCTGTGGCTGCTATGATTAAGCTGTTCTGGTGCAGGAGCTGACCATGACATTGAGCTCGCCCAGGAGCCCAGGACCTGTGCCCAGTGGCAGAGCCCAAACAAAGCCCCTCCTGCTGAGGTCTGTGGCCTCAGCTGTCTGCTTAGGTGATACTTGGGCACCGATGCCACTGTTCACCATGTCCTGCTCTATCTGGGTATCTGATGTGGTCCTCTTGGCCCTCTTTGGTGCCTGAAAAAGGAAAGGAGGCATTTGCAGGTAGAGGGATGAAGCCAGCCCTCGTCCTGGGGAAGGGGCTGGCAAGTGGCATCATCGCTGCGCTGCTGAGCAGGCTCCCATCTGTCCCCAGTCCCTTTTCTAGGGGAGAGAAGTGAGGGCAGAGGAGAGGCATCTCTCATCTCTGCTGAGAGTTCAACTGTAGCATCTGTCTCTTCCCTTGGCTCAAGACCAAGTTGGAAGGTTTTTTCCCTGGAGCTTTCCATTGACAGCAGTGTCTTTCCCAGGGTGAAGAGCAGCCTGGCAGGTGGCAGAAAGCTGTCCCCAGCACTGCCACTATCACCCCTGGCCAACAGATCTGGCCCAGCTCCCCGTAAGCCCATCTCCCTGCTCTCGGCATGTGGAGAGAGATGTGCCTATGTCCTGCCTGCCTGCTCCCGACATGGCAGTGATTTCCTCGTGGGCATTGCCAGGGGCTGCTGCCAGTGCCAGGCACCTAGCAGCATTTGCGGGAGGGGCTGCTTGAGCACCAAAGCCAAAGATGCCACAGTGCTGTTAGGGTTCCACCTGGCCTCTTCCTCCACCTAAGACCTGGGGATCAATCACAGGTAGGGGCAAAGTTGGGGTGGGGGGTATTGTGCTGAAGGGAGCTGCTTTCTCAGCTCCCAGCCTGTTTCCTCCAGAACAGAAGTCATCCAGCCACACCTGCTGCATTCTGAGCCACCTTCTGCCTTGTGCTGTCTTTTGGTTAACAAGGTCTTCAGGAGTGCCAACCCAGATTTTCACTAGGGAGCTCAAAGGCTCCTTCCTGAAAGACCTCCCTGTGACTGTCCAGGATTCCGCTAGCAGTACATCCTGGATCCTTCCAGGGAAACTTGAACAGGCATTGTATCGTCCCTTCCCATCCTGTCGCACTGGCATAGACCAGCTGTCCAGGTGCTGTGGGCAGTGGAGAGAGTTTTGCGCCTCAGACACACTGACACAGGCTTCTAGACGTCAGTGCAGATCCTAGGTCAGATCCCCATGAGGCAGACGATGTGGTGGGACCCACTGTGCCCACCTTCAGGGCCCTTCATTCAGATACACCAGGAAAAGGGCCTTGGTCCCGTTTCCCAAGCCAGGAGTGGGGCCGAGCTGCCAGCACACTCTGCTGCCCTGTCCCAAGCCCTCACCAGCTCTGCTGTCTCCTATGCAAAAGGCAATCTACATCACTGCTTTGTGTGGAGCCTCTGTGGGGTCTCGCTGGCTGCAGTGGTAGGTTTTGTGGGCAGCACCTGCAAAGCCAGGAAGGGCAGATTGTCACAGGACATCAGCAGTGGAATGAGGGGGAGGTGCTGGGGCATCCTCAGCAGCACTGGGGGGACAGGACTGGTCCCACAGAGGAGATGGGCATTCTGGACACTCAGGTCCTGCTGAGGGTGCATGTGTGTCCCCTCCTCAACTGGGAACAGCTGATCACGGTCATGCTGTGGGGTTCCAGTGTGACTACCAAACAGAGCAGCCCTGGTATACTCAGTAGAATGCTGAGCTGTCTGGGTGCAGAGGAGGTTTGGGAGGAACTGGCAGGAAACCTCATCTTCCTATATCCGCTCTAACACTCAGCTGTGCAGAGCATGAATTGCTCTTGGTCAAGTTGAGGGCACCCAGTACAAGAGGGTCCTTCTGCCTGCTGCAGCGTTCCAGCCTGACACTGGGAAGGGGTGAGCGCTCATATCAAGAAGGGCCTGGCCGCATCACCCCGAAAGAGAGCTCTTCCCCATGTGCATGGAGCACTCTGCCAGGGCGGGCTGTAGCGTTGACTCTTGCTTGCTGTCGAACAGGGAGACCACCTGCAGAACCTGGATTTTTCTCACTCTGGCATGGGCTGTGGGATCTTGGCAGCACTCTCGTAAGAGAGACCCTCCAGTCCTCTAATCCTCTTCGTGGTCGTGCGCTGGACTCTCTCCAATAGTGCCGTGTCTACCTTGTACAGAGGAGCCCAGAACTGGACGCAGTATTCCAGATGTGGCCTCACCAGGGCTGAGTAGAGGGGAGCATTACCTCCTTGGACCTGCTGGCAACACTCTTCCTAATACACCCCAGGATACTGTTGGCCTTCTTGAACATAAGGGCACATTACTGGCTCATAGTCAACTTGTCCACCAGGACCTGCAGGTCCTTCTCCGTTCCAGCAGGTCAGCCCCAGTCTGTACTGCTGCCTGGGGTTATTCCTGCCTAGGTGAAGGACCCTGCACTTGCCTCTGCTGAACTTCATGAGGTTCCTTTCTGCCCAACTCTCCTGCCTGTCTAGTTCTGCTGAATGGCAGCACAGCCCATTGGTGTATCAGCTGCTCCTCCCAGTCTGGTATCATCAACACACTTGCTGAGGAGGCACTCTGTCCTTTCATCCAGGTCACTGATGACTAAGCTGAAGAAGACTGGCCCTAGTACGGAGCCCTGGGGGACACCACTAGCTGAAGGCCTCCAACTAGACTCTGCACCGCTGATCACAACCCTCTGAACTCTGCCATTCAGTTGTGAATGCACCTCGCTGTGCACTCATCTAGCCCAGGCTTCCTAAGTTTACCTGTGAGGATGTTATGGGAGAAGATAGTGTCAAAAGCCTTGCTGAAATCAAGGGAGACAATATCTGCTGCTCTCCTATCATCTACCCAGCCAGTCGTTCCATCACAGAAGGCTGTCAAGTTGCTTAAGCGTGATTTCCCCATGGTGAATCTATGCTGACTACTCCTGATGAGATACAAGGAACCTCATAATCAGCATCCAAGACATGTGCCTGCTGCTGGTCTATCAGCTACTAAGGCAGGAGTGACCTCACATGCCCATGCCCCAGCCATGATGCTGCTACTAGCCTATCAGAGGCTGAGACAGAAGTGATCTCATAAGCAAGAAAGGAAACTTGGTCCATGTGAGAAGCTGAAGGGTCATGAGTGTCCACACGAGCTTGGTAGATGGTTGTAAGGTCACCTCTGTCTGAGCAGCCCATAGGTCTGCCTTTGGCTCATGCCTCAGGTAACTGTTTGTGTGGTCAGTTCTGTGCGAGGACCTGATCGGCCACCAAGAGGCGCAGGGCTGGGGTGTTGATTGTGAGGTCATTCAGAACATGCTGAGGTCATTTCCATAAGGGAAGAGGAAAGAGCAGCAGGAGGCCCATTGGCTTGGTAGGTGATTACAAAATCAGTTGTATCTGGTGAGCTAGTAGGCCACCAGGAGGCTGATATTTTTGTGACATTTTAATGAGATTGTCTCTCAGAAGCTCCTTGAATGGGAGGAGGCCCTGACCTGGAGGTGACTTTGTGACTTCTGTCTCTGCAGGTGATGGACCGGGAGCAGGAACATGGATGGGAAAGTGGTTGTGAGGTCACTTCTATAGGTGAAGCTGATGGGAGCACCTGACTGCTGTCTGGGATGAGTGGTTGTGAGGTCCTGTCTGCCTGAATAGCTGATAGGCCACCAAGAGGCATAAGATTGTCTGGGTTTGGGAAGTGAGGAGGAAGGTTGTCCATACATGTCTCCTATCAAAACTACTGCTTTTCCTCCATGCTCAGACTTCATTCTGGCAGAGACACTCCGGGTTACAATGATCTGGAGAGTGTGGCTATCACTTTCTCTGTAACCCGAAAAGTAAAGAGAGCTTAAAAAGCAGAAGCCCTTTCTTTTTCAGGTCTTCATGGACAGCTTGCTCTTGTAAATACACTGCTGAGACCTCTCCCATGAGCCACCCAAGAACTGAAGAAAATCAGGGGGAGTGAGATGGGTTGCTAGGGCTTTGAGTATTTTAATGACCCGTCAAGTGTATTTGGTGCTGATCCAGAGCACCAGATCTCCTACTGAGAGGAGACTGAACAAACCTCTCAAGTAGTTAAAGTCAGTAGCAAATGCCAAAGTTTCTTGGAGCATTAGTGAGTCCCACTGAGGGCCATTACTCAGAAAGCCTCCCCAGGGGCCGATTATACCTGAAAGTTGGAGGCACTAGTTGCAAGTAGGCAAAGGAAATGTGCAGGTGGCCCCAATGTCATGCAAAGCTGGGTGAGTTTGGTCAATCAAAATGGCCAGGCACTGACACCCAGGCCCTGGGTAGGGTGATGCTTTCCCTCGCACTGTGCTCAGGCCTCTTCCTAGGGCAATGTGAGTGTGGGGGTGCGCCATACCGAGAGCAGGACAATGGTACAGCACCTCCTGGGTTTCCCGGGAACAAGGAGGCAGCAAGGCCTCAGTGGCATAAGGAAACAACCTCTTCTCAGAGGCCTTAGTGGCAGAGACAACAGCCATAGCCAAAGGACAAAGACCTCAGTTCTGCTGGGAGCTTTCAGCCTCGGCTTTCACCCTTGGTTGTTTCCACCACAGGCTGTCCTACGCTGTCTCATACCTCCTCCTCTTTCCTTGCAGACTGTAGACACCCAACCTGCTCCCTCACCTCACTACCACTGCAGGATCTCTCTGCCTTTACTGATGTCTCCCTGCCCTCACTTGCTTTTCCTTGAAACACAAAGCCAGTAGCTGATCACAGACTCCCTCAGGGTGACCTGTTGCACTACAGCACTACACTTCAGGTGACATTTCTTTTCCTGAAGTCACATCTGCACGTTACAAGCTGCAGTTTGTAGTTGTTTCCCCTTCTCATGCTGTTTGCCAAAACCAAGAAAAGCTCCATCCTGTCTGAAACTACCTTTCAAGCAGTCTCTCCTGAAGAGTTTGGACCCTGCCCTCACAGCCCTCTAGCTGTATGAGTGGTCCCACCACATCTCAGTTCCATGAATCCATGCTGACTACTCCTGATCACCTTCTTTTCCTTCTAAGCATGATCATATGCTTAGAGGTGACCTGCAGGGTGAACTACTCCATCAGCTTTCCAGGGATGGAGGTGAAGCTGACTGGCCTGTAGTTTCCTGGGTCATCCTTCTCACCCTGGCTGAAGACTGGAGTGACACTGGCTTTCTTCCAGGCTGCAGGCATCTCTCTGTTCTCCATAATATTTCAAGGATGATGGAGTGTGGCTTAGCAGTAACATCCACCAGCTCCCTCAGTACTGGTGGGTGCATCCAATTGGAGCCCATGGATTTGTGGATGTTAAGTTTGCCTAAATGTTCTCTAACCTGATCCTCCTCAACCAAGGGAAAGTCTTCCTTTCTCCAGACTTTCTCTCTTGTCTCCAGAGTCTGGAGGGGTGTAGGTCCCATGCTGTGTCTGCTAGAGCGGTGGTTGTGCTGGACACCCCGAGCATCTGACATGGTCCTGCTCATCTATTTTCTGTCACTAAATCAAGTGTCTGCCCTGAATTACATTAACTATCTGCAATGTAGAGATGTGCACGAGTCTCAGCTTCCTAGAGAGCAGAGCTCTAGTCATAGTAGGCATCCAGTGTCATTTCGGGGAGCCAAGAAAATTCCTCACCTGGCTCTCACCTCAGGCTCTAGAAGGACACGGGGCTCACAGCTTCTCCTTCAGAGTAGGTAGACACTGTCACGTATCTTGGATCACTGCTGTCTCTTCATATTTCACAAGGTGCTTTTGTCTGAACAGTTGATTCCCACCCTCCATCTCCATTGATAATAATGGGAGTGTAGACAGGGAGCTTGCATGCAGACATCTGTGTTGTTCACAGTTCAGTGTGGGCAATGAGAATGCCACCACCTGTGTTTTGTGGAGTCCAAAGGAGGGATCTGAATCCCATTCCAGACCAGGGACTTCTAAAGGGCATATGATGCCTGGATTGATTCATCTGAACTGTACCTGAGCCATGGGGAAACAAACTCCCTTCTTGTCCCTCTTGGGGTGTCCTGAGCTGAGAATAGAGTCTTCCAGAGTGGGACATTTCCACCTCTCTTAGAAAACCATCCCCTGATGTGACAAATTACAATGCTGGAATCGGTGTCTCTTCAGTCTCTCCTAGGGAGAGACTAGAGATGATTGTTTCAGTCTGCTTCAGTGAACATTTCCCAGGAGGAGGGAGTCCGAAGGACAGATAAAGTCACACCTTCAGCTGGGCAACTATTCCCAAGCAGGGCCAGGCTCCTGAGATGGAGGGATGAGCTCATGGCAATGTGGCAGCACTGCTGAGAAGCAACTCTGCCCAGGAGCAGCTCCTCTGCATACAGCAGCAGGGCTGCAGGTGTGCACTTGGCAGGTGCTCAGAGGAGACAAGCAAGGTGAGCAAGATGAGTGAGACAGAAGGAAGTTAAAGGCAATCAGGAGTGGGAGGACAGCTGAGAGCTCACTGGGAGATAAATCTTTGCCGCCCTTAACACAGTAAGTCTGTGGCTGCAGGGCAGTGCAGGTGAGGTACCCTGAGGCTTTCTCTGAAGCTAGCACATTCCATGGCCTATAGGATCTTTCACAATGGGTATCCCCATTTTTCTGGTGTGGAGCAGCTGGTGCTTCAGAGCAGGGATTCCTAGGGACCCTGTCAGAGGGACAGGGCATCCTGCTTCCTTCTTCCAGGGATGCTGCAGGGCTGTGAAGCCAGGGAGTGCACTCAGGTCTGCCCAGGGCTGTAATTCAGAGCAGTGTTTCTGCACCACAGGGTGCAGTGCGCCCAGGGCAGTGACTCTGCCACCTGTGAGGGTCAGCACTCAGCGTGCCCAGGGAACTCCCCACAGTGCTGTGGGGAGGAGCTCTGGGTGGGAGGATCACACCCCTGCAGGACAGGTTATTCTGCTGTGGAGGGGATGCTGCCTGGGTCAGGGCTGCTCACAGCTCCTGCTCACCCTGCGAACATTCTGGAGGGGGGTTTCCAAAAGGAAGGTCAAGGCAGGCCATACTTGAAAGGGAAGGGACATCCATGAGTCTCTACCTTCAGTCATATTGTCTGTGGGTGGGATGAAATGTTGCTGGATCTGTCAGATTTAGACAGGCAACTGAGGCTCCAAAACTTGACAGTGAGCGAGCTGCAATTCTGGAGGGAACTCAGCAAATCTCTTCATCCACCCCACAGCCTACAGACAGAACGAGCATCACCTTTCCAGCCTCATCAGGGTATATCTCACCTGCTCCTTAGCCCCTGTGTCACTGAGATGCCCCTGGGCAGTTGCCTGCCCCTGGGAGGTGTCTGCAGGGCAAGGCTGAGCGCCCCATGAGGGGAATGGGGTTTGTGAGCAGTGACAGGAGAGAGACGTGGGGACAGAGAAACACCTCCCTGCAGGGATAGCTCCAGGTAGCAGTCATGGTCAAAGTGCGGGAGGAAACTGCAGACTTCAACATCTCCTCTTCTCACCCATCAGCTCACCAAATCACAGAATGGGTAAGGTGGGAAGGGACCTCTGGAGATCATCTAGTCCAACCTCCCTGCTCAAGCAGGGTCACCTACAGCATATTAGACAGGATTGCATCCAGGCCGGTTTTAAGTATCTCCAGAAAAGGAGACTCCACAAACACAACCCCTCTGGGCAACCTGTTCCAGCTCTCTGCCCTCAAGCCTGTAGGATCCATGGCATGAGGTTTTTCCTTGGCTGATGGACACCCAGGAGAGGAGAAAACCCTGAGTGTTCCCCTGAGTCTCCATGTTCCTGCCTCCCTCAGAAGAAATGCCACGATACTGCCCTGTATTTCCCTACCTGTCTATGCTGTTCTTGTCCTTCCACTTGGACTCCCTGGGCAGGAGTGTTTGAGATGCAATTCAGACACTGACCCTGCAGGTCCTGCCATAGAGATGTATATTTGAGAAAGGTAATCAAGTCCCCCTCCAGCTTCTGTGGCTCTGGGCAGTGCTGGGGCGGGGGGAGGAGCAGGGGAGAGGGGCTAGCAATGAGCCAATTCTCTCTTCAGAACATCCCATCCTTAGGACCTTTAACCATTTGACTGTGGGATATCTGGCTGGGCTGCAAACCAAGGTGGGGACAGGTGATACATGTTTTTTGGAGGGGCAGAGTACTAAGAAATAGAAAGTTTGGCCCAGAGAATTCTGTCCTAACTTGTCTATGTCTTGTCTTTTTGGACGATCCCCCATGCCTAGGGGGAGCAAATGTCCAACAGCAGCTCCTTCAACAGGTTCCTCCAGGCATTTGCCAACACACGGGAGCTGCAGCTCCTGCACTTTGCGCTCTTCTTGGGCATCTACCTGGCTGCCTTCCTGGGCAATGGCCTCATCATCACAACCATAGCCTGCAACCACCACCTCCACACCCCTATGTACTTCTTCCTCCTCAACCTCTCCATCCTTGACCTTGGCACCATCTCCACCACTGTCCCCAAATCCATGGCCAATTCCCTGTGGGACACCAGAGCCATTTCCTACTCAGGATGTGCTGCCCAGCTCTTTTTTCTTGTCCTTTTCATTTTTGCTGAGTATTTTCTTCTCACTGCCATGGCCTTTGACCGCTATATTGCCATCTGCAGACCCTTGCACTATGGGACCCTCATGGGCAGCAGAGCTTGTGTCAAAATGGCAGCAGCTGCCTGGGCCAGTGGTTTTCTCTGTGCTGTCCTGCACACTGCTAACACATTTTCAATACCGCTCTGCCAAGGCAACGTCCTAGAGCAGTTCTTCTGTGGAATTGCCCAGATCCTCAAGCTCTCCTGCTCAGACACCAGCCTCAGGGAAGTCAGGCTTATTGTGGTTAGTGCCTGTTTAGTCTCTGGGTGTTTTGTTTTCACTGTGCTGTCCTATGTGGAGATCTTCACTGCTGTGCTGAGGATCCCATCTGAGCAGGGCCGACACAAAGCCTTTTCCATGTGCCTCCCTCACCTGGCTGTGGTCTCCCTCTTTGTCAGCACTATTACCTTTGCCCATCTGAAGCTGCCCTCCATCTCCTCCCCATCTCTGGATCTGGTGATTGCAGTTCTGTACTCTGTTGTGCCTCCAACAGTAAACCCGCTCTTCTACAGCATGAGGAACAAGGAGCTGCAAGATGCAGTGAGGAAGCGGATCAGGTGGGTACAATGTCGGGAGCAGTAACTGCCCTATGTGCACCTCCTTCCCATTTCCAGCGTATTTGGCATCAAAGCTATGTGTTATTCATTTTTTTATTATTTACACTCCTGTAAAAAAAAAATAAAAGTGCTACTTGTCCTCTGGAAACTCTCATTTGAATCTGACCCAGCGACTGTGCTGAAGGAGGAAGCCAGGCTTCCCCCTTCATCAGCAGGGAGGAGGGAACCTCAAAGGCATACTAGTCTGAGCTCCCTCGGATGCCCCAGTGCAACGAGGAGAGTTTCCCACTGCAGTGTCTCTTTCAGCAGTGATACCAAAGGAGCTCGGGGGGAAGAGTCAGGCTTGCGCAAGTACAGATGGGTTGACAGCATGGGTCCCATGTGCATTAGGAGAGCTCAACTCCCCTGGCCACAGTCAGAGTGTGATCTCACATGCCTCTTCTGCAAGGGTGGCAGGCAGCTATCACAGTGGGCCAGTCCCTTCCCTCTACAGGGCTGCAGTGCACAGAGCAGAAGTGGAGGAGCGTCTGGATGCAGCCTGTGGGGACAGACCCTATGCTCCGCAGGACCATTCTCCCTCTACCACAGCAAGTATTTCCTCCCTGCAGCTGTCACATGGGGGCTGCAGCTTTCCTGGAAACACGTCTGCCCAACAACAGCAGGATTTTCTCTGTTCGGAGCTGTTCTCTTCATTGCCACACTGTGCTGCTGTGCTCTAGTGTGTATATACAACCTAAGAGCTCTCCTAATGTGGTGGTGGTACGGTTATGCTTCCCCGTGCATTCCTGTGAGCACAGGCAGGACGAGGCAATGGGCACCTTTATGTCAGACCTGGGGTCCCAAATAACGTTTTGTAATAAAAGGGGATCTCCTCGGTGCTGTGCCGTGAGTCTTGCCTTTCTTCAGAAAGGAGAGTAAAAAACACACCCAAGGGTTGCAGCACAAAAGGGCCTGCTGTCCTGCTTGTGAACTCCATGGGCCCAGCAGGATGAGCTCAGAGTCCCAGTGTGATCCACCAGGGACCGAGGGCTGGATTTGGGGCTCCTTTCGTGGTGACCAGTGCAAGCAGAGATGGTGAGTGGTCTCTGTGATGCCTGTCTGGGGCTGCTCACAGATGCCATCCTTCTGGAAAGGAAGCTGGCCACCAGGAGAGCTCGGGGGATCTCTAGGAAGAGTGTGTGCCTCAGGGGTGGGCAGGGAGTGGAGCCTCACAAAGTGAGGGATGTTTCATGGTGGAGTCACATAAAGCCCTATACCCAGGTATGCATAGGAAAGGAGGGCTCTGCAATCCTTGCAGAAGCAGTGGGGACCTGGGACACCTAGGGAAAGGGGGCTGGAGAGTGATCCATGCACTCTCATGTAACACCACAGGCCAGAGCTAGGGCACACAAAAACACATCTGCTGCCATTGCAAACACCCTGGGATCACTCTCAGCACATCCATGAGCACAAACACGTGCTAGCAGTGTCGGTGGTGCTGAGCCATGTCTGTCTGGTTCTCCTTCCTACCCCAACCAGCACAGCCAGTGAGGAGTCAGGGGTCACCCCACGGCGCTGTAATCCCACCATCTGATAGCACTGCAGTGTAGCAGTAGTGCAAGACCCTGTGAGGAGCAGAGGGGAGGGGTGCATGAACTGCTGTGCAGGTCAGCACAGACCCACTCACCTGGGGAAAGACTCTCTGGGGAGCAGGGACATCCCAGGAGACAAGCAGGACAGAGCTCAGAGAGAGAAAATGAGTGCAAGAAACAAGTTTGAGCACCATCTCAGATCAGAGTGCGCTCTGCCTGGGGCAGCAGGAGCTACCGGAGGTACTACAGGGTCAGGGCTCTGGTGCTGTCCTGGGCAGCAGGCTGGGCAGTGAAGGAGCTGCAAGCCACTCAGTGAGTAGAAAAGTACAATACCTTACCAAATGTGAAGGTTTAATGGCTCTGAAATGCATGAAGGTATGCAATAGCAGCGCAGTGGGATGGTGTGAGATGCCATACCACTAATGAGAAACTGCAATGAGAGGTGTGTGCTGTTTTGCATAAATGGTAGTGTGTGGTGGATAGGAGTTAGAGAGAGACAGAGAGGTCCCAAGTGCTGATGGCCCTGGGCTGCAGTGGTGCTGTGAGCTGTGAGCACTGGGACTCTGGTGCACAGGGGACCCCTGTCCCCCTGCCTGGCCCTGAGTAGAGGGGCCCAGGAGTGTTTTGGTCACCTGCGGGGAAAAGGCCACCTCTAGGACCTGTTTGTGGCACCTGTGTCTGCAAAGGCAGCAGGAGCAGCCCCTGCAGCCCCATCCCTGGGAGCAGGTGTGAGGCTGGAGCTGGCACAGTGGCTATGTGCTGTGAGCCTGCTTGGGGAAGCAAGCCCAGAGAGAAACCACTGTCTTCCTGGCTTGGGTGCTGCTGCAGGGAGAGCATGGTGCGGACTGCTGAGGTCTCGTGGGCTGTGGTTTGTGCGCTTATAGAAAAAGCTTTGATCTCTTGATGAGCCCCAGCGAGGGAATAACGGGCTGTTTCTGGGAACAGCTTTTTTTCCTGGTGTTAATTTTTCCTTCCTAAGCTGTGATTTGTATTCCCTACTTTCCCCATTGCTACTTTTTCCTTCCTCACTTTTGTCCTCCCCCTCACCCTGCCTCTTACGCATCCATCCTCCACTCATTTACTGATTTCAGCCTTCCCAGTCACAGGAAAGCATGAGGCCATATGACTGCTGGCAGCTCTCCTCTCCCTGCCAAGCTGCCCCAGCACAGCTTACCTCTCCCCCACGGCAGTCACCATCAGGCCGGGAGACAAAGCCAGACACGTCTGCCCAGAGTCTGGTGCCTCTCTCGAGGAGGCAGACGATAACCCCCGCAGCCCCAGTGCTGCCCAGAGCTGGCTCTGCTTCGCAGGAGGGTTTCAGCCCTGGGTCCCGGGAGGGGCAGCTCTCCTCTGCCCTGGCAGCCAAGCCACAGCCCAGCAGTGGGGTTGTGTGAGCCCCCTCCATTCCCTAGCATGGGCAGGGCAAAGTTGGGCTCCCTGCTGGGAACAGCCAGAGCTCTGCAGCACTGCAAACAGCAGGATCTTGGCCTCCAGGAGAGGAGGGAGCCAGAGGCTGTCACCAGCACCCTCTCCCATGGCAGCACATCCCCATGCTCTGCTGGGAGCTCCTCCAGCCCTAGGGCCTGCACAGGCCCTCTGTGGGCAGTAGCACATCCTGGGGCTGGGGATATTTTGGCTCCACTCCAGACTGGAGCACTTGTGCTGGGGCCCCATGTATGGAGCTGGGAAGCAGTTGTGGGAGGGGCCTGGATCCCTAGTGTAGATGTGAGGGAATAATACCACTGCTGCTGATGGTGGCAGGGATGGAGTCACCAGCACATCCCTGAAGCAGTGGGGCAGGGCAGGGGTGACTCTGGGGGCTCTGGGGAGAGCCAGGACTCAGATTTTGCCTCTAGTCCTGAGACCAGGAGCCTTCCTGCTGACAGCCCCTGCCCCAAGGCAGCTCCTACCCTCCCAGCCCCCCACCCATCTGTCCCCGTGGAAGATGCAGGGCTGAAACTTGAGCCCCAGGAGAAGCAGGAGTTTCCAGGGGGATGAGGGTTGTGTTTCTACTGCCCATGTACATTGCTCACCTCCATGGGGTCTTACTCTGCAAATGCCTTTCTCCTGCTCAATGGGACTTTTGTGAGGCTCAAGGGACTAAAGTGTGTCCTGCCTGGCTTTGTGTGGTGTTGGAGGGGTGCTGGAGGAGGGCTTTCTTGGGAGACTGGCAGGCTGTGTGTGGGGCCAGCAGTGCTGAGTAGCTGTGCTGATGGCTGCAGGGCAGACCTGAGTGTCCTCAGATGCAGTGCCAGTGAACGTGCGAGTGGCTGCAGGTGAGCTGGAGGGCAGCCAGGAATTTGCAATGGTCTTGGGCTATGGGAGAAGGAGTGACCTGTGTGTCCTCGCCAGAAGGAAGGTGAAGAGGAGAGGAGAGCTGATGTGTGAGGGCCGAAGGAGGATTTGTGTTCGAAGGACCTTCCCTCCAGGAAGGACAGCAGATTGCTGGCACCAGCTGATGGAGGGGACGGTTGTGCCCCGCCAGGCACTGCCAATATTGCCAGCGTCTCCTGCCTAATGCAGCGTGAAAACCCCCAGGCTAGAACTCTCTCCATGTTCACGGCTTCAGGATGTGTCTGCCAGCTGCTGTGGGTCCAGGCAAGGCCTGGAAGCAGCAGTTCTCCTCCCCTGTGACCCTCGTCATCCTCCCCGGGGCTTGTTTCCAGCCAGAAATCCCTCTCAGCACAGACCAGCCATCCTGTGACAGCAGGAGCGCAGGACTGTAGAGGAAGGGCCACGTGCTGTGGCAGCATGGTTTTCCATGCCCCTCAGCTGACTGTGACACCACCCGCTAATGTCCCCTCCTGACCACCCTAACAGGGGGAAAAGAGCTTAGCCACAGTGCTGACCTTTGGCAGGTGGGCTTGATCGTCATCATGGTCATTTACATGTCACGAGACCCCTGCCCTGCAGTGTGCTGCAGAGCCAGGTCATAGCATCTTCCCGCTGCCCTCTCCCCTTGTACTTGTCTAAGTCCAAGTGAAATCATGCCCCTGAGTTGTGTGTCCATGTCCGTGAGAAGCTAATACCATGGATCAATTACAAACTATTGCCTGACAAATTTTAAGGGAAGGGAAAAGTGTCTTTTGTCTTCTCGCTCTCCGTTGCCTGCTTTGCCTATAGCAGGAGAGCAGCATCCTGTGCAACTTTGTTCATAGCTCCCTTTCTTCAGGTCTCTGCTTTCTGCACCTTTGCAATTCCAACCTCCTGCCCTGCATCTCCCTCCCCTCCCCCGTCCCTCCACACGCATGCACACGCGCACACACACACACACACTCTCACTTATCTCTTTGCTTTGCATCTTTTTCAAGTGAGCAAACCTTGACAGAGGCAGCCCAACCAGAACAGGCCGGTGCCCAGAACAAGAGCAAGCAGAGTCGAAAACCTCTTTCTTGTGCTCAGCTTCTTCTATGCCCAGCTGTCACTTGGCATACGCAGGCTTCAGGTGAAGTTGTACGAGGTGTGAAATACAGGAATGCCACCAGAGGAGAAAGTGTCACTCATGCACTTTGAGGCGTACTCATGACACACAAGCTATTGCAGTGTGACAAGCCGGGAAGGGCTAAAGGGAAGCAAGATCACCGTGATTAGAGTTAGATCTTCCTGTGTTTCCATTTTTTGCCTGTTAGCGGCTATTCACTGGGCTTGCTCCAGTAGCTCCATCTCTCATACCTGGGAATGTGGAACTGGACTCAGTACTGCTGGTGTGGCCTCAGCAGGGCTGAGCAGGGGGGGAGGATCACCTCTGTCGACCTGCCTGCAATGCTCTTCCTAAGGCAACCCAGGATACCTTTAGTTGCCTTTGGCACAGGGGCACCTTGCTGGCTCGTGGTCAGCTTGGTGTCCGCCAGGTCCTTCTCTGCGGCACTGCTTCCCAGTGGAGCCTGTAGTTGAGCATGGGGTTATTCCTCCCTAGGTGCAGGACCCTGCATTTGCTTTATTGAACTTCATGAGGTTCCTCTCTGCCTGTTTCTCCAGCCTGTCGAGGTCCCTCTGAATAGCATCAGAGCCTGCTCAGCAAACTTGTATCATTAGCACACTTGCTGAGGGTGAGCTCTGTCCCATCATCCGGGTCATGAATAAGCTGAGTAAGACTGGCCCCTGTACTGACCCCAGCGGACGCTGCTGGCTTCCAGCTAGACTTTGCGCTCTGCCCTCTGAGCTCTGCCACTGGGCCAGTTTTCAGTCCACCTCACTGCCTACTCCTCTTGCCCATACTTCCTCAGCTTGCCTACGAGAATGTTACGGGAGACAGTGCCAAAAGCCTTGCTGGAGTCAAGGGAGACAACATCCACTGCTCTCCCCTCATCTCCCCAGCCAGTCATTCCATCATAGAAGGCTATCAGGTTGGTTAAGTATGATTTCCCCATGGTGAATCCATGCTGACTGCTGCTGGTCAATATCACCTTCTTGCTCTTCATGTGCTTGGAAATGGTGTCCTGGAAGAGCTGCTCCATCACCTTTCCAGGGATGGAGGTGAGGCTGACTGGCCTGTAGCTCCCTGGGTCCTTTCTTCCAGCCCTCGGGCACCTCTCCTGATCACCTTGCCCTTTTGCAGATGCTTGAGAGTGGCCTTGCAATGACATTGGCCAGCTTCCTCAGCACTCCTGGATGGATGTCCATGTCAGGGCCCATGGACTTGTAGATGTCCAGTGTGCTGAAGTGACTGCTAACCTGATCCTCCTCCAGCAAGGGAAAGTCTTCCTTTCTCCAGACTTTCCCCGTGTTCTCCAGGGCCTAGGATTGCTGAGGGCTGGTCTGAGCAGTGAAGTTTTACTGCCGATGTGAGGAGTAAAACCTGAGGCAAAGGCAGCACTCAGGCTCTCTGCCTTTTCTGTGTCCTCTGTTGCCAGGGCCCTTGGCCCATTCAGCAACCTTTTGTTACAGATGTATTTCTAGAAGCCCTTCTTGTTGGCTTTGACATCCCTCACCCGATTAAACTCCAGATGGGCCTAGGCCCCGTCTGTGTGTCCTGGGACATTGTGACTGTTTTCCTCCCAGGCTACCTGTCCCTGCTTCCACCTTCTGTGTACTCCCTGTTATGTTGGAGTTTTGCCAGGAGCTCCCTGCTCGTGCATGCAGGTCTCGTGCCTGCTTTGCTCGACTTCTTGCTCCTTGGGGTGGACCACTCCTGAACTTGGAGGAGGAGCTCCTTGCATGTTAACCAGCTTTCTTCCACTTTCCCCTCTTCCTTTTAGGACCTATCCCATGGGATTCTCCCAAGCAGGTCCCTGAAGAAGGCAATGTTTGCTCTCCTCAAGTCCAGGGACAACTGCCTCATACTGGCCTTCAGGTACTGAGGCAGCCGTGACCTTGCTGTCAGCATAAAAGTCAAGTGCGTGCTGTGGGCCTGGGAGACACTGCAGCACAAGTGACCTCAGCAGCTCAAACAGAAGCAGTGTTGCTGCTGTTTTAGCCTGTCAGCTTGTGAGGCAGAAGTGACCTTGCAAGCATAAGCAACAGCAATGTGCCTGCTGCTTGCCCATCAGGTCCTGCAGGGCAGGTCCTGCCCCAGGGGCAGTGGCAGGCTGCTCAGAGGCTGGACCTGGCACCTGGGCCAAGCAGGAGACCCATGTCTCAGGCACACAGCACTCCTCTAGAGCCAGCCGCCGGGGCCAGAGCTCATCCACGCTTTCGTCAGCATGTCTGAATGGAGTTCCTGCCCTGACAGCAGTGTGGGGAACAGCTGCTTTTCCAGCCCTCATGGGCATGCATGCTCCAGCTGTGGAAATACTTGGCTACATTTTTACAGCTTGCGGGGCTCTAGTCTCCTGGCAGCTCTAGCTTCACCCTTCCTACTCCTAAGAAATCAGAAGCAGTTAAAGCTGCTTCCTCTCCAGCAAACGCAGCTGCAGCTAGCTCCAGCCCTTGCGCTGGCAGAGCCTAAGCCCAAGCCCAGGGCAGGCACTGCCAGCAGAGGCTGTCTGAGCCACAGAGGACCACGGCTCTGTCTCAGTGCTCCCACAGCCCAACTCTGCATTTGGCAGGAGCGCTGGGTCTCCTCCCCTGCTCCCACAGGCGCCATGGAGGCTGCTGCTCCCGGGGGAAAGCTCCTGGCCCCTGGGAATGGGCTGTCTGTGCCAGCCAGGCCCCAAGGAGAGGCAAGCACCTAGGGGCCCCTGGGCCCCTGGGGTGAGGCCAGGCAGGGCCTGGCAGCAGGTGCTGACAAGCATCTGTGCCCCCAGGAGGGCTGGGGCACCTCTCTGGCCTCTGTGGCCCTAGGCACAGTGGGCCATGCTGCTGCCCTTCTCACTCACCCTTACAGCCTTACAGCACTCAGAGCTGGCTGGCCCCAGTGCCACCAGCCAGGCAGACCCAGCATCGCTCCTCACCTCTGTGGCTCCTGAGAGCAGCAGCCAGCCAGGTCAGAACAGGCCAGATCCATGGCCAAGCCACTCAAGGTTGTTATGTCGGGCACCACATCCTTCCAGCCAGCCCTGAAGACTCTATGAAAGGAGCCGTGCGCCAGCCCCAAGTGATGGCACCAGTGCCCAGCCCCCAGGAGAATAAGCATTGGCAGCTGATCTCAACTGTGCTGGGAGATGCCACATTTATTCTTTAGGTTCTTCCTCCTCTGCCTCACTGTGGAGGCTGCTTTGGGGGCTGGGAGTCGTGGCGTTGTCTTCACCCTGCATGCTGGCAAGACCTTCTTCAGGGTTTGTTTCAATGGGCTGGTCTTCACCCATAGCTGTTGATGAGCAGCTTGGAGATGTGCTGGCCCAGCTGACAGGCAGAGATTCTTCTTCTTCTTCTTCTTCTTCTTCTTCTTCTTCTTCTTCTGTCTCTGGATACTGCTCTTCTTCACAGGGCTAAGAAGTGAGAAAGGAAGAGGCTGTGTTATGCACAGGGCGAAAGGCAGAGGCACAGTGCAGGCTTGTCCAGGCCACGTATCTTTGGATGGGCTTCTGATGGTGTGTCCATGCTCACCGCCCCTGTGTCCAAACAGGGTCGCATAAGCAGCTCCTCAGCCTGGGTGCACGGGGGCAGAGGCTGGGAGTGAACCTGTGCCTTGGCTTCAGCATTCAGGGAGAGGTTGCAAACAAACGCTGGTGCGATTTCTAGGTCCCGCACTGCAATCCTCCTCTGAGCACCCAGCAGCTATGCCTGGGATGGAAGGGAAGTCTGGTACAAGGCCAGGGTGGCTGTCTGCTGCTGCACTGTGGCTGCAGAAGCACTGACACCTTCTCTCCCTCACTCGGGCTGAGAGCCCTCCTGCTTCTCTCCTCCCCCAGGGCCTCCCACGCTTGCTCCCATTGGCAGCCACAGCCCTTCCCCTCCAAAGGAGTGCTGGGCATTTGCTTGGGGCTACAGAGAGGTGCTTGGTGTCAGGGCCAAACCCAAGTCAATCCCATGTCAGGAAAAGCCATAGGATGCTCTGTGCAAGCTGGTGGCTCGGGGACTGGGAGCCTGACCCCGTGGTGGGTCACTGCCACTCAGATGTCTCAGGTTTTCCTGGAGCTGGCACATACGTACCATGTCTAGTGTGGCCTCCCGTTCCTCAGCCAGCCTTTTTGCCTCCTCCTCTACGCAGGAGTAATAAACATTCACGACGACTTCCTTCCCCGTTCCAAAGTCGTACTTGACAACTTCCTGAATGCTGGGCATTTCTACAGGTGGCTTCTCACTAGTCGCACTTGATTTGCTACTTTGCGACAGGCTTGAGCTGCCCTCAATGGTTTCCTGACTCTCCGGTCTCTGCTCAACCTGCAAGACAATTCCACACAGGTCTGTGCCCCACTTCCAAAGCCACTCAGCTGCTGTTCTCAATGCATCCCTAAAGCAGCCAGTGACTGCAGGACCTGTGCAGTCACCAGCCCCTTTTGGTTTCGCCTGCCCTCAGGCACCCCAAACGGCAACTGCTGCCCCAGGGTAGCAACGCTGCAGCCCAAGCTGGAGAACAGTGAGAAGCCCCACAACAGGCCCCAGCCTATGTCACAGCTTGACCAGGGCTCATGGTCTTTCCCACTGGCACTTCTCCCTCAGGCTCTGATCTCTCCTGGCAGCATAAGTGAGCTGAGGGAATTGCCACTTGCAGAGTAAGAAACCTGCAGCGCTGTCCAGCTAGGGAGGGAGAGGGCAGCATGTGTGCAGTGGGTCTCTTTTTCCCTGAAGGGCAGGTTATTCCTCACATTCTCCCCTGACCCCTGTCTGCCTCGAGTCTTCCCCGCTTGTCCAGCTAAGGAGAGAAAGAGCACCACAGGTACACCAGGTATGTCTGCCCCTAAAGTGCAGGTTACTTCTCACCCTCTCCTCTGACCCCTGTCTGCTGCGAGTCTTCCCTCCGCCCCATTCAGACCTGAAGTGAATCTGAGTAAGACTGAAGGATCCTTTTTTTCCTGCTGCCCCGTCATTGACATGAGCATGAACAGAAGCTCTCCAGCTTCCACCCCACACAGGCCCAGCAGTTAACTTCCCACCAGAAACAGGGCCCCATGCAGGCATCTTCTGCTGTGTCCACAGAGAAGGCAGTAGCAACAGATGTGTTGCAAAACCAGAGCACAACCAGAATCTTGGAAAACAAGCCCCAGACAAAGGCACTCAGGGCTCAGAGGAGCGCAGAGGAAGGGCTCTGGTACAGCCACTGCCCAGGGGATGATGCTTTCCCACAATTCCGGCTGCCACAGGAAGGGCCCCAAGCAGCAGCACCCTCCAGTTCCTCGCTCTGAGGGCCTTCACTCACCTCCCACCTCGGTGGCGATCTAGCTTTAGGAGGTTGCTCCTTTCTGGCTACCACTGCCTCCCATTCCCACATGAGCTCCTGAAGCACACTGCAAATAGACACCGCAGGGAGGTGGTGTGAGCACAGGGGGAGTTAGGTCTCCACTCTGCGCTCCCAAGCCAGGCACCTGCTTTGGCAGCAGGAGGAAGTCCTGCAGGAGAAGCCCGTGGTTTTGACTGACAGTGGCCACATGGATGAGACAGAGAGCACCTGAGCAAAGCTCAGGATGCCAACACGGAGCCTTTCTTTCCTTGCAGCAAGCAGAGCAGCAGAATCAACTCCAAGGACAGGCTCCAAGGCACACTGTTGTCCCCTTTCCTGCCAGTGCCATTTGCCAATGCTCACTGGTCTCAAGTACTCTGTGTTTAGGAATGGAAAATGGATTCTAGCTGGGCACTCTGGGTCAAAGAAGGAGGAAGGTATCAAGGGAGTAAAGCACTCCTGCAGTATTCCTGTTCTGGGCACTCTTTTGTGCCAGCCACAAAGACAGGCTGTCATACAAAAGAGGATGTTTCTTGCAAAGTATATAAAACCAGAACAGTAATAACAGACACAGCTCTGTGCCTTGGACTTCTCCATTCTCCAGTCACCCATGTCCACACTGAAATAAATCCCCTTCTGAGCACCCAACAGCTATGCCTGGGATGGAAGGGAAGTCTGGTACAAGGCCAGGGTGGCTGTCTGCTGCTGAACTGTGGCTGCAGAAGCACCGACACCTTCTCTCCCTCACTCGGGCTGAGAGCCCTCCTGCTTCTCTCCTCCCCCAGGGCCTCCCACGCCTGCTCCCATTGGTAGCCACAGGCCTTCCCCTCCAAAGCAGTGCTGGGCATTTGCTTGGGGCTGCAGAGAGGTGCTTGGTGTCAGGGCCGAACCCAAGTCAATCCCATGTCAGGAAAAGCCATAGGATGCTCTGTGCAAGCCGGTGGCTCGGGGACTGGGAGCCTGACCCCGTGGCGGGTCACTGCCACTCAGATGTCCCAAGCTTTCCCTGAAGCTACCACATACGTACTCTTTCTCTTCTCTTCCCTGCTGCTTGGCCAGCCTTTTTGCATTCTCCTCTTTGCAGGAGAAGTAATCTTTCAAAGTCACAGTCGTTCCTGCTGAGATGTGGTAAGTGATGCTTTCATTTAGCTCTCGCCATTCCACAATGTCCAGGACCTTCTTAAGGTCTTTCCTAGCTTTCCTGCTTTGCGACAGGATTGAGCTGGCCAGAATGCTTGGCAGAGTTTCTGTTCTGTGCTGAACCTGCAAGACAATTCCACAGCGGTTTGTGCCCTACTTCCAAAGCCGCTCAGCTGCTGCTCTCAATGCATCCCTAAAGCAGCCAGTGACTGCAGAACCTGTACAGCCACTGCCCATAGGATGATGCTTCTCCACAATGCAGGCAGCCACAACGAGGGCCCCAAGCAACAGCATCTACCTCCCCTGGCCTCTGAGGGCCTGCACTCACAGGACGTACTGCTGACCATCCAGATGCAGCGGCTTCCTTCCTCCTGGCTTGTGCTGCCCTCCACGTAGAGTACCCTGGGACGGCCTGAAACGCACTGCAAAAACACACCGCGGGGAGGTGGCATGAGCACAGTGCCGGTTGGGCCTGTACCCCACGCTCACAAGATGGGTTCTCCTGCAGCCAAAGGACATGAGTTCCACTAATTGACCTCATCAGAGGTGGAGGTCGTGCCCTGCCAAGTCATGCAAGGCTGCACAACATGCCTGGAGCAAAGCTCAGGCTGCCCACATCAAGGCTTTCTCTCCATGCAGCAAGGAGAACAGCAGGCACAGCAACAGTGACAGGCTCCAAGACTCACCGTTGCCCCCGCTCCTCCCAATTCCTTTAGCCACTGCTCAGTGCTCCCAAACACTCTGTTTTCAGGATGGAAAATGGATTGTAGTTGGGCACCCAGGCTCAAAGCAGGAGAAAGGCATCGAGGGAGTCAAGCACTGCTACCTTTGCAGCTACGCTGCTCATTGCAACTCACCTGCCCCAGGGACATGCTTGGGAAAGGCTTTGATGGCAGTAGGGGCAGAGGCTCTCTCTCACTCTCGCTGGAGACCTCCTGCCTCTCCCAGACTCTGCACACACACACAGTCCCCATATCTCAGAGCCCACAACTCTGATCAGGCATTCAGGATGCTCTGGGCACACAGAGAGGTGCCTGACAGCAGGGTGTAGCCACGCTCGGCTTGTGCCAGCCCCAGAAGGAGGTTTCACATGAAGGAAAGGGCTTCAAGGGCACTATGTGAATCTGGCACTGTGAGAACAGCCCCTGCTCCTTGGCCTTGGTGGCAGGAAGAGGGGGGCTGCCCTTCTGCTTGCAAGGCAGCATCCTTTCCAGGCCAAGAAAGAGCTCCTTCTGTTGAGTCCCCTCTCACTGCATACTCCCTGGCCTCTGGAAACAGCCCGCGTTGTGGCCCAAAGGGCAGGCAAACACCTCCCTCTTGCAAAGGCTTCACAAGAGCATGCAGCCCTCTCCTCAGCCTCACAACATGTCCTTAGACTCCTAGCCCTGCTGTCGGCAGGTAGAAACAATCCTGTTTACTTTCGGCTATGGGGAATTGTGGAAAGGCCCCCATGTCTGGGAAGCAGGATTTGACTTTCCCAAGGGTCTCCTTCCGGGAAGCAGTGTCAGCAGAAACAGGAAGCCAACAGGAGGCTCTCCCAACCACTTGCTCTGTGCTGTCCATCCAGCCAGAGATTACTAGTCGTTGCAGTATGGGATGAAAGGCATTCAGAGTCACTAGGGCCATGATGTCCAAGGGAAACATGCATCTCCAAGACCAACAAGGCTACAGGCTCACCCTCACACACAGCTCCAAGCATCTCACCTGCTATGAGGCTCTTTCCGCTTGACTCTCTTCCCCATGTCTTTTTCCATTCTAGCAGGCTGCTTGTCTTGAATGGAGATGTACACGGCAGGAACATCCCCTGTAAGCAGCAGACAAGAAAACCCTGCAGAGCACCATCGAGGTGGTCATCTGTATAGCAGTGATGTGCAGCACCGCTCCAGGCAGTGATAGACCTGTGAAGCCTCAAGGGGATTCCTTTGAAGCCATGTTTCCAAGGCACTCTGAGGCCCTCCCTCACTCTGGCTCCTGTCCAGCTCTTCATTTCTAGCCTAAAACACCCTTTCCTGTGGGAGTGCTTTTCTACTGCTCTACCCTGTCCACACCAGGAACAGTGGGGCTCGCAGGGATGTGCTGGTGACCTAAGAGAGACTCTTTGGGGCCCTAACTTCACACGAGGGAAACATAGCCTGCGATCCTTCGTTGGATCTCACGGGCTGCATTTTCTCTGATGAGGCAGTCAACCCAAAAGCACTGGTCTGGCAGTTTGAATGAAAAACTTTCAAGCAAAGGGTCAAGCTGCCTGCTTTGGATATCCGAGGAAGTCTTGGCACACATCACCGGACTTTTGTCCATCTCCTCTAGGTGGCTTTTCCCATCAGAGGAAAGTACTAGGATTCCATGAGATAGGTCCTGACTTAGGGCACTCCTTCCATTACCATTCTGCTCCAGACAGAAGCAACGATTCACAAGGATTCTCCTCAGCTTGGACTCCCTTCTTCTCCCCCTTCTCCCATGGAAAGTACTTGGCAGTGTACATTAGGGCATGAGTCCCCTGGGAAAGTTTAACTCAAAGGGACTAGCTTCACTTGGGACTGTTGGCCTGCCATGGGGTCTTACCCCCACAGGAGGCACTGGAGACTTCCCATCACGGGTGAGCAGAACTGCATCTAGTGCCTCGTACTATCTAAGCCACTGCACTGGAGCCTTGGCTCCGCTGTCCTGCCAAGGAGGACAGAAGGAGAAGGTGCAAAACCCTGGCAGCAATCAGCTGCTCTGTTACCTTTCTCAACACCGAGACTGTCTCTTCTCTTTTCCTCTTCCCAAGGCTCTTTCACAGCTCTCACTGCGGGTTTGGTGGCGGAAGTCACCAGCTCAAGCCTGGAGACAGGGAAAAGACTCCACATTGAAGGAAGGGCACCACATTTCCATGCAGCAGGTCCTTGGCAGCTTATGTTCATTAGGGACACGCAGACATGTGTCAGAGCTCCTAGGAAGCCCATCCGGTCCCTAAGTACAATATGCAGATTATGCCAGATCCTGGAGGACTGTTGTAGGAAACGCAGTGACCATGTGAAGACCTCCAGTGCTGGGAGGGGCGGGAGCTTCCTTCTCAGACTCTTCCAGGGTTTCCCTGGCTTTCCCATGAGAAAGATTTTGGCAGCCTTCCAAGACAAACCCTCCATGAGGCCACCAGAGGCAGTCTCCCAGCTCTTGACCACGCTTGCGTCCAGGCAGAAGAAACTAGTCTCCTTTCCTCTGCCTTTCCACCACTGTTTGAAACTCCAGCCTAGCCCTCCACACCCCCTGCAGCCTTTCCAATCCTCATGTCAGTGCCTCTGCAAACAACAGCCTCCATGAGCCAGGCCTTTAAGGGATCCACCCCCTTAGCTAGGAGGGAATCAGGACACAGCTCTGCAGAAACGGCCTCTGCCACGCCCTCCCACCACCACACAAAGCTCAGGTTAAGCCAGAGCAAACCTGGAGTTCCCTGGGAACCAGCCAGTGGAAAGTGTTACTCCCAAATCACTTCCTGAGCAACCTTCGCCAACCCTCGCAGCACAGCACTCCCACACACGCAGTGAGAAGCTGCTTGCTGGGTCAGCTGGAGGCTAAGAAGTAAGCAAACATACTCACTTGGGAAGGACAACGCCAGGCCCAGCAAGGGCCTGAGCAGCAACCTTTCTGATGGCTGTGAGGGCTGAATCGCTTATATCTGGCACCTGCAAAGGTGAGAGACTCAGGTGAGATGCTGCCAAGCAAAGGATCTCGTTGCTCACAAGGGCAGCAAACGTTTCCACTGCTCAGAGAAGAAGCTGCCTCTCAGAAACTCTGAAACAAACCCGCCTGTTTCTCACGGCTGCCCCCCAATTGGACAGAATAGCATCTGCAGGGGAATGCAGGAGAAGGACAAATCACACTGCCGGGCTTTCGGCAAGGTCGAGAATGAAGAACCTGAGTTAGGTGAGCAGGTCTTTCCCGACGGGAAAGTCAATGGAGGGAGGCACAGGCAAAAAAAGCATTCCCCTCCAATCTAGGAAATGGGCAGTGTTGTCCAGCTAAGGAGAGAGAGAGCACCACAGGTACACCAGGGGCAGCTACATCCGCCCGTAAAGGGCAGGGTATTCCTCACACTCTCCGCTGACCCCTTTCTGCTGCAAGTCTTCCCCTCCGCCCCATTCAGACCTGAAATGAATCTGAACAAGACTGAAGAACCCTTTTTTTCCTGCTGCCCCGTCATCGACATGAGCATGAACAGAAGCTCTCCAGCTTCCACCCCACACAGGCCCAGCAGTTAACTTCCCACCAGAAACAGGGCCCCATGCAGGCATCTTCTGCTGTGTTCACAGAGAAGGCAGCAGCAACAGATGTGCTGCAAAAGCAGAGCACAGCTGGCATCTTGGAAAGCAAGCCCTGGACTAGGTCACTCAGAGCTCAAAGGAGCGCAGGGGAAGGGCTCTTGCACAGCCACTGCCCAGGGGACGATGCTTTCCCACAATTCCGGCTGCCACAGGAAGGGCCCCAAGCAGCAGCACCTACCTTCCCTGCCCTCTGAGGGCCTGCACTCACAGCACGTGCAGCTGGCCATCTGACTTCCTCAGGCTGAAGCACACTGCAAACAGACACCGCGGGGAGGTGGCATGAGCACAGGGGGAGTTGGGCCTCCATCCCGCGCTCGCAGGATGGGCACCTCCTTCGGCAGCCAAAGGACATGGGTTCCACTCACTGCCCTCATCGGAGGTGGAGATCATGCCCTGCCAAGTCATGCAAGGCTGCACAACATGCCTGAAGGAAAGCTAGCAAAGCTCAGGCTGCCCACACCAAGGCTTTCTCTCCATGCAGCAAGGAGAACAGCAGGCACAGCAACAGTGACAGGCTCCAAGACACACCGTTGCCCCCGCTCCTCCCAATTCCTTTAGCCACTGCTCCCAAACACTCTGTTTTTAGGATGGAAAATGGATTCTAGTTGGGCACCCAGGCTCAAAGCAGGAGAAAGGCATCGAGGGAGTCAAGCACTGCTACCTCTGCAGCTATGCTGCATATTGCAGCTCGCTTGCCCCAGGGACATGCTTGAGAAAGGCTTTGATGACAGTAGGGGCAGAGGCTCTCTCTCACTCTCGCTGGAGACCTCCTGCCTCTCCCAGACTCTGCACACACACACACACACAGTCCCCTTATCTCAGAGCCCACAACTCTGATCAGGCATTCAGGATGCTCTGGGCACACAGAGAGGTGCCTGACAGCAGGTGTAGTCACGCTCGGCTTGTGCCAGCCGCAGGAGGAGGTTTCATGTGAAGGAAAGGGCTTCAAGGGCACTATGTGAATCTGGCACTGTGAGAACAGCCCCTGCTCCTTGGCCTTGGTGGCAGGAAGAGGGGGGCTGCCCTTCTGCTTGCAAGGCAGCATCCTTTCCAGGTCAAGAAAGAGCTCCTCTCTGTTGAGTCC
Organism: Rhea pennata; assembly: GCF_028389875.1. NCBI lineage: Eukaryota > Metazoa > Chordata > Aves > Rheiformes > Rheidae > Rhea > Rhea pennata. The sequence continues at coordinate 3,606,230 of NW_026907677.1, forward strand.
CCTCTCACTGCATACTCCCTGGCCTCTGGAAACAGCCCGCGTTGTGGCCCAAAGGGCAGGCAAACACCTCCCTCTTGCAAAGGCTTCACAAGAGCATGCAGCCCTCTCCTCAGCCTCACAACATGTCCTTAGACTCCTAGCCCTGCTGTCGGCAGGTAGAAACAATCCTGCTTACTTTCGGCTATGGGGAATTGTGGAAAGGCCCCTGTGTCTGGGAAGCAGGATTTGACTTTCCCAAGGGTCTCCATCCGGGAAGCAGTGTCAGCAGAAACAGGAAGCCAACAGGAGGCTCTCCCAACCACTTGCTCTGTGCTGTCCATCCAGCCAGAGATTACTAGTTGTTGCAGTATGGGATGAAAGGCATTCAGAGTCACTAGGGCCATGATGTCCAAGGGAAACATGCATCTGCAAGACCAACAAGGCTACAGGCTCACCCTCACACACAGCTCCAAGCATCTCACCTGCTATGAGGCTCCTTCCCCTTGCCTTGCTCCCCGGTGCCTTCCTCCACACTAGGAGCTGCTAGTCTGGCTGGAGGCTGCCTCTCTCGGACGAGGAGGCGCAGGGTAGGAACATCCCCTGTAAGCAGCAGACAAGAAAACCCTTCAGAACACCGCCGGGGTGGCCATCTGTATAGCAGTGATGTGCAGCACCGCTCCAGTCAGTGATAGACCTGTGAAGCCTCAAGGGGATTCCTTTGAAGCCATGTTTCCAAGGCACTCTGAGGCCCTCCCTCACTCTGGCTCCTGTCCAGCTCTTTATTTCTAGCCTAAAACACCCTTTCCTGTGGGAGTGCTTTTCTACTGCTCTACCCTGTCCACACCAGGAACAGTGGGGCTCGCAGGGATGTGCTGGTGACCTAAGAGAGACTCTTTGGGGCCCTAACTTCACACGAGGGAAACAGAGCCTGCGATACTTCGTTGGATCTCACAGGCCAGGAATCAGCTGCTCCATTACCTTTCTCAGCTTTGAGATCAGGTCTTCCCTCTTTCCCTTTCTGAGGTGGCCTTGGAGCTCTCACACACGGCTTCTCAGGGGAAGTCTCCAGCTCAAGCCTGGAGACAGGAAAAAAGGCTCCGCTGTGATGGAAGGGCACCACATTTCCACTGCAGCCCCTCCTTTGCAAATTATGCTCACCATGGGCACACAGGCGCATGCCAGAGCTGTTAGGAACCCCACCCTTTCCCAAGTAGAATATACAGAATATGCCAGATTGTGGAGGACTGCTGCAGGAAATGCAGTAACTCAGCGCAGACCCGGCCGTTGGAAGGCGTTAGTCCCAAATCACTTCCTGAGCAGCCTTCGCCAACCCTCGCAGCACAGCACTCCCACACACGCAGTGAGAAGCTGCTTGCTGGGTCAGCTGGAGGCTAAGAAGCAAGCAAACATACTCACTTGGGAAGGACAATGACACAGCCTGAGCGGGTCTGGGAAGCAGCTGTTTCGGTGCCTGTGAGGACTGAATTGCTCATCTCAGGCATCTGCAAAAGTGAGAGACACATGTGAGATGCTGCCAAGCAAAGGATCTCATTGCTCACAAGGGCAGCAAACGTTTCCACTGCTCAGAGAAGAAGCTGCCTCTCAGAAACTCTGAAACAAACCTGCCTGTTTCTCACAGCTGCCCCCCAATTGGACAGAATAGCATCTGTAGGGGAATGCAGGAGAAGGAGAAATAACACTGCCGGGATTTTGGCAGGGGCAAGAATCAAGAGCATCGCTTGTTAGAGTAGTTCTTTCCTAACAGGGAAGTCAAGGCAGGCAAGCACAGGGGAAGGCCTTTCACTAGCCTGTCCTCCTGGTCTCTGCATTCTGTCTGCCCATTTGGGCTGCCTGCTCGTGAGCTGAGGACAAAGCATGCATATGTAGGCTCAACCCCAAAGTCTCTCCAGAGATTCCAGTGGCTTTCTCTGCAGTGTGGAGGAATAGAGACACAGAGCCTCTCCTTCCCCTAGAAAGGGGAAAGCTCATAAAGTTCAATAAGGGCAAGTGCAGAGTCCCGCACTTAGGGAGAAATAACTCCATGCACCAGTACAGGCTGGGGGCTGCCCTACTGGAAAGCAGCTCTGCAGAGAAGGACCTGGGAGTGCTGGTGCACAACAAGTTGACCACGAGCCAGCAATGTGGCCTGGTTGCCGGGAAGGCCAATGGTATCCTTGGGTGCATTGGGAAGAATGTTGCCAGCAAGTGGTGATCCTGCCCCTGTACTCAGCCCTGGGGAGGCCTCGAGTACTGCATCTAGTTCTGGGCTCCCCAGTACAAGAGAGACATGGAGCTACTGGAGAGAGTCCAGTGTAGGGCTACAGAGATGATCAGAGGACTGGAGCTTCTGCCCTCTGAGGAACGGCTGCAAGAGCTGGGCCTCTTTAGCCTGGGGAAGAGAAGACTGAGGGGGGATCTTATCAATGTGCACAAGTACCTGAAGGGAGGGTGTCAAGGGGATGTGGACAAACTCTTTTCAGTTGCCCTGTGTGACAGGACAAGAGGCAATGGGCAAGAACTGAAACACAGGAAGTTGCGCCTGAATATGAGGAGGAATTTCTTTCCTGTGAGAGTGACAGAGCACTGGAACAGGTTGCCCAGGGAGGTTGTGGAGTCTCCTTCTCTGGAGAGATTCAAAACACGCCTGGATGCAACCCTGGCTAACATGTTCTAGGTGACCCTGCTTAAGCAGGGAGGTTGGCCTAGATGATCTCCAGAGGTCTCTTCCAGCCTTACCCATTCTGTGATTCTGTGATTCCCCTGTACAGTTAGTAACAACGGGCACAAACTGAACCACAGGAAGTTCCGCCTGAATGTAAGGAGGAATTTCTTTCCTGTGAGAGTGCCAAACTTCTGGAGTATGTTCAAGGAGCAGTGGAGGGTCCTGGTCTGGGACCCACTGCAACAAAGGTTGCAGAAAAGGCCCTGGCCAAGAGAATGGACTGAAAAGATCTCACGGACTGGGACAGAAGGAAAACACAGAGCTGGCAAGTAGGGCTAGGCTACAGCCTGCTTGCATCTGCAGCTTAGCCCTTGAGGGGCTCAGCCTGCTTTCACAGCTGTGCTTCCCAACTGCACCTGAATGCCCAGGCTGAAGGACAGGCCTGCACTAGGGACCTGGGGAAGGGCAAGGGACTGCAGCAGCTTCCTTGGTGGCACACAGCAGTAACGTTCTACAGCCTCGGGTGAAACTGCTGAACTCCCTGCTCCACAATCCCAAACACAGCCAAAAGAGGCCCGGAGTCAAATGTAATCCTGACTTCAAGGGGTGCTAAATCCTGGCTTTCTGGAAGACTTCTGGAGGAAATCTAATGGGAAAAAAAAAACTACACAAGACCTGCCCTTCTCTTGGACTCTTTGCTGGGCATTCAGACACGGGATCCTGGGCTGCGTGTCTCTCTGCTTGGACCCAGGACAGCTCTTCCCAGGGTCTTCTATGTTACTGAGTCTGGGCAGGGAGCTGGCACTGCTCGAGACTAGGACTGCCTGCCTGTCCAGACAGGTTGTGGCAGGCCACGGGAAAGACATTCACCTGGACTTTGCTAGGGTTTCCAAAGAGCAAGAAAGCTGGAGACATGGAAAACTTACCCCAAGAAGAGCTTCTACCAGCTGTTCCTGCCCATTCAGCCTTTGCAGAAGGCCTTTGTAAAATCCCATTTTCACCTTCTTGCCCTGGATGACAAGCATGCCAATGCCCTTCAAAACAAGAGCAACGTTCTTCCCACTTGCAAGGCAGCAGGAGAGAAGGTACATGGTCTCTTCTATGCAAGCCTCCACTGTTTTCTGATCAACAGAGAAGGCCGAGGCTATGCGAGCATACTTCAGGGGCTCAGCTTGCTTATGACCTAGGCAACAACAACAGAGCAACGCAGTCACCAACACAGCACTGCAGCAGGCTCAAGCAGAGTGTTGGCAACTTGAAGCTCTCCCAGCAAGACCATGCTCCAGCGCTGTTTTCTTCAGCCCTCTGGGAAAGTCCATAAAGGAGGCTGATGTCATCCCTCCCTGGCAGAAGTTCAAAACTCTCTGCAGCCTCATAGGCCAAGGGTACAGTGATGCTTCCTTCCTGGCCAAAGCAGAAAGAAAGAGTCTCAGCCATCTCTGATGACCAGGAAGCAGGATGGCAGGACAAGGAGAGGAGAGAAGGGGTCAGTTCCCAGGAGAACGCAGTGGTCACCAAAGCACACGATCCCACAGGATGATGTGAGATCTCATTAATTGTGCCTACACACTCCGGGCATGTCAGGTTTGAAGAGACTTAGCTGTGCTGCATCACAGTGGGTGCAATGAAGAAGGAAAACACATGGACTGCACAACAGCCCTTAGTCTTACCGGGTCAGTCTTCATTAGAGATGAATATTAATTAATCATAATCATCACCTTAAACTTTCTGGTTGCCCCCAGGCCCTCAGAACTGCACGGTGCATCCTTCCCCTCCACATCCCAGCCCCGCCCCCCAACCTCCCACACACACACACTAGAGTTCCCTTCTGTCGCAAGGCTCTCTGTGGCTGGCTTCTACCCACTTCTCACCAGAAGCGATTTCTAAGAGACGGCAGCAATGCTACTGTTTGCCCTTACAAGGTCTGCTGTGCCATAAACATGGAACAACAGCTCCTACCACATCAGATTAGAAGCAGCAGCCCCCGAACATCTGGCATGGAGCCCACTGTTAAGCCAAGTGCGTGCGCGAGAGAGAGTTTCCTTTGCTTCTGTGTGGTGATACCATGGTAATAAGAGAAAACAGAAGCTGGTCCCAGGACTAGCCAGGTTGTATTGTCCCTGGTCCTGCCAGGCATGGCAAAGCAGCAATTATCCACACCCCACACATGCTGCCAGGCAAAGCCAAAGTTTCAATCTGTCCTCTTACCAGGAGCATAAGCCTTGTCATCGGTGAGGCCATGAAGCTCTGCAAGATTCTTTGAAAGGTGAAACATGGGTCTGCGAACAGTCAGAAGACCATTCTTTCTATCAACAACCTGCTCTGTAACAACGCTGAAGGTCCCAAGTCGAATAACCCTCACGTCCTGTGAACAGAAGCAAAGAGGAGAATTAGAAGCACCGGAGATGGACAAACAGACTGTGCACTTGTCAGAGCATGACCATAGTGCTCTGGGCCCTGCCCACTCCTGGTGTGCAAAGGGGCAAGAGGGAACCCTCTGGAAAGCTTGGGAGAAGCCTTGAAGATGCCCTTTGGGAGAACTTTCCAGATGCTTTCCTACCCCTCCTCCTCCTCTCCTTCTCCAAAGGGCAAGCAACCATCCCTCACATCCGGAAGATCCATCAACGGGTTTCCAAGAACAGAGATAACCTCAGAAGAATGTGCCAGGCTCCCTCTTTGGCCTTTCACTCTGCCAGAGGGGCCTAGACAAGACCCAGGAAGCCTTGGACCCTTCCTCCAACTGAAACTGGACTGCAGATCTCTCATCAGGGCTGACGGGGAGGAAAAGGGTGGCAGACTCACCTTGTTCCGCACCAGCTGCTCCATAATGTAGGCTGACACACCTCCCCAGATACGCAGACTCTCTGGAAAGCAAGGGAAATACTTGTCATGCTCTGGGTTGGCTAGCTCACAGCTGTTCAGCACACACCTAACCAAGGAGATGACAAGAGCAGGCAGAATCCAAGAGACACCCCCTCCCCCAAACTAACCCCATGCCTGACAGGAACTGCAGAGCTGAGGCAGGCACTGCCTTCAGGCTAGAACCTGCCCTCTGACCCCAGCAGAGGTCTGCACCCAAACCAGAGGCCTGGAGAAGCACAGACATGCAGATCCTGCCACCCACGCAACATCCACAGTGCACCTCCCAGCTCAAGGCCTGCTCTGCCAGGCTGGAGGTTACCAAGGCATCCAGGGGGAAGGACAACACGCAGCGGCTGGGCTGCCACACAGAAAGCCAAGCTGACCTGAGGAAAAGCTTGGGGATTGGCTGCGAGAACATGCAATCGCACAGACTGGCCACAGCCACTAGGAGCTGCAGGACACTGCAGCCATGCTCAGATGGGTCTCCTTGCCTTGCAGATGCAGCTCTTGCAGGGCAGTCCCCTCCCTGGGATTTCCACCCCACAGAGGACAGTGCTGTGCCTGTGGCAGTGTGGGAGTGCTAATTTCCCCTCTTCCGGATCCCTGCACATACAGGCTCAGCAAGGCCCCCGGAGCAGCTCCAGGCTCTGCATGGCCACTGGAGCAGCTCCACCCCTTTCCCCAGCTGACAGCAGGGGCAGGGGAGGGCCAGGACGCAGCAGCCCTGGCAGTCACATTGCCACCTGCGCCAAAAGGTACCATCAGTCGGGGCTCCTGGGGAACGCAACAGCCCGTCCAGCCACCCTCACAGCCCCAGGGCTTCCACAGCCATGGCCAGAGCCCAGGCTCTTGACAATAACCCTTGTGAAGGAGCTCCCAAAGGCCTTACCCTGGGGAGGGAGTGTTGGCACCCCTGGCCCACGCAGCATCCCGTGGCCAGCGTCCCAGAGCTCCATCCTTGTCCTCCTTGCTCTGGCTTCACCCTGCAGCAGGAAGGTGCCTTCCCAGTCGGCTCCTCTCTGCTCTCCTCCTCCTCCACACTTCAGCACAGCCCTTGTGCTGCCCTGCAGCCACCCCTCGGCGGCTCCCGCTCGCGGTCGGCGACTCCTGGCAGCAGAGCAGTGCCGAGAGCAGCCCCAGCGCCTGGGCTCCCCACGGCCTCGCTGGGATGTGTGAGGAGGGGCTGGGGTCACGCGGGAGGTGGGAGATGTTGCTGTGACACGGGATGTCCCCTGTGAGCACAGCCCATGTCACAGAGGGGCAGAGCCCCACCTCTGCCCCAGGGCCCCCACCCAGGGCTGGCCCTGCAGCACGCAAGGGCTGCACGGGGGGGTTGTGCGGCTGTCCCAGCCCCGACGCAGGCCGTGCCGCAGGGAAAACCCCACTCGGGTTCCCAGATGGGCTGGGCCCTGCAGCTGCATTCACCCCAGCCATAGCCCCCATGCATGGCCAACCTGGCTGTGAGGGAGGGCAGTGGGGCACTGCACTGTGCCCACCTCACAGTGACACAGCGGAGGCTGCTGCCGTGGTGGTGGCAAGGAGGATCTGCCAACTGACTGCATTCCAACCCCTAGCAATGACCTGGCACGGATCAAAGTGTTGTTCTCAGCACTCGAAAAAATGGTTCCTTTCCTTGCCAGTTAGTCTGTTCATGAAACTTGCAGGGAACCACTCCAGGTTACGTCCCGTTCAACCTGGAGAGGTGTTTTTGACCTACTGCCTGCAGCAGCACCTTAGGGTCTGGGAGGGAAGGAAACTGATCTGTGAGAGGGATAAACTGCCACCCAGGAAGTCCTTGTGGGAGGACAGCCTGCAGCCCATCCACCTGGGGAGCACTCTTAGCAGATTCCCTGTCCATAGAATTTGGCAGGAGAGTCACGGATGGTGGAGAGGAGGATGCCAGGCTTTGAGAACATAGGCACACGCAGGGAACCCATCAGCAATGCTCATCCCCTTCCTGCAGCACCCCTCAATGTAGCCAGCATGGGTCTTCGCTCAGGGCAGTGGTGGGATTCAGCTGGTGGCCCCAGGCACCAAGGTCCATCGGAGATGCCCTGTGGTGTCTGTCCAGCATCTGCTTGCCAGGTCCTGCCTGCTGTAGGCACTTTTGCTGGACACCCAGGCATCTCGTGAGGCTCAGGAGGAATCCATTTAGGCCACTAAATGGAGTACCTGCCCTGAATTATGCTACGTGCGCCACAATGCAGGGGTGTACATGTGTCTAAGCTTCCTAAGGAATGGAGCTCTGAGGGCTGCAGGGAACTCAGTGACTAAGGAGAAGGTTATTTCTCCCAGGCTGGGGCAGCTAGTACATTTCCTATGGCCAGGGAATCCCCCAGCTGATGCCATGGAAGAGGGGGTGTTGCTCATCATTGCCTGGTGTGAGCTTGCAATCACTTGCACACGGCTTGGATCACCTCAGATTTCACTTAGTGTTTCCATGTGAGCAACTGATTCCTGTCCTCCATCGCCTTGGACTAGAATGGCAGTGGAGACAAGGAGCTTGCATGCACGCATCTCTTTGGTGCACACGGCAGCTGAGGGACGAGCAATCCCAGAACACAAAGTCACTCCTTTGGCTGGGCCTTTGCTCCTGAGCTGCACCAGGCTCCTGGCTCAGAGGGAGCTCACAGTAGCCTGGCAGCACTGCACAGAGCCAGCTCTGGCCAGGAGCAGCTCCTCTGGGAGGGGAGATTTCCTCCGGGAGAAATCCACATGGCCCTTTCCGTGGGAAGTCTCTGGCTGCAGGGCAGTGCTGCTGAGGTTACCAGAGGGCTCGTCGAAAACTAGCACATCGCACAGCGGATGGGATCTTTCCTGAGAGCTCTCATCCTCTGCGGTGTGCATCAGGTGGTGTTGCTTCAGGGCAGGCCTTTGCTGCCACATCGCCAGAGGGACGGGGCATCATGGCTACACTCAGCATGCTCCGGTCCCCCACAGCTAAGGCAGCACTGTGGATCGGCAAAAGCTGACTCCTGTCCTGCTTCCATGGTAGGACCCGTGAAGAGGCAGTGCCCATAGAGCTGTATGCCCCAGCTCACCAAACCCCTGTGTAGCAGACTGTTCTTGCTGCACTGCTTCTAGAGCGGCACCAGTTATTGGCCTTGTCACACAGGCTGAAGGACCGTGTGGAGCCTGAAAGTAGAGTTGTGGCTGACCCTTGCATGGTGAGGTCACAGCTGCACACACATTTAGTGACAGGGTAAACTCCAGATCTTAACATGTCAAAAAGATGCCTTCAGAAGCAGCTCTAAGAAACGGACTCGCTCACGGGTGTTGCACAGATCTCTGCTTTGAACACACAAGGAGCTATGGCACCTCTGGGAGAGGAGGAAGCCATTCCACTTTCTTCTGCACTTGGGAACTTCTCTCCTTCCACTTCAAGAGCCAAGGACACTCTGGAAAGAGCAGGTGGCATTCGCTTATGGCCAGCACCTTTCCAGAGATTTCAGCCCCAGCTTGCCTCTATGAGACAAAAGAACATCAAGCAAGGAAGCAACGAGGGAGCATTTGGCTAGCAGGTGATGAACACAGTCTTAATCACACATAAAGAGGGAAGGATAGTTTGTAGGCACAGACAGCCATCACATTCCTCCCTTTCCAAACTCCCAAGTCCCTTTTCAGGGATGGTCGCTTCCCAGCTGTGCATCCATCTGCTCCTGCATCCAAATGTAAGCAGAGGCAAGAGAGCCACAAAGGTGCTTTGCTTTGACCAAGCAGGAAGCAGCTCAGCAAAGCCTCCCGATGTCAGTATTAAGCTGGGATTGAGACTCCTATTTCTCACTTCCATGGCTAAGTTTCTATTTCTGATCTCCTGCTCCTCGGAGATGTAAATCCAAGAGACATACCACATACTTCTCAACGCAACTAAGAGCAGACTAAACGGGTGTGTCAGTTTTGTACTGGAAGTCAACTAAGCTTGTGCACTGGGGGCTTTGAAGTGTTAGCCAACAGCTAGGAGGGAAAGAACAGAAGCAGTATAGTGCACTGTGCTCAGCACGGTCCAGAAACAAAACCAGGGACAACAGGAAAGCTCTGTGAAAGTGCCATCCATCAAAGAATGCTCCCCCTCCCTCTGGGAAAAACGACTGGCATGAGTGCATAAAAGGAAGAAGGCAAATATTTATGGTTGCAAATACTCAGTCCTAGCTACTAGAGAGAAATACCGCAAGTGTTACAGAATCACAGAATCAGGGAATGGTTGAGGTTGGAAGGCATGTCTGGAGGGCATCTAGTCTAACCCCCCTGCTCCAGCAGGGTCACCTAAAGGACATTGCACAAGATCAGCCCCAGGCAGGTTTTGACTGTCTCCCCTTGAAGGAGACTCCACAACCTCTCTGGGCAACCTGTTCCAGTGCTCTGTCACTCTCCCAGGAAGGAAGTCTTTCCTCATATTTCAGGTGGAACATGCTGTGTTTCAGTTTGTGCCTGTTGCTCCTTGTCCTACTGCTTGTCCCACCACTGAAAAGAGGTCCCTTCCAACCTCAACAATTCTGTACTTCTATGTTTCTGTGAGCAGAAGAGTAGCCCCTGACCTGCTGGCTACTCTTCATAAGGCACCCCAGGATATCATTGGCTGCCTTTGCCACAAGGGCACCTTGCCAGCTCATGGTCATCTTGGTGTCCCCTGGGACCCCCAGGGCTCTCTCTGTGGAGCTGCTTCCCAGCAGGTCAGCCCAGGCAAGTATAGGACGCCCCCTTGCCTTCCTCAGGTGTGGGGAAGCTGGGGCAGGTGGCACCTGCTTCTGGGATGTTGCTCTGTTTGAGCGGAGCTAGAGCAGCAGTCTAAGGCAAGGGCTGCCTTGGCCAGGGCCCCTCTGCAGTTCTGTGGAGACTGATGCCATGCAGGGACGGGGCCTGGGTCTGTGAGCCATGTGTCGTTACAGCCGCTGGGCTTCCCCTGCTGCCACACAAGTCAGCTGGAAGAGACTTTTCCCAAGGGTTTGTTTTAGTTCGACCTGATGCCCATATGCAGATCTGCAAGGAGTGGTAAATACTGGAAAGCTAGGTAGAGAAGTGCTCCATTCTCAGCAGGTGGCTGGGTGCCTCCGCAGCCTTTCCTCCAACCATCTGGTGCCTGTTTTGCCCCTTTCTCCCTTTGCTGTTGGCCCTTTAGCAACCACAGGCTCTGCAGGTGGGCTTCTCCCTTGTGTTCTTGAGAGCAAGCTTTTGGCCAGGCAGGGAAGCAGCCATGGGATCAGGTAGGGACAGTTAGGATTTACAGTTGCATATCCATAATTAGTGATTGCAGTTAGTAAAGGCAGCAGCAGCATGGTATTTCTCTGGCTTTTATAACCATGGAGATGCCTGTCAGTTAGTTTTGTGCAAGGAACAGCAGAGTTTTGGTTAGGAAATGTGGGAGGGATCCTAAGCCATCGGGACAGATGCCACTTCCTCACTGGAGGAGCTGGCGGGGTGGATCTCAAATGTGGGCCAGAGAGCCCAGGAGGGGCAACTCTCCTGCCTTTGCCATGGCCAGACTGCTGGCGCTGGCTGGGGCTTCTCTGGGCCAGAGCAAGGGGGAGTGCAAGAGTAAGTTGTGCAAGCTGTCCCACTGTTGCCAAAGGGCTGGTAGAGATCTGTTGCTTTGCCAAAAAAATTGATGGTCTCACGTGAAAATCCACCATTTTTGTCAGCTACCTATTGCTGCTGTGAGATGGTATTTAGAGGGAAAGTGGCACACAGAAGCGTATCTCTAGTCAGCCTTCTTCCTTAAGGCATTTGAGACTGCTCCACAGAAGTACACTTGTAAGATGAGGAGCAAGGTCACAATATCTTTGCAAGTATCTTAGGTGTGAATACTTGTGGTGTGGTGGTCTTTGGAGAAGGGCAGGCGAGTTCTTGGGAGCTGACTGTCAAGGGACTGAGTCCTTCCTGTAGCAGATCTGTTTGGAGGAGTGCCTTGGAATGGGAGCAGCAAGGCAAAAATGCCCTGCAAGGGATGCGCAGCCCGGGTCTCTTTTCCTTCCACGTGCAGTCTCTACAAGTTACCCACACCATCCTGCTGTAGCGTGACCTGCCTCTGATGCAATGGGGAAATAAGAAAGCACCCCATGTGTAGACAAATTGTGCTAGGTGTGGTGTGTTTAGGTGCTGACACTGCTGACCCTGGCAAGGTGGCAAGGTGCCAGATTTTGCCTGCACTTTCTGGGGGTGTGAGGAGCCCCACGTAGCTCTAGCTGCATTGCTCAGAGTAGCTGGAGTCAAGGCAGTGGTGGTGAGCACATCCATCCTACCACTAGCCTCCCAGCTGTTTGGCATGCATGCCCCCTCTCTTCTTGAAGCATTTTACCACCGGCTCCATTTGGGAAGGCCTAAATTCAAGAGCTGTGTCATGGCACGTACTGCTCTGGTGATGGCTCAGTACCACGTTTTCTCCTCTGCCATCACCCCCTGAATTCTCAGAGGATGATCAATAGCAAATGGCAAGTCATCATCAAGGCCAGGGCCCAGGTCTCTGTGCTCTCTGACTGACTGTCAGTACTAAGAAAGGGAAATGGCATCCTGTTGTCCTCATGTAGGTGCTCCAGGGCAAAGGCTCACAGCTCAGATTGCAGGAAAGGCAAGACCAATTTCCCCCTTTTCTGATTTGTGCCTAGAGTGACAGAGTGGAGATGTCCGAGGACCTAGAGAGAGTCTTGGCAGGAGATGAAAGCTGTTTGTAGAAGACTATTATGTTTGGAGAGATAACAGCATAATCAAGGGACTTGGGAGTGGCCCAGGTGAGCTTCTGCTCTGGGAGGTTTTGCACTTCCCAGTCTCTTGTGACTTGGCAACAGATAGGGCAGTAGCAGGTACGTCGATGCCGTTTGCACTTGTGAGGCGAATTGTGCCTCTGAACCTGGCAGGCCAACAGCATGCCCCTAGCTTTGGTGATGACGGTGAGGTCCTGTGTGTCTCAGTACCTCATAAACAGGGAGCAGGCCCATTGCTGCTGCTTGTGCTTTTGCGGTCAGTTGTGCATCAGTATGTGATTGGCAACCAGCACGCACATTGCTGCTGTTTGTGCTTGGTTAGGTCAATTGTGCCCGAGTCCCCAACAGGCCAGGAGCAGATCTATGGCTTCATGGCTGACTGTGAGTGAGGTCACCTCAGCCTCAGTAGCTGGCAGTTCAGCTCGATCCATATTGCTGATGGTTGTGTTTTTGAAGTCACTGGGCATCAGGATCTGCTAGGCCACCAGCAGCCATATTGCTCCCTTTTGTGCTGGACAGGTGACTTTTGCTTCAAGGAAGAGCATCAAGCACCTTTCTGCTTTTGTGCTTGTGAGGTCCCTTGTGCCTCTGTGCCTCATAGGCCAGCAGCAAGCACATGGCTTCAATGCAGGCTCTGAGGTCACTTCTGTTTCAGCATGTGAGAGGCCAGTGAGGGGCATGTGGCTTCTGTTCTTGCTTGTGCGGTCACGCTTGCCTTACTATCTGATAGGGCAGCAGATGGCACGTGGCTTTGGTGAAGACTGTGAGGTCACCGCTTCCTGAGAACGGGATAGGCAAGCGGCAAGCAAACTCCTTTGAATACATGTGAATACATGTTGTTAGGCTGCTTGTGCACCCGTAAATGGCAAGGACAAGGCAGACACGTCACTGCTGTTTGTGGTCATGAGGTCCCCGGTGCCTCAGTGCCTGACAGGGCAGTGCTAAGCCCCTGGCTGATGTTAGTGCTGGTGAGGTCACTTCTGCCTGAGCCCCTCCGAAGCCTGTGCCAGGCTCATGGCTGCCGTTCGTGGCTGTAAAGTCACTTGTGCGCCAGCGCCTGCTAGGCCAGTGCCAGGCCCATGGCTGCTGTTCGTGGTGGCAGAGTCACTTGTGCCGCAGTGCCTGATAGGGCAACGCTCGGACACTGGCTGCTATTTCTGGTTGTGAGGTCATTTCTGCCTGAGGCCCTGATAGGCCAGTGTCAGGCCCATGGCTGATGCTTGGGATTGGGAGGTCACTTTGGCCTCAGGGCCTTACAGGCCTGTCTGGGCCCATGGCTGAGGTTAGTGGTTGTGCGGTCACCTGTGCACCAGTGCCTGATAGGCCAGTGCTGGTCACATGGCTCCTCTTTGTTGTTGTGAGGTCATTTCTGCCTCAGTTGCTGACAGGGCAATGCGAGGATCCTAGCTGCTATTAGAGCTTGTGAGGTCACTTCTCCTGAGGCCCTGATAGACCAGTGCTAGGCCCATGGCTGATGTTAGGAGCTGTGACATCACTTGTGCCTCATTGCCTTATAGGCCTGCTGCTGTTGTTGCTTGTGAGGTGACTTGCACACCAGTGGCTCAGAGGCCAGTGCTGGTGATGTGATTGATGTTTTGCTTGTGAGATCACTTCTGCCTGAGCCTTAATTGCCAGTGCTATGGGCATTGCTGCTGTCAGTGGTCGTGAGGTCACTTGTGCCTTGGTGCATGATAGGTCAGCGCCAGGCACACAGCTGTTGTTTGTGCTTCTAAGGTCACTTCTGCCTAAGGACCTGATAGGTCAGTGCTAGGCCCATGGCTGGTGTTTGTGGTGTGAGGTCATTGTGCTGCAGTGACTGACAGGCCAGTGTTAGGCCCCTGGATGTTATCTGTGGCTGTTCCTCAGTGCCTGATAGACCAGCGGTAGGTTCAGAGCTGCTGTTTCAGATGTGACGTACCTTATGCCTCAGTACCTAACAGGCTGGTGCTAGGCATGTGGCTGCTGTTTGTGACTGGGAGGTCACCTCTGCCTCAGTGTCTGATAGGACTGTGCAAGGCCCATGGCCGACGTTTCTGGTTGTGAGGTCACTTGTGCAGCAGTAACATCTCTGAGGGCGGTAGGCCTTTGGCTGCCTTTTATGGCTATGCGTTCTCTTGTGCCCCAGGGCCTGACAGGGCAGCGCTGGTCATCTAGCTGTTTTGTGTGGCAGTGAGATCCCTTGTGCCTTGGTTCCTGACAGGCCAGCACTAGATTCTTGGCTGCTGGTTTTGGCTGTGAGGTCACTTGTGCTCCTTTGCCTGAGAGCACAGGGCTGGTCACACAGTTGAGGTTTCTGCTTGTGAGGTCACTTCTCCTGAGGCCGTTAATGGCCAGGGCTGTGGCCCTTGCTGTCTGGTTTGATTGTGAGGTCACTTGTGCCTCAGTGCCTGATAGGCCAGCGCTGGTCACATGGCTGGTGTTTGTGGCTGTGAGGTCACTTGTGCACCACTGCCTCATAGGCCACTGCTGGTCATGTGCTAGCTCTTTATAGTTGTGAAGTCACTTGTTCCTCAGTACCTAATAGACCAGTGCTGGTCACATGGCTACTGTTTGTGGTTATGATGTCAGTTCTGCCTGATGACCTGATGGGCCAGTCGTAGACCTATGTCTGCAGTTTGTGTTTATGAGGTCACTTGTGCACCAGTGCCCAATAAGACAGTGCCACGCACAGAGCTCTGGTTTCTGCTTGTGAGGTCACTTCTCCTGAGCCCTCATAGGCACATCCTGGTCACTGTGCTTGTGAGGTCAGTTCTGCCTCAGCATCTGATTCGCTGGTGCTGGGCCCATTGCTCCTCATGGTTCTTGGGAGGTCACTGGTGCCTCTGGCCTGATTGGCCAGTGGTGGTCATGTGGTTGCTGCTTGTGCTGTTAGATCGCTTCTGCCTGAGGCCCTGATTGGCCATACCGAGGCCCTTGGATGGTGTTTGCGGTGACAAGGTCACTTGTGCCTCGGTGCCTAATAGGCCAGTACTAGGCCCACGGCTGCTGCTTGTTGCTGTGAGATCATTTCTGCCTGAGGCTGTGATAAGGCCGTGCTGGTCCTGGGGCTGGTGCTTGTGGCTGTGACATCGCTTCCACCAGAGGCCCATGGATACGTTTGTGTTTGTGAGGTCTCTTCTTCCTCAGTGCCTGATGGGCCATTGCTGGTCATGCGGGTGCTGTTTGTGGTTCTGAGGTCACTCTTGCCCCAATGACTGGTAGCCAGTACAGTGAGGTCCCTTGTGCCTTAGTGCGTGACAGGCCAGTGCCAGGCACACAGCTGCTGTTTGTGGTTCTGAAGTCACCTCTGCCTGAGGCCCTGAGAGGCCAGTGGTGGTCATGTGACTGCTGTTTGTGGCTGTGAGGTCACTTGAGCCTCAGTGCTGGGTAGGCTGGCCCTGGTCACATGACTCATATTTGTGGGTGGTAGGTCCCTTGTGCCTCAGTGCCTGATAGGTCAGTAGCAAGCACAGGTTTTCTATGCAGATGGGAGATTACTTCTGCCTCAATGCCTGATAGGCCATGAGCAGGCACATGACTTTTAAGCTGACCTGGAGATCACGTTTTCTCAGTAGCTGATACTCCAGGCACAGGAACATTGTGCGTGTTGTCTTTCTGAGCTCGGTTCTGTCTCAGGACATTGATAATATTTTCTGTTTTCTTGTTTTCAATTGTGGGCTGTGTCGATGAGCATCAGGTGTGAGGTTTTGCTGGTGATGCTCACCAGGGAGGTACTAAAACCAGGGCAGCATGAGTCAGGGGAGCTTTCTTAGGAAATGTAAAATGGGTTCACCACTAGTGGAAATTCTGGAAGACTGGTATAAAATAAACATACTTCAAATGTCAGTAAGGGTAGAGTAATCACCCTCCATCAGGAAGAATGGCCACTGCAGACTTGAGAAGGGGACAACCTCTGAGTATGGCCTCTGGGTGGTTCATTTGGAGGCTGGGAATTGGTCTACTAGTATATTTCGGATAACTGGGCATTTATGCATCCTGGAGGATTCAGAGATTGAAGTCAGGGAAGACGCAGGCCTGTGCAGCAAATGCTGCGAGACATGAGGAATAGCTCTGCCCCTGCTTCTCCTCCCTCTGAACCTGCTTCTGCTCAAGCTTCTCACCTATATTTGTCACTTCCCATGGCAAAATAGTATGCCACTTTGCAAGCGCCTATGACTGGAGCTGTGATTCCTAAGCCAGGTGTGGGCAGGCCAGTGACACCAGTCCAGCAGCCGCCCACACTGGTCCTTTGTGTCTATGTTTATTGGCCATGGGCTCTGGGAGATCTAATTCAAAGGGCCCAGCAAATGCCCCAGGTGCAGGAAGACCTGGAGAAGGCAGCTTGACTGCTTTCTACAAGAGTAGAGGGACAGCTCACTTTTTTTTTTTTTTGGGGGGGGGGTGTTCAAGTCTTGTTACAAGAGATCTTTCAGCCAGAGGATAGGGAATGAACATTGGGAGAGGGATAAGGAATTGGCAGACTGAGATGGAAACGTCAACCCTGACCAGGAGTAGATCCACATCGAGATTCTAATACTACAAATGATTTGGCAGCATGTGAAACTGAGTGCCAAAATTTAGTCTTAGCAGTAAGAATGGCAGGACTAATGGTCGTTAACTCAGGAGAGGTACTTTCATTAGCAAAAGTGTGAGGAACACCCGAGCAATTTTTGGAGTAGCTTGCGGCAAAACCAATTAAGCTCTGGAGGAATGTCTGTGGGAAATGTTAATGGAAGGGTGGCAGTGAGTGCATTTGTCCTGCCAGCAGCCCCAGGAATCCAGGAGTATTTCAGAAAGCATGTTCTATGGTGGCAGGGAAAGAATCTACAGAAGGTACAATCATTAGCAACTTTCTTATATAGTGGAAGGTCAGAAAGAGAAGGGAAAACTACAGCAGGAGGAAGCGAGTATGTTGGTCACAGCATTAAGAAGAATTGCAAGGATGCAAGGAAGGGGAATAAATGTGAGAGGATGAGGCCCAAGAGGATGAGGGAGCAGAGGGGCAGGAATGGGTATAAAACAGGAACCCTTTTCCGGGAGGCTGAACAGGAATGGGGCCTGGGGCTGCTGATCTGATTCCAAATGGAATTACAGTATAATGTCCTTCCCCTTGTAATACCCCTTAACCGCCTTTCAGGAAAGCAAAATTGGACCCCCATGGGAACACTGGCATTCTGTTGGAATGATGCTGTGGAAACCCTCCAAGAGCTAACAAGACTCAAGGACAAGAGAAAGGGGATCTTGGGAAACAGTATTGCAAAAGACAACTGGCTCCAGCCGAATTACCATAAGGAAACCACAACACTTTGAAGAACATGAGGAACAGAGAGGACAAAAACAGCAGCATAACCCAGAGGAACCTACAAGTTCATTAGGGCTTATTAACCTATTAAAGTGCACTCCCCTAAATGAATAATGAGTTGGTAATGACATGATAATGATGTTACCACCTTTTTCTCCACTTCTTGTGCTAATTAACTCGGATGTTAAAGCACAAGCACAGAGCAAGTATGTGATGTGATAAAACTGTAACCAACAGAAAAATCTGTATAAAGTACTTCCTGAAAAGTGTTTATAGATAAAGAATGAGAAAGGGAGAAGGTGTGCTAGCTTTGTGGATCTACCACCTAGCACCGATCTCTGTTCAGAAATGAAATAAACAAATATCTCGATCCTGTGTGTCTGTTGGTTGCTTGCACATCCGGTAAAAGAACCCAGTTTGGGGAAAACACTGGTACGGCCCAGCCATGTGACCACGCCTATAGGTCAACATGCCCTGTCTGTGCTCCTTTTCCCATGGAGCAGTCTGGCTACCTTCCATCACCCATCTCCTCCAAATTCTTTTGCATTTTCCCATGCAGTAGAGCACACCTACTGTGTGCTCTGACACTTTGTGTATTATCTGGTCCACATCGTTTTCAGTTTACCGCCTGTTTGCATGTGTTTAGGTGTGTCAATCTGCATGGATACGTAGTTATTAGTTACATGGCAGCCTATTCCACCTGGTTCTTTATTCTCTTCCAAACTTCCTTTTCACCAGCACCCGGCAAGCCCAGAGGACAGCACCAGCTATCACTTAGGTTCCACAAGGCCAGGTATGCTGGGAGGCTGCTGGAGACTCCCTGGGAGCTCCATTTACAGCAGTCTTACAGATAGTCCAGCACATGCACCAGGTGTTTCGCTTGTGCATTCAGATGGTGCGGACATGTATTTTTGAGTTTCATTTCATTTGCCCTTTCCAGGTTCCTTTGCACTTCTGTGCCCGTCAAGCACCCAAACACTGTGCTTTCCCCAGGAACTGGATACTAGTATAGGAAGGACACCCCACCTGAATCTCTGAAGAGCTGCTTCTGCAGAGCCGAAAACATTTATGGCTGCTGAGTCAAAACACTCACTTGGAGGCAGCCTTCCCCCACCTCCTGCACACACCGACTTAGTAGACAGATGTGTATCTTTGCCTAGAGGAATAAATCCAGTGATTTCAACAGAGTTTTTTATAGCCTGAGCCCCTCAGCTCCATGTGTCAACAGCCCCCAACCTGCCACCATGACAAGAGGAAAAAAAAAAAAAAAAAGAAAAAGAGCTCCAGTGCTGTGCTTCAGGAGCTGGGCTAGCCCCCTGGGTGGGTTCCACCAACAACCTTTTAGTTAACAGCCAAATGCACTGCCGGTTGGCCCACAGAGAATACAGCCCTCTGGGCTGCACTCCAGAGGCAGACTCTAGCACTTTCACTGCCTTTTGCCATCCTGATCCTGGCACACCAGAAGGAAATGAAACCCTTGAGGTGGAAGGCTCAGAGAATTGATGTAATTCCATGAATTCTTTGCAGTAATAGGGAAGCTAATGTCCTGCATGGAAGACAAAAGTTTCTTTTCTCTTCTTATTCTCCATTTCCTGCTTTTTTCCCATAGTGAGACAGCAGAAAATCTTGCTCTTCCGACAGGGTTCCCTACTTCTACATACCTGCTTTCTGCACCTTTTCAACACCCTCTGTCTTCCCTGTCTACATCCTCTCACACACCCCAGTTCCTCTCCTTTCCTCCAGCAGCATGCTAAGATTGAGAATGCCTAAGTGGGGATGGAAAAAAATAAAATAAAATAACAAGATGCAAGCATGAACAGCAGCGGGATGGCAAAGGAGGTGGTATATGAAAATGTTTGCAAACCATGTCAGACACACAGAACAACTTGTGTCCTTCCAAATCTGCAAAGTGGAAATGATCTACCAAGTGAAGCAATTCTGAACGCTTGTGGAATTTGGTACCTCTGGTTCTGCATGTTGCCAGGGACACCTGGCTGCAAGAAGCACTTGGGAGAGGGCCAAGCGTTGCAAGAGGCAACCTCAGCTGGACCTGAGCCCTGGCAGGAGCAGAAGAGAGTAAGGCAGGTGTCTTGATGATGCTGTGCTTCTTCTGCTAGCCAGGCTGGCTGGGCAGAGGCTTTGTTGGTGTGGGGCAAGAGATGGGCAGTGGCAGCTGCCTTGGGCACCTCCAGGCATGTGCCTGCAGGCTGCCAGGCCGAGCATGCAGCCAGCCTGCTGGCAGGCAGAAACCTCCTGCTCTTTGCCAGCACTTCCCACCTGCTTCTCAGCAGCTCCAGGAGCCAGGCAGAGGCGTTCAAGGCCACCGTCATAGCTCAGCTCTGCACCTTTGCCAGGGCATGTGCAGAAGCTCATGAGCCCTATGCATCGGGCAGCCAAGGCAGCCTGTGCCTCTGGTGGGAGCAAGCTGGGGTCCTTGCTGCTGGGGTGGGTGGAAGGGAAAGGAGCCACAAGCCTGCACAAGAGCCCGAGACTCCAAAGCTGATGGAGAGAGCAGCAGGCTTGCAAGGGAGCTCAGAAAGTGCCTTCCCCAACTCCCTGCCCACCCACAGCACCAGCAGCAACGGGGTCTGTTCTCCACCGCCCCAGGCACCTGCCAAGACGCAGATGCCCCACGACACTGCCCCACTGCTGTGAGGCATCTCTGGGTCAGAACTGAATGCACAGGGCTGCAATGGGGCTGTGGGTTAACACTCTCCTGAGGACACGTCACCTTCAGACCCTCGACTGCCTCTGGGGAGGTGTCTTGAGGGGCTCAAGTGCCCTCCAGCAGGGCACAGCTCTCCCACAGCTGCTTTGCTGCAATACCCGAGAGCCTGGCTCTGGCCACGGTCGTCAGGAGGCTCTGCACATCCTGCTCCTCCTGGTGCCCACAGCCGGGCTGGGCTCAGAGAGCAGCTGGGGACCTGCCCAGGGAAAGCAGGGCTGTCGGCAGGGGCACCGGGACGCTGGCTGCCTCCTGCCTCCAGCCTGGAGCCCCCACAAGCCCTGCTGCACCCGCGGCGTCTCCTCACAGCTGGGACGGTGCTAAGAAACGGTGACTGCAGCTGGCACCGAGCCGTGGGGCCACCACGAGAAGGGGCACAAGAGCTGGGGCCTCTCAGGGGCCAGAGGTGGCCCAGGCTAGGCCGGGCCTTCCCCAGCCACTGCTGCCACACAGCCGGGCCGTGGCGGCTCTGGCTGCCCCCGTGCGCACGGCCGCTCGCTCTGCCCAGCCCGCGGCCCTCGGCCCCGGTGCGGCAGCTCCCGGCGCTGCGGCTAAAGGCTCCGGGCGCCCCCGGGCCGGGAGACGCTGCCCCGCGGCAGCAGCCGCCTCTCGCCCCCTCCCCGCCCGCAGGGCCCGGGCAGCCCCGCCCCCGCCCCGCCCCTCACCGTCCTCCTCTGGGCCACTGCGCATGCTCCGCCCTGCCCGGCCCCGCCCCTCCCTCTCCGCCATGCCCCGCCCCTCCCCTCGAGGCCCCTCCCCTCGGATCCCCTGCCCGCCCCTCCCCACCCGGCCCCTGCACAGCGCACGCGCACTGCCGCCTCTCTCCCGCCCCTCCCTGGTGTCCCGCCCCGGGAAGCCACGTCCAATGGGAGCCAATGGGGGAGCGTGGGATGGGAGGGGACCTTGGTGTGAGAGGCGTCATTTCCGGGTGTGGGGGCGGGGCCTGTGTGCCCATGGCTGCTGGTGCTGGTGTGTGGGGAAATGCTGCTGCCCCAGGGCCCTGGGAGAGTCTGCGGGAGGGGAGGGGATGGGAGGGGAGAGAGAGAAACCTCTGCACTGTGCTGGGGGCAGCTGCTGCCTGTGAGCATCCCGGGGACACAGGGGGGGTTTTCAGCCTGTGCTGCGGCCTGGCAGGTGCTGAGAAGCCCTGAGGTGTGAGAGCTGCAGCACTAGTGATCCCCCAGGCATCAAGGGAGGAGGGAGAGGAACAGGGCAGCTGCTTCCTGTGCTGCTTCTGCCCCGGGATGTTCTCCCCTGGTGGAAGCTGAAACGTCCTGGATGTGGGTTGGGAAACTGGTGAGGAAAGTAGATAGGCAGGAGCTGCTGCTGTAGAGCACTGGGGCAGTGCAGCAGGTTTTGTGATTAACGTGTGAAATTTTGATTTATTTTCAGCTTTAGTTTACAAACCTTAGCAGTCTGTCCTCTGCAGTAATGAGGAAAGAAGAGGGCTGTGAAAAGAGCAGGGCCTGAGCCCTGAGGTAGGTATATGTAGACCTCCAGTGCTTTTTTGGTAGCTTCCTCTCTTGTTACAGTTGCTTGGGAGGAAAGTAAAAGGATGGCCACAAACAGGCACTGTCCTTGCTTTTAAAGCCGGAGTAGAAGGTGTGCATTGCTGTGGGAGGCAGAGATACCTAAGAAGAGATACATTTTTTCTTGCTTCTTTGTTGCAGCCATTCGTGTTCCCTGGCTGTGGCTGCTTTAGCAAATCCAAGCTATCTCCATTCATTCCTGAATCTTGAATCAGGCTCTTCCTGTATGGTCAGTCTACTTCTGGCCCCCAGAGTGTTTGATAAGGACAGGACAAGGGTCTCCTGGATGGTGAGTGCTCTCCTGAAACTGGAGAAAGATGTGTTTCTGCTCAGGACCAGGTATTACTACTGCAGCCAGGTATTTAAACTGTTGTCATCCCTGAATGTCACCTTGAGAAAGTTGTAGTGTTCTTTCTGTCTGCTGGCAGGCAGATGCTGGCCAGCTGTGACTGAAGAGAGCTTGGCAGAAACCCGTGTCTTGTGAAAGGTTGGCCTGGAGGACACACACATGTTCTGCCTGCTTGAGTTTTACTTTTGAAATAGACCCTGCTGAATGAGAGTGTATTCTTATAAGCATAGATTTGTGTTTACCACCTAGCCCCAATGATCTCTGTTTGGCTTGAATAGTCTGTTGACAGCAGACATATGAAAGCTGCAGCTAAGGATCTCAGTTCCGTTATAGGAAGTTTCTGTGCACCTGACACAAAAGGGAGATGGTCCTGTAGTGATGGTACCAGCAGGGTTTGGGAGCAAAATTGTTGAAGAGAAGTGCTTTTGTTGCAGAAGGTTTGAAGAATCCATACAGTGTTGCCTAGTCTTTTGGCAAGCAAGCAGAAGAAACCTTGGCAACAGCTTTCAGGCTCTGTTCCTGAAGCAGAACTACTTGCAAGCCTCCATCTTTGTATCTGCTGACCAAATGCTTCAGCTGGGCGTTGCCTTCCTCGCTGCCAGGTGAGGAAATGTGCAGCTGAGACTTATTGAAGGACCTGGCTCCTGAGGCCTCCTTTGGCAGGACATTACTTTAAGTGGGTGCCTGTGAGTTGCTTCTTTTTCTGGAGCTTACAGACAGCAGAGATTTGCATGTTTCCTCCTGACCTGAGCTGGCTTGATAATCTTTAGGGTGTTGCTTTCCTTGAGGAAGGAGGCAAGCTTTACATCTAGACTGGGGTGGCCTGTTGTAAGTAGCAGCAGAAACTTTGAGTGTTCAGTGAGGTGTTACTGGGAGGCCTGTGAGAGAGAGGCTGAAGTTGGTGTGGAGGGAGAAGTAGCTGTGTGTGAGCAGTGTGTTGCCTGGGGGAGGTGTGAGGTGTTCCTGACATGCTGCAGTGGTGGCAGTAGCTGCTGCTGGAGAGACCTTCCCGTGTTTGGAGATGATCCATGAGGTGCTTGGAGGGAGGAAGTTTGGGGCTGGAAATACAATGTTGGGAGTGCAGGGCACTGGGTCTCTGAGAGGCTTCCCTGATGCTGCCAAACCCTGTTTTGCCTGTTTTCTCCTCAGCGTGCAAGCATGTATGCATGACCCTGGCCAGACTCAGGGGAAGAAGTAAAGCTCAGGAGTTGCACATTGTTCAGTTAGATGATATGCCTTAGTGTTCTTAGGTGGCATGTGCCTTGGAAATCTCTGGTTCTACTGCTGAACCATGGTTACTGCAGCTGTGTGGACTTTCATCCATTCTTGTCTCTTTGTGACTGTGTGTGTGGCCAGGGGCCTGTGGAGGTGTCGTGGGGGCTAGCCCTAGGCATGATACTGTCTGTGGTGAGTGAGTATGGGAGGACCTGCTATTTCCAGTGCAAGCAGGATGGATCCAAAATCAGTCGAGTGTCCTGGACTGCACTGTTTTCTGGTTGTGTGCCTCTCCTCATGAGCAGCAGCAAGAGCATTTCACCTGAAAGTGTTCAAATCCCTTGGTCAGAAGTCTAAATCAGCCAGTGCATTTGTGGTACGATAGCTACTGTTGGCAGCTATGGAATAGCACAAGCTCTGTCTGAAAAAAGGGAGGGGAAAGAAAAAATGGGAGAGAAAAATCCTTTCTGGCTCTTTATTGGCAGAAGTGGCTTTGTCAGGATTTTGTGAAAGGGAGGATGCATGTTAAAAGTGCATGAGAGAGGCTTGAGAGTGCTAGTGAAATACCTAGGTGTAGACCGGCTCTGTTGTCATAGTGGTGACCTCTGCAGCGTCTGGCTGTTTGCAGTGCTGGTGGATGATAAATTGCTTGTGCCCCCTTAGGAGCCCTTTACTGCAATCAGTGTAGAGTTTAGAGAAGACTCTTCGACAATCCCTTTGTGACTGTTTGGTGGGTGGGTGTATTTTGTTGTTGTTGTTTCTTTGATGATGGCGGAGCTTCTTTGTGAAAGTAAGGGTATTTGTAGGAGCTCCTTAGGTGTTTAAAAAAAAAAAATCAAAGAAGCCAAGAAGCAGGTAATCCTCTCCCTGGAGACTAGCCCAAAGTAATAATTTTCTAGTTGCTCAATTTGCTAGTTTGCTGGTTCATTATACCAAATCACAGAATGAATAAGGTTGGAAGGGACCTCTGGAGATCATATAGGCCAAACTCTCTGCTCTAGCAGGGTCACCTAGAGCATGTTAGCCAGGGTTGCATCCAGGCAGGCTTTGAATCTCTCCAGAGAAGGAGACTCCACAACCTCCCTGGGCAACCTGGTCCAGTGCTCTGTCACTCTCACAGGAAAGAAATTCCTCCTCATATTCAGGCGGAAATTCCTGTGGTTCAGTTTATACCTGCTGCATGGCACTACTGAGCAGAGTTTGTCCCCTTCCCTTTGACACCCTCCCTTCAGATACTTGTACACATTGATAAAATCCCCCCTCAGTCTTCTGCTCCCCAGGCTAAACAGGCCCAGCTCTCACAGCCATTCCTCATGAGGCAGATGCTGCAGTCCTGTGATCATCTTTGTAGCCTTCCGCTGGACTCTCTCCAGCAGCTCCTTGTCTCTCTTGTATTGGGAACCCAGAACTGGATGCAGTACTCAAGATGAGTACGGACACAGAAATAGCTCATTTCTGTCTTTCTCTGCTTCTCTCAGGCATTGCAGACCAGCAGCAAATGTGTGTGACCAGGACAAACCAGTGGAACAAGATAGTGTGGAGATAACCTTGTGCTTATCAGTTCATTTTTAGAGGATGATGATTGAGTATATTCAGTCATAAATGTTTGCACTCTTCCTTGTATGTTGTAGAGTGAAGAAATGCTCTGCTGCCAGTAGTTTTTCCCTAGGGGAAGGGGGAGCATTCTTCAGCAAGTGGCACTTTCCCAGGGGTGGCCTGCTGCTGCTTGTTTTGTTTCTGTGCCGTTCTGAGCACTCTGTACTCTGCTGTTTCAATTCTTTCCCTCTTACCTGTTGGGTTATCCTTCAAAGCCCGCAGTGCACGGGCTCAGTTGACTGACTGTACAAGCCTGCAACACGTGTTTTGTCTTCTCTGACTTTTGTTGTGAGGTACGTCTTGGACTTTGATCTCTGATGAGGATGACATCCAAACTAGAAACTTACCCCTGGAAGTGAGAAACAGGGATCTCAATCTCAGCTTAATACCAATGTAGGGAGGCTTTGCTGAGCTTTCTTAATGTTCTTAAGGTCAAAACCGCTCAACGTTGGGGCTCTCTGGCTGCTGTTTAACTGTGGAAACAGTAGTAGCTGAGGCCCCAGATTGAAAGTGGCTCTCCCTGAAAAAGGACCTTGTAAACTTGGAAAGAGAGGAGTGTGCTGGCTGGTTGGTTGTGTGCACAAAATATCCTTCTAGCACTGTTATGCAGGCGGAAGGCTTTTTGCATTGTCTGCTAGTCAAACAGCTTGCTAGCACTTGCCTTGCAAAGGGTTAGCTCATCAAGGGTTCACCAAAGCCTGCAGAGTCATGCTGCAGCCTGAGGAAAAGGGGATTTCTTTTTGCATTTTGTGAGCCCAGCTGCAAGCAAGAACCAAGAAGGAGATGCTATTGCAGATCGGAGCATTTTATCCCAACAGGCCCATGCGTTGTGTGCCTGCCTTAAGCACACTTGGATGCCCTCTGCCATATTGCAGCCGGTCAAATGCCCACCATGGTGTTCCGCTTGCCTGACTACAGCGTTGTCATCTGTTCCCCCTTGTGTTGTCAGCTCAGCTCTCTTATAAAACTCACCAGCCTCAAGTTCTTCCAGGCTCGTGTCTTTGGTGCATTGGTGTGGGGAATGCCTGCTGTGGTTGGCTGCTGTGGTTGGCCTCAGTGTTGGGAGGGCTGCAGCATCATGTGGCACAAGAGGCCTTTGCTGTTCCTGTGTTCATTCCTGAGCTGCTTTCTTGTGTTTGCTAGTCCTCGTGTTTTCTGTCCACTTCCTCTCTTTCCCCTGTTACTGCGGAAGGAAGTACAATTGAAAGCAACCATACCCTTCCAGGTTAGGAGAGTGAGGCAAAGAACCAGGCTGCTGTTGCTACCTGAGCAGCAGGCTGAGGAAGCCCATGGTCTTTTGCTCTGAAACGCTCTGACAGTTTCCAGCCTTTAACCTGACAGGCTTTTTAGTGGGCCTTGTTTCAGCTGACTGCTGCACCCAGGTTCGTGTGCTCAGTACCCTCCCTTGTAAATCCTTTCTGCTATAACTCTTTTTTTTCCTCCTCAGGCCATAGTGAGAGGGTTCAGTGCTGCACTGGAGGAAGGCAGGCCAGGGGAGATCATGAGCAGTGCTTTGAACCTCACTGCCACCCCTGAGGATGTCCACACGCCAAGGAGCCTTTGCTAATTGAAGGATGAGGTGACACTTGCTGCAGTGCAGTGGTATTCCCATATGTGTTGTTGCTGTACGTGAGTTTTCTTTTCAAATTCTTTGTTGACTTTTTCACTGCTTTAGCAGGAGGGAAGAAGGAACCAAAGTGTAGTGTGTAATTGCAAATTCTCAAACGCTTGTTTCTAATTATCTGTCAAAAGGGAACATTTGCTGCTTCTCTCCCTTGCTCTCTTTTCTTTTTTTTCCCCCCTCCCCCCTGAGCTTTTAGGAACCTCTCTAAGTTCAAACTCCAGACCAGCACATGACATGAAGAGTAGTGACATGTGTGAGTAATGGATTTTGCTATGAGAAATACTAGTGCTAGTTTCATGGCAATGGCTTCTTCCAAAGAGTGTCACAGCCTGAGAGAACTTTTATTTTTCCTGTCTTGTTGTAACTTACAAGTTGATAAGTATGACCATACTGGAAGTATCCTCTAATCAGGGAGGACCCACCTCCTTCCTCAGAACATGTGAAATAACAGTGAGAAGTTGGTATATGCACCTTGTGCTGCATTCTCTGCATTGCTGTTTTGTGGGGTTTTGGAATGGGCACTGTTTAGGAACAGCTATTTGGGGACTTGGGTTTTCAGTCAGGAACTTATCCAAATGATGGCTGGGGTTGAAAGAGGCAAGAAGATTGCCTGATGCCTTCCATCGCAGAGGCACAAGCCGCTTTTAGTCTGCTCTGATTTGCTCCTCAGTTACTAAGTCGTCTCGTTCCTCCTGCACAAAAGAAGGATGTGTGCTTGGGCAGTGGGGTGAGCCTGCAGGCTAAGAGGACACTGCTTTGCTTCCCGTGCCTGTCCTTGTGCCTCAGGTTTGGGTTCCTATTGGCCTGTGTTTCCTTGACACCTCATGCCCTCCAAAAGAATCTCCTGGGTCCTGTAGTTTAGTCACCTGTTCCAGGCAAATGTATGCCAGCACTGATTTTATAAATGCACTTAAGTTCCCTTGTGAAATATTTCCTTGACTGAATTCAAGAATTTCCTTTTCAAGGATCTGAGGCCTTCTCAAGTCCAAAGGGCATTTCCTGATGGCCACTTGATGGGTATTTGTCCTTGTGGCAGCCTTGCTTGTGAGGGTAACCGGTTCTGTGTCCCTAGAGCAACTTTGATAGTAAAACAGTCCTGTTTCCTCTGTCTTAGTTTGGCTATGTCCAATTAAATTCCCCTAGTGCCCTTTGGAATGATTGGCACTTCCTTTCTGGAGCATCTTCATAGCCTGCCTTTGTTGCTTTTTGTTGGAATCTCACTTCCTTTTTTTTTTAAATCGGACTACAGAATTACCCACAGAACTTCCTATGGTGCCCCTCAAGTGCCAGTAGGAGCCAGTAGGAATCCTTCCATACCTGCTGGGAAAATACTCCTTTCTTCATGGTTTTAATTGTGGCTCATTAATGTGTAATTAGCTGAGGCACTCAGTTGTGTATGCAGGTAAGAATTTGCGGCAACTTCCACGTTTCCTGAACTCGGCTTTAGAGCAGAAATTCTTGTGGTTACTCCTGCATGCCAGAATGATACTGCTGTTCTCCCCTCCTGGGTGCTCCATGCAGATCCTGCTGCCCTGTTGTTCGAGGCCACATCTGGAGTAGTGTGTGCAGTTGTGGGCTGCCCGGTCCAAGAGAGACAGAGAGCTACTGGAGCAAGTGCAGCCAAAGCCTTCTAAGATGCTGAAGGGTCTGGAGCACGTCTCATGTAGGGTAAGGCTGAGCAGGCTGGCACTCTTCAGCGTGGAGAAGAGGAGGCTGGTGGGGGATCTTCTCAATGTGTGTAGGATCTGAGGAGAGGTTGTAGAGAGGGTGGGGCCAGGCTCTTTTCGGTGGTGCCCAGCGATAGGCCAAGAGGCAACGGGCACAAATTAAAATACTGGAAGTTCCACCTGAACGAAAGGGAAACCCTCTTTGCTGTGAGGGTGACTGAGCAGTGGAACAGGTTTCCCCGAGAGGTTGTGGAGTCTCCTTCCTTGGGGATACTCAGAGCCATCTGGACGGGTTCCTGGGCAACATGTGCTAAGTGACCGTGCTTGAGCAGGGGTTGGACTAGCTGATCTCAGAGGTCCCTTTGAAGCTCTGCCATTGTGTTATTGTGTGAACTCTAAGATAAAAAAGCAAAGAGAGATTCATATACTTGAGTAATATCTGTCAATGTCTTGCTTTTTCTCCATTTTTCCCAAATGTCCTTTTTCCTTCTTTTTTCACCCTCCCTCGCGATGCTTCCTGCCCTCCCCCACACTGCTTTTTTCCCTTGCTCGTTCCCCCCCTCCTTTTTTTTTTTATCTCATGGTACATGTGTGTTTTCTTTTTTCTCACATCTTGTGGGTTTTTTTTTTTTTTTGCTTTTCTTATATTTTTTCTTCTTTATTTGATATTTTATTGATGTTTTCTCTATGTTCCCCCCTCCCTTATTTCCTTGCTTTTATCCCCATTTGTCCCATTTCCCCCCTCCCCTTTTTGGGGGGAGGGGAATTCCTCTTTTCTATGGATTTCCCCTCTTTTATTTATTTCTATTTTCTGCTTTACTCTTCTTCTCTTCCCCCCTCTGGTGTTTCTCCCTGCTCATTTTCTACCTTTGTTCTCTGTTCTTCGAGTCTTCTGTTCTGTTCTTTTCTCTCTCTCTCTCTTTTTTTTTTTCTCAGTTTTCTTCTCAGGGTTTTTTTTCGGAGCTTTTTGGGAGAGTGCTGGGGTTATTTTTTTTCATATTTAGTGTTTTGGGGGGGTGTCTTTTTAAATTTTCCTTTTCCCTTGATGTTTTCCTGATTTACACCATCCCCCCGCTATTTTCTCTTCATTTCCCTGTTTTTCTCGGTCTCTTTGTTTCTTTCCTTTTTTACTGTTTGTCCCCATTACTCCCATTTGTCCTATGTTTGCCTGTTTCTTTTGATTCTCTGGTTTTCTCATTTTTCCCGTTTTACCATTTTCCCCTTTTGTCCCATTTCCTTTCCAGCTCTGCATGTTTTTTTCCCATTCTTCTGTCATTATTTAGGTTTCCCCTCTGGATTGTTTGGCCCTCCTGGATGTTTTGGCCCCGAGTCTGTTGCCCTTAGATTTTTGCCCTCCTATTTGCCCCCTTTCCCCTTTTGGTAGTGGGTCAGCAAGGCAAGAATGCCTTCGGGCTGGGGCTCCAAGACCTCCATGTTTGAGGTGCCCTTACTTGAACTGAAGCCTATAGTAACAATTCTATCCTAAATCCATTTTTGTCTCATCCTCTTGGGAAAGAGGATGTGGAAAGCTAACAACCTGGCTACTGGACTATTCCATCAGCAAGTGAGCTGACATCTCTCATCCTGAGGAAATGGAGGGCTGTTCCCAGGGCCAGCACTGACCCCTGACCTGGGGGCTTAGCCCTCGACTACGGGAGCCTTCTGTCAGAAGAGGGACCTGCCTTGATGCCTGAAACTGTTGACAACCCATAATTTCAGTAGTTACTTCAGGATAAATTTTCCGACATTCTCTAAGTCATGGCATTTGCGGATAAACACATCTAGCTGAGTTCTGGATTTCCATCTTCCAGGAAACCCCATCAGCTGGAGAGTAAACTGTTTCCAGGTTTAACCTCCTTCCTTTAATGGCAGCTCTCAGAAGTTGAGGAGGTGAAGGCTGTACTCCTGCTGAAGCCTGCCGATGGAAATTGGTGGAGTTGTCTTCTCAGAGTTACTGAGACACAAGATGGAATTTAATTGCCAACTGGACAAGCTTTGGCCCGTATGAAGAAAGAGCTGTCCTTTGAGAGGAGGCATTGAAATGTTACATCACTTTCTATGATGAACACTCTAACAAGGATATATTGCAATGGCACCCTGTGAGAAGGTATGCTTTTAGTGAACGTATCTTTTATGCCTTTTACCTGCCAGACCTGGCATGCACCTGACTCGGGCTATAAATAAATCACTGGATTTATCCTCCTAGGCAAAGCCATACATCTGTCTACTAAGTCGGTGTGTGCAGGAGGTGGGGGAAGGCTGCCTCCAAGTGAGTGTCTTGACTCAGCCACCAGAAATGTTTTCGGTTCTGCAGAAGCAGCTCTTCAGAGATTCAGGTAGGGTGTCCTTGTGATACTAGTATCCAGTTTGTTGGGGAAAGTACAGCAGTCGGGTGCTTGAAGGGCACAGAAGTGCAAAGGAACCTGGAAAGGGCAAATGAAATGAAACTTAATAATATATGTCCGCACCCATCTGAATGCACAAGCCAAAAATCTGGTGCATGTGCTGGACTATCTGTAAGACTGTTGTAAATGGAGCTCCCAGGGAGTCTCCAGCAGCCTCCCAGCATACCTGGCCTTGTGGAACCTAAGTGATAGCTGGTGCTGTCCTCTGGGCTTGCCGGATGCTGGTGAAAAGGAAGTTTGGTAGAGAATACAGAGCCAGGTGGAATAGGCTGCCATGTAAACAACAACTATGTATCCATGCAGACAGACATCTGTGAACACCTGCAAACAGCCTGTAACCTGAAAACTGTGTCGACCAGATAGTACACAGAGACAAAGTGTCAGAGCACACCTACTGCATGGGAAAATTCAGCAGATTTGGAGGAGATAGGTGATTAAAGCGAGCCAGACTGTTCCGTGGGAAAAGGAGCACAGACAGGGCACGTTGACCCAGAGGCATGATCGCATGGCTGGGCCGTACCAGTGTTGTCCCCAAACTGGGTTCTTTTACTGGATGTGTAAGCAACCAATAGACGCACAGGATGGAGATACTTGTTTATTTCATTTCTGCACAGGGATGGGTGCTAGGTGGTAGATCCACAAAGCTAGCACACCTTCTCCCTTTCTCATTCTTTATCTATAAACACTTTTCAGGAAGTACTTTATACAGATTTTTCTGTTGGTTACAGTTTTATAACATCACATACTTGCTCTGTGCTTGTGCTTTAACATCCGAGTTAATTAGCATAAGAAGCAGAGAAGAAGGTGGTAACATCATTATCATGTCATTACCATCTCATTATTCATTTAGGGGAGTGCACTTTAATAGGTTAATAAGCCCTAATGAACTTGTAGGTTCCTCTGGGTTATTCTGCTGTTTTTGTCCTCTCTGTTCCTCACGTTCTTCAAAGTGTTGTGGTTTCCTCATGGTAATTCGGCTGGAGCCGGTTGTCCTTTGCAATACTGTTTCCCAAGATCCTCTTTCCCTTGTCCTTGAGTCTTGTTAGCTCTTGGAGGGTTTCCACAGCATCATTCCAACAGAATGCCAGTGTTCCCATGGGGGTCCAATTTTGCTTTCCTGACAGGCGGTTAAGGGGTATTACAAGGGGAAGGACAGTATACTGTAATTCCATTCAGAATCAGATCAGCAACCCCAGGCCCCATTCCTGTTGAGCCTCCCAGGAAAGGGTTCCTGTTTTGTACCCATTCCTGCTCCTCTGGTCCCTCTTCCTCTTGGGCCTCATCCTCTCACATTTATTCCCCTTCCTTGCATCCTTGCAATTCCTCTTAATGCTGTGATCAACATACTCGCTTCCTCCTGCTGTAGTTTTCCCTTCTCTTTCTGACCTTCCACTGTATAAGAAAGTTGCTAATGATTGTACCTTCTGTAGATTCTTTCCCTGCCACCATAGAACATGCTTTCTGAAATACTCCTGGATTCCTGGGGCTGCTGGCAGGACAAATGCACTCACTGCCACCCTTCCATTAACATTTCCCACAGACATTCCTCCAGAGCTTAATTGGTTTTGCCTCAAGCTACTCCAAAAATTGCTCGGGTGTTCCTCACGCTTTTGCTAATGAAAGTACCTCTCCTGAGTTAACGACCATTAGTTCTTACTGCTAAGACTGGATTTTGACACTCAGTTTCACATGCTACCCAATCATTTGTAGTATTAGAATCTCGATGTTGATCTGCTCCTGGTCAAGGTTGATGGTTTCCACCTCAGTCTGCCAATTCCTTATCCCTCTTCCAATGTTCATTTCCTATCCTCTGGCTGAAAGATCTCTTGTAACAAGACTTGAACGCCCCCCCCCCCAAAAAAAAAAAGTGAGCTGTCCCTCTACTCTTGTAGAAAGCAGTCAAGCTGCCTTCTCCAGGTCTTCCTGCACCTGGGGCATTTGCTGTGCCCTTTGAACTAGATCTCCCAGAGCCCATGGCCAATAAACATAGACACAAAGGACCAGTGTGTGGGGCTGCTGGACTGGTGTCGTTGGTGTCACTACACCTGCCTTAGGAATCACAGCTCCAGTCATAGGCGCTTGCAGGGTGGCATACTATTTTGCCATGGGAAGTGACAAATATAGGTTAGAAGCTTGAGCAGAAGCAGGTTCAGAGGGAGGAGAAGCAGGAGCAGAGCTATTCCTCATGTCTCGCAGCATTTGCTGCACAGGCCTGCATCTTCCCTGACTTCAGTCTCTGAATCCCCCAGGATGCATAAATGCCCAGTTATCCAAAATATACCAGTAGACCAATTCCCACCCTCCAATTGAACCACCCAGAGGCCATACTAAGAGGCTGTCCCCTTCTCGAGTCTGCAGTGGCCATTCTCCCTGACAGAGGGTGATTACTCTACCCTTACTGACATTTGAAGTATGTTTATATTCTGCCAGTCTTCCAGAATTTCCACTAGTGGTGAACCCATTTTACATTTCCTAAGAAAGCTCCCCTGACTCATGCTGCCCTGGTTTTAGTACCTCCCTGGTGATCATCACCACCAAAACCTCACACCTGATGCTCATCAACACAGCCCACAATTGAAAACAAGAAAACAGAAAATATTATCAATGTCCTGAGACAGAACCGAGCTCAGAAAGACAACACGCACAATGTTCCTGTGCCTGGAGTATCAGCTACTGAGAAAACGTGCTCTCCAGGTCAGCTTAAAAGCCATGAGCCTGCTCATAACCTATCAGGCACTGAGGCACAAGGGACCTCCCATCTGCACAGAAAACCTGTGCTTGCTACTGACCTATCAGGCACTGAGGCACAAGGGACCTCCCACCCACAAATATGAGTCATGTGGCCAGGGCCAGCCTACCCGGCACTGAGGCTCAAGTGACCTCACAGCCACAAACAGCAGTCACATGACCACCACTGGCCTCTCAGGGCCTCAGGCAGAGGTGACTTCAGAACCACAAACAGCAGCTGTGTGCCTGGCACTGGCCTGTCACGCACTAAGGCACAAGGGACCTCACTGTACTGGCTACCAGTCATTGGGGCAAGAGTGACCTCAGAACCACAAACAGCACCCGCATGACCAGCAATGGCCCATCAGGCACTGAGGAAGAAGAGACCTCACAAACACAAACGTATCCATGGGCCTCTGGTGGAAGCGATGTCACAGCCACAAGCACCAGCCCCATGACCAGCACGGCCTTATCACGGCCTCAGGCAGAAATGATCTCACAGCAACAAGCAGCAGCCGTGGGCCAAGTACTGGCCTATTAGGCATCGAGGCACAAGTGACCTTGTCACCGCAAACACCATCCAAGGGCCTCGGTATGGCCAATCAGGGCCTCAGGCAGAAGCGATCTAACAGCACAAGCAGCAACCACATGACCACCACTGGCCAATCAGGCCCAGACGCACCAGTGACCTCCCAAGAACCATGAGGAGCAATGGGCCCAGCACCAGCGAATCAGATGCTGAGGCAGAACTGACCTCACAAGCACAGTGACCAGGATGTGCCTATGAGGGCTCAGGAGAAGTGACCTCACAAGCAGAAACAAGAGCTTTGTGCGTGGTAGTGGCCTATTGGGCACTGGTGCACAAGTGACCTCATAAACACAAACTGCAGACATAGGTCTACAACTGGCCCATCAGGTCGTCAGGCATAAGTGACATCATAACCACAAACAGTAGCCATGTGACCAGCACTGGCCTCTTAGGTACTGAGGAACAAGTGACTTCACAACTATAAAGAGCTAGCACATGACCAGCAGTGGCCTATGAGGCAGTGGTGCACAAGGGACCTCCCCATCACAAACAGCAGCTGTGAGCATGGCACTGGCCTATGAGGCACTGGTGCTCAACTGACCTC
The DNA here is from genome assembly GCF_028389875.1 of Rhea pennata. Taxonomy (NCBI): domain Eukaryota; kingdom Metazoa; phylum Chordata; class Aves; order Rheiformes; family Rheidae; genus Rhea; species Rhea pennata. The sequence continues at coordinate 3,640,679 of NW_026907677.1, forward strand.
ACAGCCACAAACACCAGCCATGTGACCAGCGCTGGCCTATCAGGCACTGAGGCACAAGTGACCTCACAATCAAACCAGGCAGCAAGGGCCACAGCCCTGGCCATTAACGGCCTCAGGAGAAGTGACCTCACAAGCAGAAACCTCAACTGTGTGACCAGCCCTGTGCTCTCAGGCAAAGGAGCACAAGTGACCTCACAGCCAAAACCAGCAGCCAAGAACCTAGTGCTGGCCTGTCAGGAACCAAGGCACAAGGGATCTCACTGCCACACAAAACAGCTAGATGACCAGCGCTGCCCTGTCAGGCCCTGGGGCACAAGAGAACGCATAGCCATAAAAGGCAGCCAAAGGCCTACCGCCCTCAGAGATGTTACTGCTGCACAAGTGACCTCACAACCAGAAACGTCGGCCATGGGCCTCGCACAGTCCTATCAGACACTGAGGCAGAGGTGACCTCCCAGTCACAAACAGCAGCCACATGCCTAGCACCAGCCTGTTAGGTACTGAGCCATAAGGTTCATCACATCTGAAACAGCAGCTCTGAACCTACCGCTGGTCTATCAGGCACTGAGGAACAGCCACAGGTAACATCCAGGGGCCTAACACCAGCCTGTCAGTCACTGCAGCACAATGACCTCACACCACAAACACCAGCTATGGGCCTAGCACTGACCTATCAGGTCCTCAGGCAGAAGTGACCTTAGAAGCACAAACAACAGCTGTGTGCCTGGCGCTGACCTATCATGCACCAAGGCACAAGTGACCTCACGACCACTGACAGCAGCAATGCCCATAGCACTGGCAATTAAGGCTCAGGCAGAAGTGATCTCACAAGCAAAACATCAATCACATCACCAGCACTGGCCTCTGAGCCACTGGTGTGCAAGTCACCTCACAAGCAACAACAGCAGCAGGCCTATAAGGCAATGAGGCACAAGTGATGTCACGGTTCCTAACATCAGCCATGGGCCTAGCACTGGTCTATCAGGGCCTCAGGAGAAGCGACCTCACAAGCACTAATAGCAGCTAGGATCCTCGCATTGCCCTGTCAGCAACTGAGGCAGAAATGACCTCACAACGACAAAGAGGAGCCATGTGACCAGCACTGGCCAATCAGGCCCTGGTGCACAAGTGACTTCACAATCCCTAATACCAGCCATGGGCCTAGCACTGGTCTATCAGGGCCTCAGGAGAAGCGACCTCACAAGCACCAATAGCAGCTAGGATCCTCGCATTGCCCTGTCAGCAACTGAGGCAGAAATGACCTCACAACGACAAAGAGGAGCCATGTGACCAGCACTGGCCAATCAGGCCCTGGTGCAGAAGTGACTTCACAGTCCCTAATACCAGCCATGGGCCTAGCACTGGCCTATCAGGCACTGGTGCACAGGTGACCGCACAACCACTAACCTCAGCCATGGGCCCAGACAGGCCTGTAAGGCCCTGAGGCCAAAGTGACCTCCCAATCCATAGCATCAGCCATGGGCCTGACACTGGCCTATCAGGGCCTCAGGCAGAAGTGACCTCACAACCAGAAATAGCAGCCAGTGTCCGAGCGTTGCCCTATCAGGCACTGCGGCACAAGTGACTCTGCCACCACGAACAGCAGCCATGGGCCTGGCACTGGCCTAGCAGGCGCTGGCGCACAAGTGACTTTACAGCCACGAACGGCAGCCATGAGCCTGGCACAGGCTTCGGAGGGGCTCAGGCAGAAGTGACCTCACCAGCACTAACATCAGCCAGGGGCTTAGCACTGCCCTGTCAGGCACTGAGGCACCGGGGACCTCACGACCACAAACAGCAGTGACATGTCTGCCTCGTCCTTGCCATTTACGGGTGCACAAGCAGCCTAACAACGTGTATTCACATGTATTCAAAGGAGTTTGCTTGCCGCTTGCCTATCCCGTTCTCAGGAAGCGGTGACCTCACAGTCTTCACCAAAGCCATATGCCATCTGCTGCCCTATCAGATAGTAAAGCAAGTGTGACCGCACAAGCAAGAACAGAAGCCACATGCCCCTCACTGGCCTCTCACATGCTGAAACAGAAGTGACCTCAGAGCCTGCATTGAAGCCATGTGCTTGCTGCTGGCCTATGAGGCACGGAGGCACAAGGGACCTCACAAGCACAAAAACAGAAAGGTGCTTGATGCTCTTCCTTGAAGCAAAAGTCACCTGTCCAGGACAAAAGGGAGCAATATGGCTGCTGGTGGCCTAGCAGATCCTGATGCCCAGTGACTTCAAAAACACAACCATCAGCAATATGGATCGAGCTGAACTGCCAGCTACTGAGGCTGAGGTGACCTCACTCACAGTTAGCCATGAAGCCATAGATCTGCTCCTGGCCTGTTGGGGACTCGGGCACAATTGACCTAACCAAGCACAAACAGCAGCAATGTGCGTGCTGGTTGCCAATCACATACTGATGCACAACTGACCGCAAAAGCACAAGCAGCAGCAATGGGCCTGCTCCCTGTTTATGAGGCGCTGAGACACACGGGACCTCACCATCATCACCAAAGCTAGGGGCATGCTGTTGGCCTGCCAGGTTCAGAGGCACAATTCGCCTCACAAGTGCAAACGGCATCGACGTACCTGCTACTGCCCTATCTGTTGCCAAGTCACAAGAGACTGGGAAGTGCAAAACCTCCCAGAGCAGAAGCTCACTTGGGCCACTCCCAAGTCCCTTGATTATGCTGTTATCTCTCCAAACATAATAGTCTTCTACAAACAGCTTTCATCTCCTGCCAAGACTCTCTCTAGGTCCTCGGACATCTCCACTCTGTCACTCTAGGCACAAATCAGAAAAGGGGAAATTGGTCTTGCCTTTCCTGCAATCTGAGCTGTGAGCCTTTGCCCTGAAGCACCTACATGAGGACAACAGGATGCCATTTCCCTTTCTTAGTACTGACAGTCAGTCAGAGAGCACAGAGACCTGGGCCCTGGCCTTGATGATGACTTGCCATTTGCTACTGATCATCCTCTGAGAATTCAGGGGGTGATGGCAGAGGAGAAAATGTGGCACTGAGCCATCACCAGAGCAGTACGTGCCATGACACAGCTCTTGAATTTAGGCCTTCCCAAATGGAGCCGGTGGTAAAATGCTTCAAGAAGAGAGGGGGCATGCATGCCAAACAGCTGGGAGGCTAGTGGTAGGATGGATGTGCTCACCACCACTGCCTTGACTCCAGCTACTCCGAGCAATGCAGCTAGAGCTACGTGGGGCTCCTCATACCCCCAGAAAGTGCAGGCAAAATCCGGCACCTTGCCACCTTGCCAGGGTCAGCAGTGTCAGCACGTAAACACACCACATCTAGCACAATTTGTCTACACATGGGGTGCTTTTTTATTTCCCCATTGCATCAGAGGCAGGTCACGCTACAGCAGGATGGTGTGGGTAACTTGCAGAGACTGCACATGGAAGGAAGAGAGACCTGGGCTGCGCATCCCTTGCAGGGCATTTTTGCCTTGTTGCTCCCATTCCAAGGGACTCCTCCATACAGATCTGCTACAGGAAGGACTCAGTCCCTTGACAGTCAGCTCCCAAGAACTCGCCTGCCCTTCTCTAGAGACCACCACACCACAAGTATTCACACCTAAGATACTTGCTAAGATATTGTGACCTTGCTCCTCATCTTACAATTGTACTTCTGTGGAGCAGTCTCAAATGCCTTAAGGAAGGCTGACTAGAGAGATGCTAGATTTCCCTCTAAATACCACCTCACAGCAGCAATAGCTAGCTGACAAGAATGGTGGGTTTTCACGTGAGACCATCAATTTTTTTGGCAAAGCAACAGATCTCTACCAGCCCTTTGGCAACAGTGGGACAGCTTGCACAACTTACTCTTGCACTCCCCCTTGCTCTGGCCCAGAGAAGCCCCAGCCAGCGCCAGCAGTCTGGCCATGGCAAAGGCAGGAGAGTTGCCCCTCCTGGGCTCTCTGGCCCACATTTGAGATCCACCCCGCCAGCTCCTCCAGTGAGGAAGTGGCATCTGTCCCGATGGCTTAGGATCCCTCCCACATTTCCTAACCAAAACTCTGCTGTTCCTTGCACGAAACTAACTGACAGGCATCTCCATGGTTATAAAAGCCAGAGAAATACCATGCTGCTGCTGCCATTACTAACTGCAATCACTAATTATGGATATGCAACTGTAAATCCTAACTGTCCCTACCTGATCCCATGGCTGCTTCCCTGCCTGGCCAAAAGCTTGCTCTCAAGAACACAAGGGAGAAGCCCACCTGCAGAGCCTGTGGTTGCTAAAGGGCCAACAGCAAAGGGAGAAAGGGGCAAAACAGGCACGAGATGGTTGGAGGAAAGGCTGCGGAGGCACCCAGCCACCTGCTGAGAATGGAGCACTTCTCTACCTAGCTTTCCAGTATTTACCACTCCTTGCAGATCTGCATATGGGCATCAGGTCGAACTAAAACAAGCCCTTGGGAAAAGTCTCTTCCAGCTGACTTGTGTGGCAGCAGGGGAAGCCCAGCGGCTGTAACGACACATGGCTCACAGACCCAGGCCCCGTCCCTGCATGGCATCAGTCTCCACAGAACCACAGAGGGGCCCTGGCCAAGGCAGCCCTTGCCTTAGACTGCTGCTCTAGCTCCGCTCAAACAGAGCAACATCCCAGAAGCAGGTGCCACCTGCCCCAGCTTCCCCACACCTGAGGAAGGCAAGGGGGCGTCCTATACTTGCCTGGGCTGACCTGCTGGGAAGCAGCTCCACAGAGAGAGCCCTGGGGGTCCCAGGGGACACCAAGATGACCATGAGCTGGCAAGGTGCCCTTGTGGCAAAGGCAGCCAATGATATCCTGGGGTGCCTTATGAAGAGTAGCCAGCAGGTCAGGGGCTACTCTTCTGCTCACAGAAACATAGAAGTACAGAATTGTTGAGGTTGGAAGGGACCTCTTTTCAGTGGTGGGACAAGCAGTAGGACAAGGAGCAACAGGCACAAACTGAAACACAGCATGTTCCACCTGAAATATGAGGAAAGACTTCCTTCCTGGGAGAGTGACAGAGCACTGGAACAGGTTGCCCAGAGAGGTTGTGGAGTCTCCTTCAAGGGGAGACAGTCAAAACCTGCCTGGGGCTGATCTTGTGCAATGTCCTTTAGGTGACCCTGCTGGAGCAGGGGGGTTAGACTAGATGCCCTCCAGACATGCCTTCCAACCTCAACCATTCCCTGATTCTGTGATTCTGTAACACTTGCGGTATTTCTCTCCAGTAGCTAGGACTGAGTATTTGCAACCATAAATATTTGCCTTCTTCCTTTTATGCACTCATGCCAGTCGTTTTTCCCAGAGGGAGGGGGAGCATTCTTTGATGGATGGCACTTTCACAGAGCTTTCCTGTTGTCCCTGGTTTTGTTTCTGGACCGTGCTGAGCACAGTGCACTATACTGCTTCTGTTCTTTCCCTCCTAGCTGTTGGCTAACACTTCAAAGCCCCCAGTGCACAAGCTTAGTTGACTTCCAGTACAAAACTGACACACCCGTTTAATCTGCTCTTAGTTGCATTGAGAGGTATGTGGTATGTCTCTTGGATTTACATCTCCGAGGAGCAGGAGATCAGAAATAGAAACTTAGCCATGGAAGTGAGAAATAGGAGTCTCAATCCCAGCTTAATACTGACATCGGGAGGCTTTGCTGAGCTGCTTCCTGCTTGGTCAAAGCAAAGCACCTTTGTGGCTCTCTTGCCTCTGCTTACATTTGGATGCAGGAGCAGACGGATGCACAGCTGGGAAGCGACCATCCCTGAAAAGGGACTTGGGAGTTTGGAAAGGGAGGAATGTGATGGCTGTCTGTGCCTACAAACTATCCTTCCCTCTTTATGTGTGATTAAGACTGTGTTCATCACCTGCTAGCCAAACGCTCCCTCGTTGCTTCCTTGCTTGATGTTCTTTTGTCTCATAGAGGCAAGCTGGGGCTGAAATCTCTGGAAAGGTGCTGGCCATAAGCGAATGCCACCTGCTCTTTCCAGAGTGTCCTTGGCTCTTGAAGTGGAAGGAGAGAAGTTCCCAAGTGCAGAAGAAAGTGGAATGGCTTCCTCCTCTCCCAGAGGTGCCATAGCTCCTTGTGTGTTCAAAGCAGAGATCTGTGCAACACCCGTGAGCGAGTCCATTTCTTAGAGCTGCTTCTGAAGGCATCTTTTTGACATGTTAAGATCTGGAGTTTACCCTGTCACTAAATGTGTGGGCAGCTGTGACCTCACCATGCAAGGGTCAGCCACAACTCTGCTTTCAGGCTCCACACGGTCCTTCAGCCTGTGTGACAAGGCCAATAACTGGTGCCGCTCTAGAAGCAGTGCAGCAAGAACAGTCTGCTACACAGGGGTTTGGTGAGCTGGGGCATACAGCTCTATGGGCACTGCCTCTTCACGGGTCCTACCATGGAAGCAGGACAGGAGTCAGCTTTTGCCGATCCACAGTGCTGCCTTAGCTGTGGGGGACCAGAGCATGCTGGGTGTAGCCATGATGCCCCATCCCTCTGGTGATGTGGCAGCAAAGCCCTGCCCTGAAGCAACACCACCTGATGCACACCGAAGAGGATGAGAGCTCTCAGGAAAGATCCCATCCGCTGTGCGATGTGCTAGTTTTCGATGAGCCCTCTGGTAACCTCAGCAGCACTGCCCTGCAGCCAGAGACTTCCCACGGAAAGGACCATGTGGATTTCTCCCGGAGGAAATCTCCCCTCCCAGAGGAGCTGCTCCTGGCCAGAGCTGGCTCTGTGCAGTGCTGCCAGGCTACTGTGAGCTCCCTCTGAGCCAGGAGCCTGGTGCAGCTCAGGAGCAAAGGCCCAGCCAAAGGAGTGACTTTGTGTTCTGGGATTGCTTGTCCCTCAGCTGCCGTGTGCACCAAAGAGATGCGTGCATGCAAGCTCCTTGTCTCCACTGCAATTCTAGTCCAAGGCGATGGAGGACAGGAATCAGTTGCTCACATGGAAACACTAAGTGAAATCTGAGGTGATCCAAGCCGTGTGCAAGTGATTGCAAGCTCACACCGGGCAATGATGAGCAACACCCCCTCTTCCATGGCATCAGCTGGGGGATTCCCTGGCCATAGGAAATGTACTAGCTGCCCCAGCCTGGGAGAAATAACCTTCTCCTTAGTCACTGAGTTCCCTGCAGCCCTCAGAGCTCCATTCCTTAGGAAGCTTAGACACATGTACACCCCTGCATTGTGGCGCATGTAGCATAATTCAGGGCAGGTACTCCATTTAGTGGCCTAAATGGATTCCTCCTGAGCCTCACGAGATGCCTGGGTGTCCAGCAAAAGTGCCTACAGCAGGCAGGACACAGGATGCTGTGGAAACCCTCCAAGAGCTAACAAGACTCAATGACAAGGGAGAGAGGATCTTGGGAAACGGTATTGCAAAGGACAACCGGCTCCAGCCAAATAACCATGAGGAAACCACAACACTTTGAAGAACGTCAGGAACAGAGAGGACAAGAAGAGCAGAATAACCCAGAGTAACCTACAGGTTCATTAGGGCTTATTAACCTATTAAAGTGTGCTCCCCAAAATGAATAATGAGATGGTAATGACATGATAATGATGTTACCACCTTCTTCTCCACTTCCTATGCTAATTAGCATGGATGTTCAAGCACAAGCACAGAGCAAGTACGTGATGTGATAAAACTGTAACCAGCAGAAAAATCTGTATAAAGTACTCCCTGAAAAGTGTTTATAGATAAAGAATGAGAAAGGGAGAAGGTGTGCTAGCTTTGTGGATCTACCACCTAGCACCCATCCCTGTGCAGAAATGAAATAAACAAGTATCTCGATCCTGTGTGTCTGTTGGTTGCTTGCACATCTGGTAAAAGAACCCAGTTTGGGGACCCAAACACTGATACAGCCCCAAACAAGCCACCATGCCTCTGGGTCCATGCTCCTTTTCCCACGGAACAGTCTGGCTCGCTTGCATCACCCATCTCCTCAAAATCTGCTGCATTTTCCCATGCAGTAGGTGTGCTCTGACACTTTGTCTCTATGTATGATCTGGTCGACACAGTTTTCAGTTTACAGCCTGTTTGCATGTGTTCACAGATGTCTGTCTGCATGGATACATTGGTTGGTTACATGGCAGCCTATTCCACCTGGCTCTGTATTCTCTTCCAAACTTCCTTTTCACCAGCACCCAACAAGCCCAGAGGACAGCACCAGCTATCACTTAGGCTCCACATGGCCAGGTATGCTGGGAGGCTGCTGGAGACTCCCTGGGAGCTCCATTTACAACAGTCTTACAGATAGTCCAGCACATGCACCAGGTTTTTGGCTTGCACATTCAGAGGGATGCAGACATGTATTTTTGAGTTTCATTTCATTTGCCCTCTCCAGGTTCCTTTTCACTTCTGTGCCCTTCAAGCACCCGACTGCTGTGCTTTCCCAAGAAACTGGATACTAGTATTGCAAGGACACAAACCTGAATCTCTGAAGAGCTGCTTCTGTAGAACTGAAAACATTTATGGTGGCTGAGTCAAGACACTCACCTGGAGGCAGCCTTCCCCCACCTCCTGCACACACCGACTTAGTAGACAGATATATGGCTTTGCCTAGGAGGATAAATCCAGTGATTTATTTATAGCCCGAGTCTGGTGCATGCCAGGTCTGGCAGGTAGAAGGCATACAAGGTATGTTCACTAAAAGCATACCTTCTCACAGGGTGCCATTGCAATATATCCTTGTTAGAGTGTTCATCATAGAAAGTGATGTAACATTTCAATGCCTCCTCTCAAAGGACAGCTCTTTCTTCATACGGGCCAAAGCTTGTCCAGATGGCAGCTACATTCCATCTTGTGTCTCAGTAACTCTGAGAAGACAACTCCACCAATTTCCATCGGCAGGCTTCAGCAGGAGTACAGCCTTCACATTCAGCTGCCATTAAAGGAAAGGGGTTAAACCTGGAAACAGTTTACTCTCCAGCTGATGGGGTTTCCTGGAAGATGGAAATCCAGAACTCAGCTAGATGTGTTTATCCCCAAATGCCATGACTTAGAGAATATTGGAAAATTTATCCTGAAGTAACTACTGAAATTCCAGCTTGTCAACCATTTCAGGCATCAAGGCAGGTCCCTCTTCTGACAGAAGGCTCCCGTAGTTGAGGGCTAAGCCCCCAGGTCAGGGGTCAGTGCTGGCCCTGGGAACAGCCCTCCATTTCCTCAGGATGAGAGATGTCATCTCACTCACTGATGGAATAGTCCAGTAGCCAGGTTGTTAGCTTTCCATGTCCCCTTTCCCAAGAAGATGAGACAAAAATGGATTTAGGATAGAATTGTTACTATAGGCCTCATCAAAGAGTTCGACCAAGCCCTTCAGTTCAAATAAGGGCACCTCAAACATGGAGGTCTTGGAGCCCCAGCACGAAGGCATTCTTGTCGTTCCTCCAGACTTCATCACGAAACGTTGACTAATGCTGACCCACTACCAAAAGGGGAAAGGGGGCAAATAGGAGGGCAAAAATCTAAGGGCAACAGACTCGGGGCCAAAACATCCAGGAGGGCCAAAAAATCCAGAGGGGAAACCTAAATAATGACAGAAGAATGGGAAAAAAACATGCAGAGCCGGAAAAGAAGTGGGACAAAAGGGGAAAATGGTAAAACAGGAAAAATGAGAAAACCAGAGAATCAAAAGAAACAGGCAAACATAGGACAAATGGGGGCAATGGGGACAAACAGTAAAAAAGGGAAGAAACAAAGAGACCGAGAAAAACAGGGAAATGAAGAGAAAATGGGGGCGGGGGGTGGTGTAAATCAGGAAAACATCAAGGGAAAAAGAAAATTTAAAAGGACACCCCCCCCCAAAACCCTAAAAACGAAAAAAATAACCCCAGCACTCTCCCAAAAAGCTCCGAAAAAAAACCCTGAGAAGAAAACTGAGAAAAAAAAAGAGAGAGAGAGAGAGAAAAGAACAGAACAGAAGACTCGAAGAACAGAGAACAAAGGTAGAAAATGAGCAGGGAGAAACACCGGAGGGGGGAAGAGAAGAAGAGTAAAGCAGAAAATAGAAATAAATAAAAGAGGGGAAATCCATAGAAAAGAGGAATTCCCCTCCCCCCCAAAGAAGGGGGGGGGGAATGGGACAAATGGGGATAAAAGCAAGGAAATAAGGGGGAGAAAAACATAGAGAAAACATCAATAAAATATCAAATAAAGAAGAAAAATGTAAGTAAAGCAAAGCAAAAAAAACCCCACAAGACGTAAGAAAAAAGAAAATACACATGTACCATGAGATTAAAAAAAAAGGGGGGCGGGGAATGAGCAAGGGAAAAAAGCAGTGTGGGGGAGGGCAGGAAGCACCGCGAGGGAGGGTGGAAAAAAAGGGAAAAAGGACATTTGGGAAAAATGGAGAAAAAGCAAGACATTGACAGATATTACTCAAGTATATGAATCTCTCTTTGCTTTTTTATCTTAGAGTTCACACAATAACACAATGGCAGAGCTTCAAAGGGACCTCTGAGATCAGCTAGTCCAACCCCTGCTCAAGCAGGGGCACTTAGCACATGTTGCCCAGGAACCCGTCCAGATGGCTTTGAGTATCCCCAAGGAAGGAGACTCCACAACCTCTCGGGGAAACCTGTTCCACTGCTCAGTCACCCTCACAGCAAAGAGGGTTTCCCTTTTGTTCAGGTGGAACGTCCTGTATTTTATTTTGTGCCCGTTGCCTCTTGGCCTATCGCTGGGCACCACCGAAAAGAGCCTGGTCCCACCCTCTCTACAACCTCCCTTCAGATCCTTACACACATTAAGAAGATCCCCCACCAGCCTCCTCTTCTCCACGCTGAAGAGTGCCAGCCTGCTCAGCCTTACCCTACATGAGACATGCTCCAGACCCTTCAGCATCTTAGAAGGCTTTGGCTACACTTGCTCCAGTAGCTCTCTGTCTCTCTTGGACCGGGCAGCCCACAACTGCACACCCTACTCCAGATGTGGCCTCGAACAACAGGGCAGCAGGATCTGCACGGAGCACCCAGGAGGGGAGAACAGCAATATCATTCTGGCATGCAGGAGTAACCACAAGAATTTCTGCTCTAAAGCCGAGTTCAGGAAATGTGGAAGTTGCCGCAAATTCTTACCTGCATACACAACTGAGTGCCTCAGCTAATTACACATTAATGAGCCACAATTAAAACCATGAAGAAAGGAGTATTTTCCCAGCAGGTATGGAAGGATTCCTACTGGCTCCTACTGGCACTTGAGGGGCACCATAGGAAGTTCTGTGGGTAATTCTGTAGTCCGATTTAAAAAAAAAGGGAAGTGAGATTCCAACAAAAAGCAACAAAGGCAGGCTATGAAGATGCTCCAGAAAGGAAGTGCCAATCTTTCCAAAGGGCACTAGGGGAATTTAATTGGACATAGCCAAACTAAGACAGAGGAAACAGGACTGTTTTACTATCAAAGTTGCTCTAGGGACACAGAACCAGTTACCCTCACAAGCAAGGCTGCCACAAGGACAAATACCCATCAAGTTGCCATCAGGAAATGCCCTTTGGACTTGAGAAGGCTTCAGATCCTTGAAAAGGAAATTCTAGAATTCAGTTAAGGAAATATTTCACAAGGGAACTTAAGTGCATTTATAAAATCAGTGCTGGCATACATTTGCCTGGAACAGGTGACTAAACTACAGGACCCAGGAGATTCTTTGGGAGGGCATGAGGTGTCAAGGAAAAACAGGCCAATAGGAACTCAAACCTGAGGCACAAGGACAGGCACGGGAAGCGAAGCAGTGCCCTCTTAGCCTGCAGGCTCACCTCACTGCCCAAGCACACATCCTTCTTTTGTGCAGGAGGAATGAGACAACTTAGCACCTGAGGAGCAAATCAGAGCAGACTAAAAGCGGCTTGTGCCTCTGCGATGGAAGGCATCAGGCAATCTTCTTGCCTCTTTCAACCCCAGCCATCATTTGGATAAGTTCCTGACTGAAAACCCAAGTCCCTGAATAGCTGTTCCTAAACAGTGCCCATTCCAAAACCCCACAACAAAGCAATGCAGAGAATGCAGCACAAGGTGCATATACCAACTTCTCACTGTTATTTCACATGCTCTGAGGAAGGAGGTGGGTCCTCCCTGATTAGAGGATACTTCCAGTATGGTCATACTTATCAACTTGTAAGTTACAACAAGACAGGAAAAATAAAAGTTCTCTCAGGCTATGACACTCTTTGGAAGAAGCCATTGCCATGAAACTAGCACTAGTATTTCTCATAGAAAAATCCATTACTCACACATGTCATTACTCTTCATGTCATGTGCTGGTCTGGAGTTTGCACTTAGAGAGGTTCCTAAAAGCTCAGGGGGGAGGGGGAAAAAAAATAACAGAGAGAGCAAGCGAGAGAAGCAGCAAATGTTCCCTTTTGACAGATAATTAGAAACAAGCGTTTGAGAATTTGCAATTACACACTACACTTAGGTTCCTTCTTCCCTCCTGCTAAAGCAGTGAAAAAGTCAACAAACAATTTGAAAAGAAAACTCACGTACAGCAACAACACATATGGGAATACCACTGCACTGCAGCAAGTGTCACCTCATCCTTCAATTAGCAAAGGCTCCTTGGCGTGTGGACGTCCTCAGGGGTGGCAGTGAGGTTCAAAGCACAGCTCATGATCTCCCCTGGCCTGCCTTCCTCCAGTGCAGCACTGAACCCTCTCACCATGGCCTGAGGAGGAAAAAAAAGAGTTATAGCAGAAAGGATTTACAAGGGAGGGTACTGAGCACACGAACCTGGGTGCAGCAGTCAGCTGAAACAAGGCCCACTAAAAAGCCTGTCAGGTTAAAGGCTGGAAACTGTCAGAGTGTTTCAGAGCAAAAGACCATGGGCTTCCTCAGCCTGCTGCTCAGGTAGCAACAGCAGCCTGGTTCTTTGCCTCACTCTCCTAACCTGGAAGGGTATGGTTGCTTTCAATTGTACTTCCTTCCGCAGTAACAGGGGAAAGAGAGGAAGTGGACAGAAAACACGAGGACTAGCAAACACAAGAAAGCAGCTCAGGAATGAACACAGGAACAGCAAAGGCCTCTTGTGCCACATGATGCTGCAGCCCTCCCAACACTGAGGCTTCAGCCAACCACAGCAGGCATTCCCCACACCAAGGCACCAAAGACACGAGCCTGGAAGAACTGCAGGCTGGTGAGTTTTATAGAGAGCTGAGCTGACAACACAAGGGGGAACAGACGACAACGCTTGAGTCAGGCAAGCGGAACACCATGGTGGGCATTTGACCAGCTGCAATATGGCAGAGGGCATCCAAGTGTGCTTAAGGCAGGCACACAACGCATGGGCCTGTTGGGATAAAATGCTCCGATCTGCAATAGCATCTCCTTCTTGGTTGCAGCTGGGCTCACAAAATGCAAAAAGAAATCCCCTTTTCCTCAGGCTGCAGCATGACTCTGCAGGCTTTGGTGAACCCTTGATGTGCTAACCCTTTGCACGGCAAGTGCTAGCAAGCTGTTTGACTAGCAGACAATGCAAAAAGCCTTCCGCCTGCATAACAGTGCTAGAAGGATATTTTGTGCACACAACCAACCAGCCAGCACACTCCTCTCTTTCCAAGTTTCCAAGGTCCTTTTTCAGGGAGAGCCACTTTCAAACTGGGGCCCCAGCTGCTACTGTTTCCACAGTTAAACAGCGGCCAGAGAGCCCCAACGTTGAATGGTTTTGACTTTAAGAACGTTAAGAAAGCTCTGCAAAGCCTCCCTACATTGGTATTAAGCTGAGACTGAGATCCCTGTTTCTCACTTCCAGGGGTAAGTTTCTAGTTTGGATGTCATCCTCATCAGAGATCAAAGTCCAAGACATGTACCTCACAACAAAAGTCAGAGAAGACAAAACACGTGTTGCAGGCTTGTACAGTCAGTCAACTGAGCCCGTGCACTGCGGGCTTTGAAGGATAACCCAACAGGTAAGAGGGAAAGAATTGAAACAGCAGAGTACAGAGTGCTCAGAACGGCACAGAAACAAAACAAGCAGCAACAGGCCACCTCTGGGAAAGTGCTGCTTGCTGAAGAACGCTCCCCCTTCCCCTAGGGAAAAACTACTGGCAGCAGAGCATTTCTTCACTCTACAACATACAAGGCAGAGTGCAGACAATGATGGCTGAGTATACACAATCATCATTCCCTAAAAATGAACTGATAAACACAAGGTTACCTCCGCACTATCTTGTTTCACTGGTTTGTCCTGGTCACACACATTTGCTGCTGGTCTGTAATGCCTGAGAGAAGCACAGAAAGACAGAAATGAGCTATCTCAGTGTCCGTACCCATCTGGAGTACTGCATCCAGTTCTGGGCTTCCAGTACAAGAGAGACATGGAGCTACTGGAGAGAGTCCAGCGGAAGGCTATGAAGATGATCACAGGACTGCAGCATCTGCCCTAGGAGGAATGGTTGCAAGAGCTGGGCCTGTTTAGCCTGGGGAGGAGAAGAGTGAGGGGGGATTTTATCAATGTGAATGATTGTCTGAAGGGAGGGTGTCAAAGGGACAGGGGCCAAACTCTTCTCAGTAGTGCCACGCAACAGGCATGAACTGAACCACAGGAAGTTGCGCCTGAATATGAGGAGGAATTTCTTTCCTGTGAGAGTGACAGAGCACTGGCACAGGTTGCCCAGAGAGGTTGTGGAGTCTCCTTCTCTGGAGAGATTCAAAGCCCACCTGGATGCAACCCTGGCTAACATGCTCTAGGTGACCCTGCTGGAGCAGGGAGGTTGGACTACATAATGTCCAGAGGTCCTTTCCAACCTTATTCATTCTGTGATTTGGTGTAATGAACCAGCAAACTAGCAAATAAAGCAACTAGAAAATTATTACTTTGGGCTAGGCTGCAGGGAGAGGATTACCTGCTTCTTGGCTTCTTTGATTTTTTTTTTAACACCTAAGGAGCTCCTACAAATACCCTTACTTTCACAAAGAAGCTCCGCCATCATCAAAGAAACAACAACAACAAAATACACCCACCCACCAAACAGTTACAAAGGGATTATCGAAGAGACTTCTCTAAACTCTACACTGATTGCAGTAAAGGGCTCCTAAGGGGGCACAAGCAATTTATCATCCACCAGCACTGCAAACAGCCAGACGCTGCAGAGGTCACCACTATGACAACATGAGTCAGTCTACACCTAGAAATTTCACTACCACTCTCAGGCCTCTCTCATGCACTTTAACATGCATCCTCCCTTTCACAAAATCCTGACAAAGCCACTTCTGCCAATAAATAGCCAGAAGGGATTTTTCTCTCCCATTTTTTTCTTTCCCCTCCCTTTTCTCAGACAGAGCTTGTGCTAATCCATAGCTTCCAACAGAAGCTATCGTACCACAAATGCACTGGCTGATTTAGACTTCTGACCAAGGGATTTGAACACTTTCAGGTGAAATGCTCTTGCTGCTGCTCATGAGGAGAGGCACACAACCAGAAAACAGTGCAGTCCAGGTCACTCGACTGATTTTCGATCCATCCTGCTGGCACTGGAAATAGCGGGTCCTCCCATACTCACTCACCACAGACTTATCATGCCTAGGGCTAGCCCCCACGACACCTCCGCAGCCCCCTGGCCACACACACACAGTCACAAAGAGACAAGAAGGGATGAAAGTCCACATAGTTGCAGTAATCATGGTTCAGCAGTGGAACCAGAGTTTCCAAGGCACATGCCACCTAAGAACACTAAGGCATATCATCTAACTGAATAATGTGCAACTCCTGATCTTTACTTCTTTCCCAAAGTCTGGCCAGGGTCATGCATACATGCCACCACGCTGAGGAGAAAACAGACAAAACAGGGTTTGGCAGCATCAGGGAAGCCTCTCAGAGACCCAGTGCCCTGCACTCCAACGTTATATTTCCAGTCCCTAAGTTCCTCCCTCCACGCACCTCATGCATCATCTCCAAACACGGGAAGGTCTCTCCAGCAGCAGCTACTGCCACCACTGCAGCATGTCAGCAACACCTCACACCTCCCCCAGGCAACACACCGCTCACACACAGCTACTTCTCCCTTCACAGCAAATTCAGCCTCTCCATCACAGGCCACCCAGTAGAGGCCCCATCGAGCACCGAAGGTTTCTGCTGTTACTAACAACAGACCACCCCAGCCTAGATGTAAAGCTTGCCTCCTTCCTCAAGGAAAGCAACACCCTAAACATTACTAAGCCAGCTCAGGTCGGGAGGAAACATGCAAATCTCTACCTTCTGTAACATCCAGAAAAAGAGAAGCAACTCACAGGCACCCACTTAACATCCTGCCAAAGGAGGCCTCAGGAGCCAGGTCTTTCAGTAAGTCTCAGCTGCACATTTCTCACCTGGCAGTGAGGAAGGCAATGCTCAGCTGAAGCATTTGGTCAGCAGATACAAAGATGGAGGCTTGCAAGTAGCTCTGCTTCAGGAACAGAGCCTGAAAGCTGTTGCCAAGGTTTCTTCTGCTTGCTTGCCAGAAGACTAGGCAACACTGTATGGATTCTTCAAATCTTCTTCAACAAAAGCACTTCTCTTCAACACTTTTGCTCCCAAACCCTGCTGGTACCATCACTACAGGACCATCTCCCTTTTGTGTCAGGTGCACAGAAACTTCCTGCAACAGAACTGAGATCCTTAGCTGCAGCTTCCATATATCTGCTGTCAATAGGCTACTCAAGCCAAACAGAAATCATTGGGGGCTAGGTGGTAAACATATATCTATGCCTATAAAAATACATTCTTATTCAGCAGGGTCTATTTCAAAAGTAAAACTCAAGCAGGCAGAACATGTGTGTGACCTCCAGGCCAACCTTTGACAAGACACAGGTTTCTGCCAAGCTCTCTTCAGTCACAGCTGGCCAGCATCTGCCTGCCAGCAGACAGAAAGAACACTACAACTTTCTCAAGGTGACATTCAGGGATGACAACAGTTTAAATACCTGGCTGCAGTAGTAATACCTGCTCCTGAACAGAAGCACCTCTTTCTCCAGCTTCAGGAGAGCACTCACCATCCAGGAGACCCTTGTCCTGTCCTTATCAAACACTCTGGGAGCCAGAAGTAGACTGACCATACAGGAAAAGACATTTTCTCTTCAGATTCAAGAATGAATGGAGATAGCTTGGATTTTCTGAAGCAGCCACAGCCAGGGAACACGAATGGCTGCAACACAGAAGCAAGAAAAAAAGGTATCTCTGCTTAGATACCTCTGCCTCCCACAGCAATGCACACCTTCTACTCCGGCTTTAAAAGCAAGGACAGTGCCTGTTTGTGGCCATCCTTTTACTTTCCTCCCAAGCAACTGTAAGAAGAGAGGAAGCTACCAAAAAAGCACTGGAGCTCTACATATACATACCTCAAGGCTCAGGCCCTGCTCTTTTCACAGCCCTCTTCTTTCCTCATTACTGCAGAGGACAGACTGCTAAGGTTTGTAATCTAAAGCTGAAAATAAATCAAAATTTCACACGCTAATCACAAAACCTGCTGCACTGCCCCAGCGCTCTACAGCAGCAGCAGCTCCTGCCTATCTACTTTCCCCACCAGCTTCCCCACCCACACCCAGGGTGTTTCAGCTCTCCATCAGGGAAGAACATCCCGGGGCAGAAGCAGCACAGAAAGCAGCTGCCCTGTTCCTCTCCCTCCTCCCCTGCTGCCTGGGGGTCACTAGTGCTGCAGCTCTCACACCTCAGGGCTTCTCAGCACCTGCCAGGCCGCAGCACAGGCTGAAAACATCCGCTGTGTCCCCGGGATGCTCACAGGCAGCAGCTGCCCCCAGCACAGTGCAGAGGTTTCTCTCTCTCCCCTCCCATCCCCTCCCCTCCCGCAGACTCTCCCAGGGCCCTGGGGCAGCAGCATTTCCCCACACACCAGCACCAGCAGCCATGCCCACACAGGCCCCGCCCCCACACCCGGAAGTGACACCCCTCCCACCAAGGCCCCTCCCACTCCGCACTCCCCCATTGGCTCCCATTAGACATGGCCTCCCGGGGCAGGACACCAGGGAGGGGCAGGAGGGAGGAGGCAGTGCGCATGCGCTGTGCAGGGGGCGGGTGGGGAGGGGCGGGGAGGGGATCCGAGGGGAGGGACCCCGAGGGGAAGGGCGGGGCCGGGCAGAGAGGGAGGGGCGGGGCCGGGCAGGGCGGAGCATGCGCAGTGGCCCAGAGGAGGGCGGTGAGGGGCGGGGCAGGGGCGGGGCTGCCCGGGCCCTGCGGGCGGGGAGGGGGCGAGAGGCGGCTGCTGCCGCGGGGCAGCGTCTCCCGGCCCGGGGCCACCCGGAGCCTTTAGCTGCAGCGCCAGGAGCTGCCGCACCGGGGCCGAGGGCCGCGGGCTGGACAGAGCGAGCGGCCGTGCGCACGGGGGCAGCCAGAGCCGCCACGGCCCGGCTGTGTAGCAGCAGTGGCTGGGGAAGGCCCGGCCCAGCCTGGGCCACCTCCAGCCCCTGGGAGCCCCCGGCTCTTGTGCCCCTTCTCCTGGTGGCCCCACGGCTCGGTGCCAGCTGCAGTCGCTCTTTCTTAGCACCGTCCCAGCTGTGAGGAGACGCCGCGGGTGCAGCAGGGCTTGTGGGGGCTCCAGGCTGGAGGCAGGAGGTAGCCAGCGTCCCGGTGCCCCTGCTGACATCCCTGCTTTCCCTGGGGCAAGTCCCCAGCTCCTCTCTGAGCCCAGCCTGGCTGTGGGCACCATGAGGAGCAGGATGTGCAGAGCCTCCTGATGACCATGGCCAGAGCCAGGCTCTCGGGCATTACAGCAAAGCGGCTGCGGGAGAGCTGTGCCCTGCTGGACGGCACTCGAGCCCCTCAGGACACCTCCCCAGAGACAACTCAGGGTCTGAATGTGACATCTCCTCGGGGGAGTGTTGACCCACAGCCCCATCACAGTTGGGCTCTGAGCACTCAGTTCTGACCCACAGATGCCTCCTGACAGCAAGGCAGTGTTGATGGGCATCTGCATGTTGGCAGTTGCTCACAGTGATGGGGAACAGATCCCCTTGCTGCTGGTGCTGAGGGTAGGGAGGGAGTAGAGTGAGGCACTTTCTGGGCTCCCTTGCAGACCTGCTGCTCTCTCCATCAGCTTTGGAGTCTCGGGCTCTTGTGCAGGCTTGCAGCTCCTTTCCCTTCCACCCACCTCAGCAGCAAGGACCTGAAAGAAGAGATGTGGGGAAGCTCCTTGCCTTTGCTGTCATCCCTGCCTGGAGCTTCCTCCTGAAAAGCCCCTGGGAAGTGTTCTGGGGGTGAGCAGCCCTGCGCCATGCAGCCCGCTCTCCATGGGGAAATGACCCTGTCCTGCCAGGGCTGTTCCTTCCCTAAGAGCTTCCCCAGCCCGTGTTCAGCCTGTTTGTAGTGAACCCTGTACGTCAGCTGGAGAAGGCTGGGCTGTGCTTTGTGTGTACTGGGAGATGGATGCTGGCAAGGAGTGAGTGAAAGATCAGCATGAAATGTGTCTCTGGCTAAAAGCTGGACTGGAGGACACAGGCATTTTTTGCCCCCTTGAGTTTTAACTTCTGAAATCCCAGCAGAAGCTGAATGTGAATGTATTCTGATAAGAATGGATTGGCATTTACCCGCCCCTCCCGCCAAAAAAAACAACTCATCTATTTTTCTACTCTGCTTTAGTAGCATATTGACAGCCAATATTCTTTGTGTGATAGAAAAGGTGCAACTAAGGATATCCGCTTTGTTTTGAGGATGTCATACATTTGATAAAACCAGGCCTTGGGCCACTGGCCAGCAGAGAACTGGCAAAACAGCACCATGATGCAATGCTGCCTCTTCATCGTGGAGCGTGAGAGTCAGTGCAAGAGGGCCCGGGACCTTCAGGCAGTGCCCATGGGCGGGCCTTTCCCTCTGCATGGTGAGGCACCCAATATACTGCCAAAAAGTTCGTTGCCCCACTGTGCCAGGGCAAAGGGTGTAAAAGCCTGCTGCAACTGCAAATGGACCATGGCCTCCAGTGCTGCTCTAAGGCCACGACAATCATTGGAGATTTGTGGTGAAAGCCTCCTTTTTTGAAGGAGGCAACAGGAGACAACAGGTTGCCCATTAATTAAAATGAATTAATGGTATTAAAATCATTACACAAGTCTTCCAACTCAAGGGTTCATTTCATTCTGTCTGGACGTGAAGAAGGGCAGCCTGTGCAAGAGGCGTGGAGTGCAGAGCTGGAGAGGGGAAAACTAGTGCTGCTGCCCAGCTCTCAGCTGGCAGCCAGACTCCAAGGCTGAAAGCAAAGGTTTAGAGGCAAGGCCATGGTGATGAGTGTGCCCACGGAGACTGCCAAGGATTTGTGATGGGGGTGCCCACAGCGATCACTGGGCCTTGGTGAGGGGATTTCCTTTTGTGATCAGCAGGGCTTTGTGATGGTGGTGGCATGGTGCCTCCAAGGCCCTGGTGATGGGGCTGTCTCCATGGGGACTGTGTCCCTGCTGTGACCAGAGCCCCTGGGGTGCTCCCTCTGAGGAGAGCTGCCCAATGAAGAGGCAGCAGCTGCCCTTGGGGCCAGAGTAGCAGGTCCCAAGGAAAGGACCCTGCAGAGGGACAAGGAGCAGCAAGCAAACGCCTGCAGCCAGGCTGCACACACACTGTCAGGCACACCAGAGTGCAGGGGCGAGGTGAGCTGTGGGGCTGGAGGCAGGGGCAGGCAGAAGGCATGGGAGCCGCCCAGAGAGCACCAGGCAGATCTGGCAAGGGAGCTGTGGTGAAAGAAGCAGGCAGGAGCTGCTGCGGCCAGGTGGGAATTTCTTGCTAGCCCTGGGGATCTTCCCTGGCACAAAGCACACCGACCGGCATGCTCCAAGGCCCCCACAGAGCCTGTGAGCTCTGTGCTGAGGGGCAGAGAGCAGCTCTGGGTCCAGCTCAGCCAGGCGGCATGCAGCCAGAGCTTTGCTTGCACACAGCCCTCAGCTTGCCTGCTCTTCAGCAGCCACTCATACCAACACAACTGCCTCTACCCTATTTGTCCTTCTGCCCTCAAGTGCAACAGCAGCAGCTGCACGCAGTAAAGCAGTGCAGCAGGAGTTCAGCTTGCTCCCACTGGAGGCACAGGCTGCCTTGGCTGACGTGATGCACAGGGCTCACGAGCTTCTGCACACATGCTCACAAAGATGCAGAGCTGAGCCATGACACTGGCCTTAAAAGCCTGCACGGCCTCTGCCTGACTGCACGGAGCTGCCGAGAAGCAGGTGGGAAGTGCTGGCAAAGAGCAGGAGGTTTCTGCTTGACGGCAGGCTGGCTGCATGCTCGGCCTGGCAGCCTGCAAGGACATGCTTGGAGGTGCCCAAGGCTGCTGCCGTTGCACATCTCTTGCCCCACACCAAGAAAGCCTCTGCCCAGCCAGCCTGGCTAGCAGAAGAAGCAGAGCACCCTCAAGAGCCCTGCCTTGCTCTCTCCTGCTCCTCCTGCAAGGGTTCAGCTCCAGCCGAGGCTGCCACTTGCAAGGCTTGGCCCGCTCCCAAGTGCTTCTTGCAGACGGCTGTCCTTGGCAACATGCAGAACCAGAGGAACCAAATTCCACAGGCATTCAGAATTGCTTCACTTGGTAGATCATTTTCACTTTGCAGATTTGGAAGGACACAAGTTGTTCTGTGTGTCTGACATGGTTTGCAAGCATTTTCATACATCACCTTGTTTGCCTTGCCGCTGCTGTTCATGCTTGCATCTCGTTATTTTATTTTTTCTGTCCCCACTTAGTCTTTCTCAATCTTAGCATGCTGCTGGAGGAAAGGAAAGGAACTGGGGTGTGTGTGGGGATGTCGGTGGGAAGACAGAGGGTATTGGAAAGGTGCAGAAAGCAGGTGTGTAAAAGTAGGGAACCCTGCTAAAAGAGCAAGATTTTCTGCTATCTCGCTATGGGAATAAAGCAGGAAATGGAGAACAAGAAGAGAAAAAAAAACCTCTGTTGAAATCACTGGATTTATTCTCCTAGGCAAAGCCATACATCTGTCTTCTAAGTCGGTGTGTGCAGGAGGTGGGGGAAGGCTGCCTCCAAGTGAGTGTCTTGACTCAGCCACCATAAATGTTTTCAGTTCTACAGAAGCAGCTCTTCAGAGATTCAGGTAGGGGGTCCTTCCTATACTAGTATTCAGTTTCTTGAGAAAGCACAGCATTTGGGTGCTTGAAGGGCACAGAAGTGAAAAAGAACCTGGAGAGCACAAATGAAATGAAACTCAAAAATATAGGTCTGTAACCATCTGTATGCACAAGCCAAAAACCTGGTGCATGTGCTGGACTATCTGTAAGACTGTTGTAAATGGAGCTCCCAGGGAGTCTCCAGCAGCCTCCCAGCATACCTGGCCTTGTGGAGCCTAAGTGATAGCTGGTGCTGTCCTCTGGGCTTGCCGGGTGCTGGTGAAAAGGAAATTTGGAAGAGAATACAGAGCCAGGTGGAATAGGCTGCCATGTAATTAATAACTATGTATCAATGCAGACAGACATCTGTGAACACATGCAAACAGGCTGTAAACTGAAAACTGTGTCGACCAGATCGTACACAGAAACAAAGTGTCAGAGCACACCTACTGCATGGGAAAATGCAGCAGATTTTGAGGAGATAAGCGATGCAAGCGAGCCAGACTGTTCCATGGGAAAAGAAGCATGGACAGGGCATGTTGACCCAGAGGCATGGTGGCTTGGTTGGGGCCGTACCAGTGTTGTCCCCAAACTGGGTTCTTTTACCAGATGTGCAAGCAACCAATAGACGCACAGGATCGAGATACTTGTTTATTTCATTTCTGCACAGGGATGGGTGCTAGGTGGTAGATCCACAAAGCTAGCACACCTTCTCCCTTTCTCATTCTTTATCTATAAACACTTTTCAGGAAGTACTTTATACAGATTTTTCTGTTGTTTACAGTTTTAACACATCACATACTTGCTCTGTGCTTGTGCTTGAACATCCATGCTAATTAGCATAGGAAGCAGAGAAGAAGGTGGTAACATCATTATCATGTCATTACCATCTCATTATTCATTTTGGGGAGTGCACTTTAATCGGTTAATAAGCCCTAATGAACTTGTAGGTTCCTCTGGGTTATTCTGCTGTTTTTGTCCTCTCTGTTCCTCACGTTCTTTAAAGTGTTGTGGTTTCCTCATGGTAATTCGGCTGGAGCCGGTTGTCTTTTGCAATACTGTTTCCCAAGATCCTCTCTCCCTTGTCCTTGAGTCTTGTTGGCTCTTGGAGGGTTTCCACAGCATCATTCCAACAGAATGCCAGTGTTCCCATGGGGGTCCAATTCTGATTTCCTGACAGGCAGTGCAGGGGTATTACAAGGGAAGGACATTATACTGTAATTCCATTTGGAATCAGATCAGCAACCCCAGGCCCCATTCCCTGTTCAGCCTCCCAGGAAAAGGTTCCTGTTTTATACCCATTCCTGCTCCTCTGGTCCCTCGTCCTCTTGGGCCTCATCCTCTCGCATTTATTCCCCTTCCTTGCATCTTTGGAATTCCTCTTAATGCTGTGACCAACATACTCGCTTCCTCCTGATCTAGTCTTTCCTTCACTTCTCTTTCTGACCTTCCACTGTACAGGAAAGTTGCTATTGAAAACACCTTCTGTAAATTCCTCCCAGCCACAATGGAACATGCTTTCTGAAATACTCCTGGATTCCTGGGGCTGCTGGCAGGACAAATGCACTCACTGCCAGCCTTCCATTAATATTTCCCACAGACATTCCTTCAGAGCTTAATAGGGATTGCCACAAGCTACTCCAAAAATTGCTCGAGTGTTCCTCACGCTTTTGCTAATGAAAGTACCTCTCCTGAGTTAACGACCATTAGTCCTGCAGTTCTTACTGCTAAGACTAAATTTTGGCACTCAGTTTCACATGCTGCCCAATCATTTGTAGTATTAGAATCTCGATGTGGATCTACTCCTGGTCAAGGCTGACGGTTTCCATCTCAGTCTGCCAATTCCTTATCCCTCTCCCAATGTTCATTCCCTATCCTCTGGCTGAAAGATCTCTTGTAACAAGACATGAACATCCCCCCTCCCCAAAAGTGAGCTGTCCCTCTACTCTTGTAGAAAGCAGTCAAGCTGCCTTCTCCAGGTCTTCCTGCACCTGGGGCATTTGCTGGGCCCTTTGAATTAGATCTCCCAGAGCCCATGGCCAATAAACATAGACACAAAGGACCAGTGTGGGCGGCTGCTGGACTGGTGTCACTGGCCTGCCCACACCTGGCTTAGGAATCACAGCTCCAGTCATAGGCGCTTGCAAAGTGGCATACTATTTTGCCATGGGAAGTGACAAATATAGGTTAGAAGCTTGAGCAGAAGCAGGTTCAGAGGGAGGAGAAGCAGGAGCAGAGCTATTCCTCATGTCTCGCAGCATTTGCTGCACAGGCCTGCGTCTTCCCTGACTTCAATCTCTGAATCCTCCAGGATGCATAAATGCCCAGTTATCCCAAATATACTAGTAGACCAATTCCCAGCCTCCAAATGAACCACCCAGAGGCCATACTCAGAGGTTGTCCCCTTCTCAAGTCTGCAGTGGCCATTCTTCCTGATGGAGGGTGATTACTCTACCCTTACTGACATTTGAGGTATGTTTATATTCTGCCAGTCTTCCAGAATTTCCACTAGCAGTGAACCCATTTTACATTTCCTAACAAAGCTCCCCTGACTCATGCTGCCCTGGTTTTAGTACCTCCCTGGTGAGCATCACCACCAAAACCTCACACCTGATGCTCATCGACAGAGCCCACAAATGAAAACCAGAAAACAGAAAACATCAATGTCCTGAGACAGAACCGAGCTCAGAAAGACAACACGCACAATGTTCCTGTGCCTGGAGTATCAGCTACTGAGAAAACGTGATCTCCAGGTCAGCTTAAAAGCCATGAGCCTGCTCATGGCCTATCAGGCATTGAGGCAGAAGTAATCTCCCATCTGCATAGAAAACCTGTGCTTGCTACTGACCTATCAGGCACTGAGGCACAAGGGACCTACCACCCACAAATATGAGTCGTGTGGCCAGGGCCAGCCTACCCGGCACTGAGGCTCAAGTGACCTCACAACCACAAACAGCAGTCACATGACCACCACTGGCCTGTCAGGGCCTCAGGCAGAGGTGACTTCAGAACCACAAACAGCAGCCAGAGAACCACAAACAGCAGCTGTGTGCCTGGCACTGGCCTGTCACGCACTAAGGCACAAGGGACCTCACTGTACTGGCTACCAGTCATTGGGGCAAGAGTGACCTCAGAACCACAAACAGCACCCGCATGACCAGCAATGGCCCATCAGGCACTGAGGAAGAAGAGACCTCACAAACACAAACGTATCCATGGGCCTCTGGTGGAAGCGATGTCACAGCCACAAGCACCAGCCCCATGACCAGCACGGCCTTATCACGGCCTCAGGCAGAAATGATCTCACAGCAACAAGCAGCAGCCGTGGGCCTAGTACTGGCCTATTAGGCACCGAGGCACAAGTGACCTTGTCACCGCAAACACCATCCAAGGGCCTCGGTATGGCCAATCAGGGCCTCAGGCAGAAGCGATCTAACAGCACAAGCAGCAAGCACATGACCACCACTGGCCAATCAGGCCAGAGGCACTAGTGACCTCCCAAGAACCATGAGGAGCAATGGGCCCAGCACCAGCGAATCAGATGCTGAGGCAGAACTGACCTCACAAGCACAGTGACCAGGATGTGCCTATGAGGGCTCATGAGAAGTGACCTCACAAGCGAAAACTCGTGCACAAGCGAAAACGAAGAGAGCTTTGTGCGTGGTAGTGGCCTATTGGGCACTGGTGCACAAGTGACCTCATAAACACAAACTGCAGACATAGGTCTACGACTGGCCCATCAGGTCGTCAGGCAGAACTGACATCATAACCACAAACAGTAGCCATGTGACCAGCACTGGTTTATTAGGTACTGAGGAACAAGTGACTTCACAACCATAAAGAGCTAGCACATGACCAGCAGTGGCCTATGAGGCAGTGGTGCACAAGTGACCTCACCATCACAAACAGCAGCCACGTGCCTAGCACTAGCCTAGTAGGTACTGAGGCATAAGGTACGTCACATCTGAAAATGCAGCTCTGAACCTGCCATTGGTGTATCAGGCACTAAGAACAACCACAGATAACATCCAGGGGCCTAACACTGCCTATCAGGCACTTAGGCACAATGACCTCACACCACAAATTCCAGCCATGGGCCTAGCACTGGCCTATGAGGTCCTCAGGCAGAAGTGACCTTAGAAGCACAAACAACAGCTGTTCACCTGGCACTGACCTATCATGCACTAAGGCACGAGTGACCTTACAGCCACTAACAGCAGCCACATGACAATCACTGTCCTACGAGGCATGGAAGCACAAGTGACCTCACAAGCACAAACAGCACCCGTGTGACCACCAGTGGCCTATCAGAAACTGAGGCACAAGTGACCTCACAACCCCAGCAGCAGCCATTTGCCTAGCACTGGCCTATCAGACACTGGCCTATCAGGGCCTCAGGCAGAAGTGACCTCACAACCAGAAATAGCAGCCAGTGTCCGAGCGTTGCCCTATCAGGCACTGCGGCACAAGTGACTCTGCCACCACGAACAGCAGCCATGGGCCTGGCACTGGCCTAGCAGGCGCTGGCGCACAAGTGACTTTACAGCCACGAACGGCAGCCATGAGCCTGGCACAGGCTTCGGAGGGGCTCAGGCAGAAGTGACCTCACCAGCACTAACATCAGGCAGGGGCTTAGCACTGCCCTGTCAGGCACTGAGGCACCGGGGACCTCATGACCACAAACAGCAGTGACGTGTCTGCCTCGTCCTTGCCATTTACGGGTGCACAAGCAGCCTAACAACGTGTATTCACATGTATTCAAAGGAGTTTGCTTGCCGCTTGCCTATCCCGTTCTCAGGAAGCGGTGACCTCACAGTCTTCACCAAAGCCACGTGCCATCTGCTGCCCTATCAGATAGTAAGGCAAGCGTGACCGCACAAGCAAGAACAGAAGCCACATGCCCCTCACTGGCCTCTCACATGCTGAAACAGAAGTGACCTCAGAGCCTGCATTGAAGCCATGTGCTTGCTGCTGGCCTATCAGGCACGGAGGCACAAGGGACCTCACAAGCACAAAAGCAGAAAGGTGCTTGATGCTCTTCCTTGAAGCAAAAGTCACCTGTCCAGGACAAAAGGGAGCAATATGGCTGCTGGTGGCCTAGCAGATCCTGATGCCCAGTGACTTCAAAAACACAACCATCAGCAATATGGATCGAGCTGAACTGCCAGCTACTGAGGCTGAGGTGACCTCACTCACAGTCAGCCATGAAGCCATAGATCTGCTCCTGGCCTGTTGGGGACTCGGGCACAATTGACCTAACCAAGCACAAACAGCAGCAATGTGCGTGCTGGTTGCCAATCACATACTGATGCACAACTGACCGCAAAAGCACAAGCAGCAGCAATGGGCCTGCTCCCCATTTATGAGGCACTGAGACACACGGGACCTCACCGTCATCACCAAAGCTAGGTGCATGCTGTTGGCCTGCCAGGTTCAGAGGCACAATTCGCCTCACAAGTGCAAACGGCATCGACGTACCTGCTACTGCCCTATCTGTTGCCAAGTCACAAGAGACTGATAAGTGCAAAACCTCCCAGAGCAGAAGCTCACCTGGGCCACTCCCATGTCCCTTGATTATGCTGTTATCTCTCCAAACATAACAGTCTTCTACAAACAGCTTTCATCTCCTGCCAAGACTCTCTCTAGGTCCTCAGACATCTCCACTCTGTCACTCTAGGCACAAATCAGAAAAGGGGAAATTGGTCTTGCCTTTCCTGCAATCTGAGCTGTGAGCCTTTGCCCTGGAGCACCTACATGAGGACAACAGGATGCCATTTCCCTTTCTTGGTACTGACAGTCAGTCAGAGAGCACAGAGACCTGGGCCCTGGCCTTGATGATGACTTGCCATTTGCTACTGATCATCCTCTGAGAATTCAGGGAGTGATGCCAGAGGAGAAAGCGTGGCACTGAGCCATCACCAGAGCAGTACGTGCCATGACACAGCTCTTGAATTTAGGCCTTCCCAAATGGAGCCGGTGGTAAAATGCTTCAAGAAGAGAGGGGGCATGCATGCCAAACAGCTGGGAGGCTAGTGGTAGGATGGATGTGCTCACCACCACTGCCTTGACTCCAGCTACTCCGAGCAATGCAGCTACAGCTATGTGGGGCTCCTCACACCCCCAGAAAGTGCAGGCAAAATCCGGCACCTTGCCACCTAGCCAGGGTCAGCAGTGTCAGTACCTAAACACACCACATCAAGCACAATTTGTCTACACATGGGGTGCTTTCTTATTTCCCCAGTGCATCAGAGGCAGGTCACACTACAGCAGGATAGTGTGGGTAACCTGCAGAGACTGCACATGGAAGGAAGAGAGACCTGGGCTGCGCATCCCTTGCAGGGCAATTTTGCCTTGCTGCTCCCATTCCAAGGGACTCCTCCAAACAGATCTGCTACAGGAAGGACTCAGTCCCTTGACAGTCAACTCCTAAGAACTCACCTGCCCTTCTCTAGAGACCACCACACCACAAGTATTCACTCCTTCAAAGAGCTTCCAGCAGGCTAATGCCCAGCCAGCAAAGGGCATCTCCGACAGCCTCTTACTCCCACCCCAGTAAACACTGCTACAGACCAAAGCTCTCATGAGAAACAGCAAATGAGAGCAAAGGAGGGAAAATGCAGGCTTGGTTTGCATCTCGGAGCAAGGAGGAAAAATCCTAGGCAGCATGTATGCTGCAGATCCTGGCAAGCGCTTAGCAAGCTCAAGGCCTGAACCTCAGTGCATCAAAGGCAGCAGGCTGCCAGCAGCTGTGGCCCATGACACCACAGCAACCTAGGCCCAGCCAGCAAATTCCCCCTCACCTTGCAGTGCTCCCCAGGTCCCCAGTCTGCAAGCACTCCCCACACACAGCACTGCCCTCTCCAGCTACCTCCTCCCATGCTGAGCACCAAAACACTTGGAACAGCAGCCAGGCCCACCACAGGGCACCCCTGCACTGTGACACCCCGCACCCACTGCCACTCGCCTCACAGAGAGATGGCAGCAAACATGCACCAAACATGCACCTCCGCGTCAGCAACACACAGGGCACATTCCTACACATGGTAGTAGACAGGGCACCCCTAGGTGCCCAACAACACAGAAAGCCCACCCCTCCAGCCCTTCCCTTCCGTTCTAGTCCTCTAAGGCTCTACAGCAGGCACTGGCGCTGCCTCCCAACATCTACTGCCTAGGGCCTGGCCACTTCCCACCTCCAGGAAGCAGAGGAGTCCTCTCATGGGGGCTGATCATGCCACCTCTTGCCATTCGCTTGTGCCTCAACTTCCTGGAAAATGCAATCTCTTTGAGAATGTGGCTCATAGCTGTTTGAGGGGGGGACACTCCTCCTATCTCCTCCAACAGCCTTTGCAACCATTCTCCAATGGCTGCATACTCGGCAGAAAATAACCAACCTCTAAGGTGCTACAGTTCCAAAGGTGTCATAAAAGCAGGTGGACACCTGAAAGATAGGCACAGCATTCAGACCGTGCAGGAACATCCACAAGCTCCCTCCTGTTTGGACAGAGAGAAGTGCTAAAGCACACACAACCCCTGGGAAGAAGAGATTACTAACACCACTGCCTACACCAGCACTAGATTAATTTAGCAGCCTCAGTGGATCTGGACTCCCTAGCTGACTGCGAGCCGGCTGCAAGCTTCCACTTAGCAGCAAGTAGAAGGACAAATTCCATGTGCATGTTCACGAGAGAACATCATCCACAATTTAAACGTGGCAGGACTAACTCAGGGCGATGGGGTGGACTAGAGCTGGTGTCAGATGATGGGGAACATCTGCTTCTGCTTGATTAATTAGTTGCCTTTCTGTGTTGCTGTCGAGCTCTTCAGGGGTCAATCCCTCCTCTGGGCACACGCAACAAACCCAGGAGTTCCCCTCACCTCCAGCATCCAGGCCATGTGTCCTCTCTGGACCTGTCAGCTGCTCAGGTAGTGGTGACCTCCCAAGGGCACATACCCCTACCACAGAACTGCTGCTGGCCTATTGGCTTCAGGGAAGCATGTTGCAATAAAAATAAATACAAAAAACATTTTAAGGATCCTCTCCTGGGGACCTGCTACTCTGGCCCCAAGGGCAGCTGCTGCCTCCTCATGGGGCGGCTCTCCTCAGAGTGAGGACCCCAGGGGCTCTGGTCACGGCAGGGACACAGTCCCCATGCAGAATGTCCCATCACAATGGCCTTGTAGGCACCATGCCACCACCGTCACACAGCCCTGCTGCTCCCCACATCATGGGGAACAGCGTGTTGGCGTCATAGCAAAGAGAAGTTCCACAGGGAAATGTGCAGGCCACCATTGCGGTGGCTTTGTGCCTTTGCAGAAGAGGTGCTTCCCAAATGTGAGGCAGACCTCGGAGAAAGCATGACCATGCTGCTTTGTAAACTCAACGTGCTGGTGACAGAGACTGGAATCGGTACTAGGTCGAAGATTGCAGGCTGTAGGTAGCCAGGGGCGGCCATGAGTCGAGGTCAAAGCCAATCAAGAGCAGGAAGACTAGCTCCATTCCTCCTAATCACTGTCTTAAGGCAGAAGAAAAAAGGAGTCCTGGAACTTTGTAGGTACTCCTCAAGTCCTGCCTGGCTCTCCAGCAGTTCAAATGGGGTAGATCTGGTCAGAAGTTGCAAAGTTTTCCAGTGGAAATGGCCATTTTCTTTGCTCTTTAGCTTGGACGTATAGGCAATCAAGAGAGCATTAGATAGTAATGCTAGCAAGCAAAGAAATGTGTAGCAGGCATTTACTCATGTTAATCGGGGACGCCTCTGCCTGACGCGTGCATCGGGCGGACGTGCTTCCCCTACAGCTGCCCGTGCGTGTGTGAGAGAACAAAGTCTCTCTCTGAGCTAGATTCCTACAAGTAGAGTTTTCGTAGGACAAGTGTGGTCTGTGTGGGAGGAGGCCACGAGCTGCCTTGGGCCAGGGACAACTGTTCCCAGCCAGCTTTGAAAGACACGTGAGCAACCCTTCCCAGACAAAGTCCTCAGCTAGTCCGAGGAGCCCATGGTGCCCTAGCTGAGGCATCTTTAAGAGAGACGGGCAGGTATTAGGAGCCAGAGGTGTGAGGAGAAGCTGCTGAGGAGACATGGAAGGAGAGACTGCTGAGGAGATATGCAGGTGGAAGTATGCTCTTGGGAAGAGGTGCTCCATGCCCAAAGGGTGCACCCCTGAGGGCCTGCAACCATTGGTTGTAGGCGACCAGTGCCGATGCAGGGAAAGCCCAAGGGACTGTGACGTGCAGAGCCGCTGGCTGCCCCCACAGCCGATGTGGGAGGCAGAGTAGCCAAGGCCTGACCGGCACCGCACCTTGGATTGCCTTGGGCTTTTGTCATTGACAGTGGGGCTGCCTCTGTGCTTGAGGAGCCACCCAGGGGCCTGCTGCCCGCTGGAGCCTGGGGCTCTGCAGAGGCTTTTGCTTGAGAGCTGCCAGAGGGACCTGCTGGGAAGAGGCAATACTTGCAGCAACTCGGAGAGGGCCGGCTTGCGTCTGTCCTAGGACTCTGCTGCTGAGCCCAGGCTGGGGCCCGGGAGCAGGTTGCATAGCTGGGGCCAGAGTGTTGGTGGCCATGGAATACCTGGGCTCGGTCACATCCCCTCCATCCAGAGCACTCAAGAGGCTAACCCTGTGCCCTCCTTCACACAGGCAGTGGCAGAATAAGGGATTTACCACCAACGCAGAATCCCATCCTCCCACAAGGCCAGCATCCCCCTGCCCCGCATCCCGGTCCCTCTGCCTCTTTTTGGAAGGGGCAAGACCTCGTGGTCACTGTCTCTTCTGGGGTGTGGAGACTGAGGCCAGATGGAGGAAGAGCCTCCTGCATCTTCTAATAGAATGGGGCACTCCGGAAGAGTAACTGAAGCCTCCCACTCCACCTCGGAGGACTACCCACCATGTTCTGCCCTCGGGTCCCTCAGTGGCAGGGCAGAGCTCTTGAGACAAAAGGTGGGAAACTGCAGGGCTGAATTTGAAGCCGATTATTATTGAAATGGTCCAGAGCTTCACACCATCCCCTGCCACCCCCATCCACATGATACCTGAGCCCTGTGGAGAGTTTGGGATGTTTAAGGAGAGCTTCCTCTGTGTTTGGTGGCCCAGCAGAGCACTGCCATGGGCTGCTGGGAAGAGTGGACATTGTAGCACTCGCATGACGAGAGCCCAGCTCTTGTAGGGGCTGAGTTTTCTCCCTTGCTTCTGTCTCCCCAAAGAAAAGACACACACGGTGAAGAAACAGGGCTGCTTCTTTGGTGACAACGCAACAGAGGGGTGAACTGACGGAGCAGCACTGGGCAGGGGATGGGCCTGAGCACGGTAGCTGCCCTGCAGGCAAGGGGAGGTGCCCGGGACGAGCCCGGCTGCCCGGCACACAAAGCTGTGGGTCCTCAGGGAGCAGAGCAGCCTGGGATGAAATCTGCTGCTCTAGCTCTGCTCAGAGCAACATCCCAGAAGCAGGTTCCACCTGCCCCAGCTGCTGCGCAGCCGGTAGCTCAGGCCTTGTAGGTGAAATCCTGATGGGGACCTTTCCAGTAGAGGCCTCAGCAGCAGGCTGGTCTGTGTCGCCAGGGCACTGACGGAGCGATGGCTGTCATTCTGCAAAGGCTGAAGGGCTGGCAAAGGAAAGAGCAGAGATCTAGCCCCTGTGTCTGCAGAAACCCCAGGCGTTCTCCCCAGGCAGCACCAGCCCACCAGCCTTCCCATGACCACGAGGCAGCTGGGGGACCAACGGGGCAGCTAAGAGTTGCCTTGAATGATTCCTCGCCTCTTCTCCCCTCACCTCTGCCACCTCCCCCGCACATACCCTTCCCCTCCGCAGAGGGACATAGGGCCCTCTTTGCCTGGTGCTGCACAAGGGAGTGGAGCACACTTCTCGGGCACCTTCCCCCACCCCCAGCAGCCCACAGAACACCACGCTGCCCACACTCACCCTTGCAGATAGCCAGCAGCTTATCCTCGCTCTGGGGCCTCACATGCTGCGCGGCGAGCCCTAGGTACACAAAGCCCATCACTCCTCGTGCTCCCCAGCATGCTCCCAGCAGCACAGCTCCCCTCCACCCCGCCGGCCTGGCCACATGCCCTCCTCCCTTTGGGCAGGTCTGACCCTGTGCAGCACAGTGCAACCACCGAGGAGGGTGTGTGGCACCAGAGAGAGCTCCCATCAGCCTGTCCACGTGGGCAAGGATGGGAGAGGGAGACACGGAGCCCCTGGGTGCTCAGGCCAGCACCCAGCAGTCGGGGCTGCAGGCACCCAAGGGTTCAGAGGGCGGCCCCAAGGGTTGTGGCTCACCGATGAACCTCACGGCCACCTCTCGCAAGGATGCCTGAGGGTCCTGCAGGTATGGCAGGCTCTGGCTCACGTACTCCTCTGCTCTGCTCCTGTACCGTGCCAGCTGGAGAGAGCACAAGGGTACAGGGATGACACAGACCCTCCCCAGTAGGTTCGGCCCAGCCCTCCTCCCAGGGATACCCTCCCCATCCCTCCCGTGCCAGGACAGTCACAGCTCCCAGCCAGGAGCCCCGTGCTGATGAGGTGCGAAGGCAGCACAGGACCGGAGCGTGGTCGGGAGGCGCTGAGAGCCCCCTGTGCTGCTGCCAGCCCCAGCGTGAGCAGGTTGCCCATCAGCCTGCAAGAGTCAGTGAGGGCAGAGGGGCCTGGAGAAGAGCGCGTCAGGGCTGTGCGCTCAAGGAGCAGCTCCAGGCTGCAGCTCTGGGCTGCAGCAGTGGGCGAGGGGCAGAGCTGTGTGCCACGGTGCCCCATACCCTGTGCGTGAGGACAAGGCCTCAGCTGGCCCGGGCCCTTGGGGACTTTGGGGCTTTGCTTACCATGCACTCGCTGATCTTCCACGTCTGCCCTGTTTTTGTCAGATACCTGAGCCGCTCCCAGTGCAGGAGTTGGGCTGCTTCAAGGAGGGTCTCCTGAGAGGCCTGCCAAATAGCAGAGACGGGGAGATGCCACCACAGCCCAGCCCCTTTGGGGAAGGTGTAGCCAGGGAAAGGAACAACCCCCAGCTGAAGGCTGTGGTGGGTCTGAGGCAGAGAGGGAGGGCAGCTCTGCACTGTCCTCTGGGATGCAGGAGGCCAGCGACACACATTCAGAGGTGTGGAGGCCCACCCGTGGGGCGTCAGCATCCACCCCCTGAATCACTGCTGCTGTCAGAAGTCCCACCTGGGCCACTCGCCGTGCCTCATCACTCAAATGAAAGAAGAGAGGCAGCAGGCTCCTCTGCACATCCTTCTTCATCCTCCATTTGTCACTCCACACCAGAGTCTCCATGATGTCTTTGAAGAGGAGCATGGAGAGCTCTCGCACCCGGCTGGCCTCCTGGACAGAGAGAAGAGGGCAGAGGAGACCTCGGCAATGGTCGTGGCAGCCGGCCATGAGCAGGGGTGCCCCAGCAAGGCGCCTCCTCCTCTCTGTGCGGAGCTGTCCCCGAGCCCAGCAGAAGGGCAGAGCTGGGGCTCTGCTGAGCAGGCTGCTGCTGAGGAAGCTGGGGCAGAGGGCTGTCCTGCAGAGGCAGCACACGCTCTCCCAGGCCCTCGGTGCCTCTCCCTCCACATGGGACGTTCTTTCTCCCGCCCTGGGGTTGCTCAGGTCCTCCCAGCAGAACTGCATGGACAGGGGCAGCCTGTGCCTGGGCTCAGCTCTGCTCCTGGCTCTTGGTTTACCTCCGCCCTAAGCCGCAGCAAGAGCAGCAAGGGCTCAGCACGGTACGGAGCGGCTGGGAGTGCAGCGGACAGTGGCCTGAGCACAGCACTTGCTGACAGTTCCCAGGACTCGTGGCGGGAGGTACACATTCCCCCACCAGTGGGCACAGCGGAGAGGGACACATCACACCTGCGGCCATGTACAAATGTGCGGCAGAGCCCTGGGCTCTCCTGCCGGCCTTACATCATCAAAGAGGGGCAGGAGCATCTCCATCAGCTGCAGGGTACTGGGGTGGGCTCTCTGCCTCTCCATGTAGCGGAAGATGTTCCTCAGCACCATCAGCACTTTCACCCTGCTGTCCCTGTCGGCATCCTGCAGGCACTTCATGAAGCCTGGCAGCAGCGAGTGCATTTTTCTTGCCTGCAAGAAGCACAGAACACCCTTTTTGTGGGGCAACGATGGCCTGCCCTGGCAAAAACTCTCTCTGACACAGCCGGGATGTGCCTGTACCAGGAGCCCTTTCAGGCAGGCACTGGTGCCTTTCTCCTGGTGTTGCACAGCCAATGGCCTGGCCTGAAACATGCCGGACTGAGGAAGAAGGCAGCTGGAGGAGCTGGGACCTGCTAGCACACCTTTCATTGCCCACAAAGTCCAAGACACTGCCTTACTCCTTGCCTTCTGCCCACCCCCACGCTGTCACACAAGTGTGTGTGTATGTCCCCTACTCACCATCGTGGGTCTCTCAGACGCTGTGATGAGGCCTCTGAGCACCAGCCAACGCATCACTGGGGAGCGATGTGGCAGATACCTCTGCAAGAGGTTGAGGACACGGTCCCCCTCCTTGGCGAAGTCAGTGCAGACCAGCAGCTGGAACACACGTCATGAGAGAGGGACAGAGCCTACAGCGCTCCCTTGCAGCACGAGGCCACGCTCGGTCCCACTGACAGCCCTGAGCAGGGTGC
This sequence comes from Rhea pennata, assembly GCF_028389875.1. Classification (NCBI taxonomy): domain Eukaryota; kingdom Metazoa; phylum Chordata; class Aves; order Rheiformes; family Rheidae; genus Rhea; species Rhea pennata. Next base: position 3,676,266 of record NW_026907677.1, read on the forward strand.
TCCATGGCCCTCCAAAGCCTGTCCTGCGGGTAGCTGTGACCACAGGCAGCCTGCGTGGCCCCTCAACCCAAGCCCTGGGCCCCAGGGTACACCATGCAGATTGCCCGCCTGCTCTTCCGCCCTCTGAACCCTCTGCAGCCTCTTGTGCTCCTGCCTTTGAGGAGCAATTGAACAGCGAGAGCTGGCACCAGGGAGGCACAAAACGCAGAGAGTTACAGGGGTTACCCCCCAGCAGCCACGGACCACAGCCAGGGGGGCTAACACCAGCGCAGGACAGGCACTGCGTATCGTCAGGTCTACCTCAGTGAAGAAGGCCATGGCCGGGATCTCCTGAAACTGGTCCTCCCTGTGGAGCAGCACTGCCAGCTGGTTGAAGATCCAGCACTGGTCAAGCGTTGGAATCTTCCTGATCTCTCTAGCAGGGGGAAGGAGGCTCTGTCAGTATGCAGCCGATCCCGCAGACCTCTTCTGCGATTGCACCGCTAAAGTCTAGCTGCTGCCCCACAGGCCAGGACGTGCAGGGCAAGGCCACAGTGGCATTCCACTGGCGCAGCCAGTGGCAGCTGCTCACCCAGTGGCCGTCTCTCCCCACCGCACACCACCTCTGCAGAGCCAGTGTGGCATCCTCAGGCTCCCTTTGGTGGCAGAGCACAAAGACACCCTTCCCACCACCAAGTCAGGGCCTGTCCACACATCCCATTTCCTGCCCATGCGGGAGGCTTGTCCCCATGGGCTCCTCCCGTGCACATGGCCCTGTGCATCTTGCCCCTTTCCTGGTTAACCCTCTCCAGTAGAGCTGCATACAGACAGAGCCATGGCACTCTGCGTGGCCTGAGCCCAGTCGCTAAGGGAGGGGACTCCAGGTCCCCGGGAGGTGACTGGTCCCACCAGGCACCCTCTCTCACCCTTGCTAACACCAGCTGCTGCCCCAGCAGGCGGTCCTGGCACGCCTGGGGACTCCCTGGCACCTCAGAGGAAGGGGACTGTGTTGTGTAGAGCTGGGCAAAGAGGACTCTCACCTGGCCAGTAAAATGACTCCCAAGTGGAGAGTGTCAGGGCTGAGAAGCATGTCCCAGCCTCCCTTCGTCCTGAGGACCAGGGCTTGGTGTTCGTAGCCAGCGCAGCAGAACAAAGCTGCCATGGTCTGCACTGCTGAGCTGTGTGCAGAGCAAAGGCTGGCTCATACCGGCAGCCTGGCCCTGGCTCCAGGTCCAAGGGAGGGACGAGGGGACGGGGATGGAGCACCTGACAGGGCTGGTGGGAGCGGATGGGTCCCATCGGTGGCATTCCCTCCGGAAGATCGCAATGTCCTGCGGCGTGAGCTCTGCTGTGAAGCCAATTTGGAAGAGCAGCGCCAGGCAGAGGTGGGAGAAAAATGTCTTCACCACCTGCGAGCAGCTGCACTGCTGGAGGAGCTCATAGAGTGCCCTGGTTGCCTACAGAAAACACGCAGAAATGGTTCTCACTGCAGAGACGTCCCTGTTGTGCTGCCAGAGCCTGTCCTGCTGGCAGTGGCCCCAGGGTGCTGTGTGCACGTACTACGAGGCGCTCATGGATCATGGGCAGATGGAGAGGGCACAGAGGGCTCTGCCGCTTGCCCCAGACAGGTGAGCAGAGCCCTGGGGGTGAGGGAGGTCTCATCCAGTAACTCACGGCCAGGGGAAGGATGCGGGTTCTGTCCCTGACGTTGGTGAACGGTTTGCGCAGTGGCCGCTCCACCAGCATCTTGAGGAGCTCCCACAGCACCTTCTTCGACGTGCTGGGCTTGGAGACCATTGCCCTCCACGTGGCCACAGTGACGCTGCAAGCCTCGGCAGTTCTGTCATCAGGGCTGCCCCGGCCACAGCTCTGTGGCCTGGCCAAGCGGCTGAGGGTGCAGACAGAGGCCACAAACTTCAGCTGCTGAGCTTCTTCCTGACAGCGGGGAGGAGAGAGACAAAACAGAGAGCATGAGACGGCGGGAGGCTCGGCCAGTGGTAGCAGAGTGCAGCCCGAGTGGCAATGTCTGTAGTTACCCTTCCTCTGCCTGTGAGAAAGGCCTGGATGCACGCCAGGGCTTCCTGCTCCTCTCTCCGCACGTCAGAGCAGCTGGTGGCAGAAGCCCCTTGCCCTGAGAAAGAAAGAGCAGGCAGAGCTGTGGGGGCTGGCAGGAGGCAGCAGAGGTGGGTGGCAGAGCTGTGCCCTCTGTGCAGCCACGCTGCCTGCTGCACGGACTCCAGCTCCCCTGCGCTTGTCGGGGCTGAGAGGTGCCCGACAGCTCGTGCGTGATTCTGGAGCACAGTGACCTGGGGAAACAGCCCAGGGGTGCCGGGATCAGGAACTCGCTGCGAGACGGGCAGGCAAGGTCCCTGCCCCGCAGCATCGCTGCCCCTCCCAGCCTGTGCCGCAGAGCGGGAGCCGGGTCCCCTCTGCTCCTCTCCTTCCTGGAAGGATGCTGTGCCAGGCCGGCCCCCGAGCACACAGCAGGCCCAGGCATGCCAGCACCGCGGTGCCCCCAGGGCCCCGGGGACACCCCCCCCAGCCTGCCGTGGAGGGGAGAGCGTGCGGCAGAGTGGGGTGGTCTTGCAGCCCCCATCCCTGCCCGGCTCCATGGTGCCACTCACTCACCCATCTGCAGAGGCTGAGGCACGCACACGCCGGGGAGCTGTGTCTGGGAGCCGATCTCCTGGGGAGCTCCATCTTCCCTGTCCTTCTCCCAGGCCACCCTGGGGTTGCTGGGGGGTCTCTCAGCCATCCTGTGGGAAGGAGAGGAGGTGCTGAGCGTTGGGGAAGGGGGAGCCTGCGCTCAGGCCTGGCCGCATCTCTGTGTCGCCACAGTGGACAGACAGTGGTCCTAAAGGAGGCTGTGCAGGCACACGGGGCAACAGTTTTTCAGCAAGCAGCAAATGCCCTGGAAAAGGCCTCTTGGGGGCCCTCCAGAAACACCGGCATCACCTGGCTGCAGTGGGCAAGGGACCAACATCAGAAATCAGGCACGTGGCTGTGCCTTTCCCAGACGAAGGGCTTCGCTGGGCAGATGCCAACACATTTTGCCAAGGCACCGCTTCCAGGAGTGCCTCTTACAAGCAAAGCCAGTGGGGGTGATGCCAGCAATCCCGGAGTGTCCTTGCCTTCCCCTGGCTGCGCTGGGCCATGGAGCCCAAGCCAGGCCCAACCATGGGGCCAGGCTGCTCCCAGGCAGCCCCTCCCAGAGCCAGAGCAGGTGATGCTGGTGTCTCCCCGGTGCTCCTGGTGGCGGGTCCCAGCCCTTCCTGGGACACCTTGACCCTGCAGGGCTAGTGGTGGCTGTGGACACCATTGTCCCAGCCCCGCATCACCACCTCCCCCCACCCGCTCGGCCACCCTGGACCCCAGGCAAATGGCACCCCTCATGTCTTACACAGGGTGGGAACTGGGGAGGCCTCAGGAAAACGCCTCGGTCCCGTGGGGCAGCCCGAGGGCTGCAGGGAAAGGCGTGGGCTGCGCTCAGGGTCCTCCTCCACGAGTCCTGCGCACTGCTGCCCTGTCCTGTCCTCCTGCACACTGCGGGACTGAGGCCGTGCCAGCGCCTGACTGTGACACGGGGAGATGTCACAGGAGCACAGTCACCAAGGGCTCTGCCATCCCTGGGCAGCCTCCGCCTGCCCCCTGCTCCCCACAGACCCTTCTCATGCACCAGTTCACTTGTCGGGGCTCAGGTCCCCTAAACCCCTCCGTCTGCCCCATGAGCATGCACTTGGGGCTCTGCTGCTCAACAGAGCCCTTGACTGCTTTCCTGGGTGCCCCCAGGCCCCATAGAGTGGACACTGTCAACCCAAAGTGAGCACCTGGGGACAAAGTGCTCTAGGCTCACCCTAAGAGAGCACAAAGCCAGTGTGACACCAGTTCACCAGTTGACTCGGTGCTACTTCTTTACTTGGGCAAGTTTTCTTTCAACTCCCACCACCGACGCTGTCTCTGCAAAAAGGAAGGTGCATGCTTTTCTTCCTGACTTAGACGGACCATTCCAAAATGCCCAACGGGGGTTGAGCCTGGGGTTAGTTGTAACATGAAAGGTGAGCACTGCAGAGGCTCTTGCCTTTGCGTAGACCCCCATCATTCCCAAAGGCTATGTTGTCCAGGCGCTTCACCAGAAGATTTCTTTAAGGCACATGAAAGCATGTGGTTGTGTTGTGGAGCTTTCAATGTACCCTAGGTCAGCTTTCAAACCTACTGCTTTTCGAGAATGAAGCATGGGGCTTTCACAGCCCAATGAAGGGCTGGCTCACTGCCCATGTCTGAGCTACAGCAGGACAACGACTTTTGCCAAGATATTGTGACCTTGCTCCTCATCTCATCCACAGAGTGTTCTTCTGTGGAGCAGTCTCAAATGCCTTAAGGAAGAAGGCTGACTAGAGAGGTGCTTCTGTGTGCCACTTTCCCTCTAAATACCATCTCACAGCAGCAGTAGCTAGCTGACAAGAATGGTGGGTTTTCACGTGAGACCATCAATTTTTGGCAAAGCAACAGACCTCTACCAGCCCTTTGGCAACAGTGGGACAGCTTGCACAACTTACTCTTGCACTCCTCCTTGCTCCGGCCCAGAGAAGCCCCAGCCAGCACCAGCAGTCTGGCCATGGCAAAGGCAGGAGAGTTGCCCCTCCTGGGCTCTCCGGCCCACATTTGAGATCCACCCCGCCAGCTCCTCCAGTGAGGAAGTGGCATCTGTCCCAATGGCTTAGGATCCCTCCCACATTTCCTAACCAAAACTCTGCTGTTCCTTGCACGAAACTAACTGACAGGCATCTCCATGGTTATAAAAGCCAGAGAAATACCATGTTGCTGCTGCCTTTACTAACTGCAATCACTAATTATGGATATGCAACTGTAAATCCTAACTGTCCCTACCTGATCCCATGGCTGCTTCCCTGCCTGGCCAAAAGCTTGCTCTCAAGAACACAAGGGAGAAGCCCACCTGCAGAGCCTGTGGTTGCTAAAGGGCCAACAGCAAAGGGAGAAAGGGGCAAAACAGGCACGAGATGGTTGGAGGAAAGGCTGCGGAGGCACCCAGCCACCTGCTGAGAATGGAGCACTTCTCTACCTAGCTTTCCAGTATTTACCACTCCTTGCAGATCTGCATATGGGCATCAGGTCGAACTAAAACAAGCCCTTGGGAAAAGTCTCTTCCAGCTGACTTGTGTGGCAGCAGGGGAAGCCCAGAGGCTGTAACGACACATGGCTCAGAGACCCAGGCCCCGTCCCTGCATGGCATCAGTCTCCACAGAACCGCAGAGGGGCCCTGGCCAAGGCAGCCCTTAGCACCATAGCTAAGGGGTGGAGATGGAGGAGAAAAGTCCTTCCTGGAGATGCTGGGGATTGAACCCAGGACCTCCTGCATGCGAAGCAGGCGCTCTTCCACTGAGCTACATCCCCTTACACATGGCATACGTAGATGGGGGGTGTGCTCTGGGGTGCCCTCTCCTCCCATGCCATGTCCCTGACAAGCACAGCCCCCTTGTGCCCTGCTGCCCTCAGACCCTCCCCAGAAAACTCCATTCAGACCCTCCTGCCTGGCCGTGGGGGAATCTGGCCTTGCCTCTGCCCTGGGACTGCTCCTGCACAGGACCACCCCACAGAGCGCTGCCCCTGCAGCATCTCTGCAGCTAATTGGGTCAGGGGGAGAGTGTCGCTGCAGGCGCTGCTGCCAGGCTCTGGCCCTGCCAGGGGAGGCTCGATGGAAAGGGGCAAGTCCCTTCCCTGAGTCACCTCTGCCAGCGCAGGCAGCACTCCTGTGTGCGTCACCTGTGTCCGCGAGGGCAGCAGCAGGAGGGAGGGGTGTGAGGGAAATGCCCTCCCCAGGGGGATGTGCCCACAGCTCTGATTGCCCCCAGGGTGTGGGGTGGAGGGAGGAGGGGAGCAGGCAGAGCTGGTGCTGGGCAGGGAGCTGCCCAGAGCCCCTCAGCCAGGCTCCAGGCCTCCCCCTGCACCACGCTGCCCACCAGCACCCGGCCATGGGCAAAGGGCAGCGTCCCCCTGCCTGGGGCTGGGTACGGGGTTGCGCTCAGGGACATTCCCATTCTTGCAGCACCAGGACAGTGCTGACAGTGGAGCCCCCGGCACAGCCCCAGGTGGGGGGTTTCTGTGGGCCAACCGGCAGCACGTTCGGCTGTAAACAGAAAGGTTGTTGGCTGGAGCCGACCCAGGGACGGTGCCCCCGTGGTGGGGTGCCTGGGGGACTGTGCTGCTCGGCACCCTGGCTTTTGCTCACAGTCCCCAGGAAGGATCCCAGACAAAGCGGTGGGAACCTCAGGGGTCTGACGGAGGCTGGGGAAGGCCCAGGGCCCAGGGAAGGACCTGTGTCCTGAGGCAGGGCTGCTGTGAGCAGGGGGGTCACGGCTGCTGGGCTGGTGCCACTGACCTTCCCCTTCACCCCTGTGGGTGTGTGCAGAGGTAGGTCTTGCTGGGGGTGGGGGGGGTGAGGAGGCTCACCGGGAGGGAATGGGGAGAGGAATCAGAAGTGTTTCAGCACAAAGTAGAAGGCACACCCTTTGCTAGGGCTAAAAGAGAGTAAATCAGGGTTTAGTGAATGCCAGCCATTCTGCCCGCTGTCCTCCTCAAAGAAGAGCAGAAAGGCAATCCTCAGCAGACACAAATGGAACCCAAGAGTGTTCCCAAAGCATCTCATGGCCCCGTCTTCACCAGCCCCTTCATGTGATGCAACCTCCATACACCTCCCTGCTCCTTCATGAGCGGCAACCTCCCTGCACCTCCCCTGCTCGCAGGGAATGCTCTTTTCCACTCCCAGGAACTGACGTGGGAAACCCAGAGGGAAAAGGCAAAATTCCCTCCCCAATTCTCCAGAGGTCCAGCCCTGGCCAGGTGGCTCTGGGACAGCACATCTGCTGGAGGGTAGCACATGCACGCTCCTGGGGGATGTCCCTCTGGACCAAATGGGATGGGCAGGGGACCAGGAGAGCAGCACGGAGGATGCATGTGTGTGCTGCTGAAGCTGAGCTGAGCTGTGCTGTGCCATGCCCATCGCTGGTAGGAAGGACAGGAGAGGGACCAGCGTGTGCCCGTGCTGGGTGGTCATGTCTGTACCTCTGCTTCCTGAATGGGGAGAAGGGAGGGAGCAGTGCCATGGGGCAACCAAAGAGGCCGGCTGAGTCCCTGCTGCCGTGACCGTGCAGGGATGTGGGAGCACTTCAGAGCTCTGCCTGCTGTGCAGGCGGCTCTGCCAGGGACCCCTGTAGCCGGGACAGTGCTTCATCAGCCCCGAGCACAATGTGGGTGGAGAGGACAGCGCTCTCCACCCAGCCTGTGCTTGATCCTTGGCCTGAGTTGTTGGCTGGAGAGAGGCTGAGACTGGAGACGCAGCGGGACGCAGTGGGTTGCAGACACAGCTGAGCTCCAGCTGGGAGAGCAGGGTTCAGCAGCAGCAAGAGCTGCTGTGGGGCGGCAGGAGCAGGGCTTCTCGCTCTGTGCAGGGATGTGGGGCTGGAGCTGGGCTGGGCAGGGCTGGGCAGCCAGATGGGGGAGTAGGCTTGGGTGAGGGAAGTGGGGAGGATGGATGGAGGCATTGGTGCCATGAGCTGGTCGTGAGGGGACAGAAAACGCAAAAGTCAAATCTCTGTGCAATGTTCAGGAAAAGTTTTTTTAAGAAATAAATAACCCCCCCCCCCAAAAAAAAGGAAATTTGGAGAAGACTAACTGCTTGTCAATGGAAGCAGAAGCCCCCTTCCTGATGGGTCCTTGCCTCTTACAGATGCTTCTGGAAAACAGCTCTGGAGGAAATGCTGGTCCTTCTCCAGAGGAGTTCTCCCTCTGGAGACTCTTCTCCACTCCTCTCTTCTCTCCTCTGTTGCCTGCTTGGGTCTCCAGCCAAGGACTCCAGAAGGGGAAATCTTCACAGGGCTTCAGATGGGAGGAAAGACAAGAACGCCCTCGCCCATTATCTGGAAGTGATATTCCACCTGGAGGGCCACAGAAAAGAAACGGCAAAGAGGACTGCTGGCATCTGTGCTTTCCGAGGGCGCAAAGGGCATTTCTCATCCTCTCTCCTGCCGCTTGGCTTGAGCCTTCCCGGCAGCGCACTTACGCCCCGAAGCTCTTAGGGGCAGGTCTCAAAATCCCAGTTTGGATCTCACCAATGAGCTCAGTAATCACAGAACTAAAGGGAAACTGCCCATGCCCTCTCCCTGAAAGGCCCAGCAGGTACCTTCCCACGGGAAAAAGGGCCAAAGAGGGGCTTCTGAGGTGCTTCCTGAGAATGCCGGAGGGACAAATGCCCTCCAGAACTAGCGGGTGACCTGCACCTTTTCAAGCAAGGCCCAGACGGTGTTGGTCACTGGCCAAGTGAACACGCAGGCAGGGATCTCTCCTACCCACTGCCCATAGGACTGCGCTTTTCCACACGTCCCCGTGGCACAAGCAGGACCTCAGGCTGTAGCACGCACCTGTCCTGGCCACCTCTGGATTTTCTTCACCAGTTTCTCCGGTGGGGGAATGGCTTCAGCACTGCCCTTTGTCCTGCCTTGCACCACCTTCCTGGAGCAGCTGCCTGCGATGGCCGAGAGCCCCCTGAAAAGACACCTTGTGGGCAGGTGCTGGGAGCACAGGGGCACTTGGGACTCCGTCCTGCACTCACCGGCTGGGCACCTGCCTCTGCGGCACAAGGCCCTTCTGCCAGAGAAGGAGATGGGTTCCGCTGACTGTGTTCACACCCACAGGGACAGAGACCACCCCCAGCTGAAATGCCCGGGGCTGCAGGATGTGCCCTCAGGAACGCTCTGCGTGCCCAGACACGGGCTCGCTCTGGATGCAGCCCAGAGAGGAGCAGCCTTCTCTACCAAGACAGGCTCCAAGAGACACCCTTACCCCATCCTGCCAAATGTATTACAAATGGCCTGGTGGTCCCCAGTTCACTGTGCTTAGGCATGGAGAGCGGATTGTTCCTGGAGACGCAGGGTCAGAGAAGGAGAAAGTGGTCAGGGCTGTCAAGGCATTCTCGCCATCAAGGGCTCAGGAGTCCCCGGGGCATGTGATAAAGGACATTCAGAGCTGCTGTGAACCTTGTGTGCAGAGGAAACATCTCCCCCAGACACGCACTACGCTACAGGCTCACCCTCACCCACTCCTCCACGGCTCTCACCTGCCAGCAGGCGCTTTGTCCTCTGCTTTCTTCCCTTTCCCCTTCTGCTTCTTGGGAGCTGTTATTTTGGCTGGAGGATGCCTCGCTCTGAGGGGGAGGTGCTTGGCGGGAAGATTTCCTGTAAGCAGGAGAGAAGAAAACACTTCAGGACAGCATTGAGGAGGCCTTTGGAACGGGAAGGCTCTGCAGATGTGCTCCAGCCTGTGATAACAGTGTGAGGCCTCAAGGTGACTCCTTCTAGGCCTTCTTTCCTGGGTGGTCTTTGGCCCTTCCACACACTGCCTTCTCTCTGCCTTGTCATTTTTCCCCATCTACTCTCGGGGGCTTTTCTCATTCAATGACAACTCACTGGTCCCATGAAATAGCTCTGCCTCTCTGTGACCTGCAGCTCCCTGCACAATTTAGGATTCACATTGCACAAGGACAGTGCTCACGTTTGCCTCCCTTCTGCACCAACACCTCCAGTGCAAGAACACTTTGCAGTGCACCCCAGAGCACTGAGTGCCGTGGCAATGGGGGAAAGTTTAACTGGGAGACATCAGCTGCAGCTGGGAGTGTTGGGCTGCCGGGAGGTCGTGTTCCCTCAGGAATCACTCCAGATGTCCCGTACTGGGAACGCAGCGTCACCTCCGGTGCCTGATGCTACCTGAGTCATGGCACTGTCGCCTTGCCTCCACTGCCTGGCCAAAGAGGACGGAAGCAGAAGGCACAAACCCCTGCCAGGATCCAGCGTTCCCATTACCTTTCTTGGCCCTGGTGTCCTCTTTTGCCTTCTCCTCTTCCTGCGGGGGCTTTGCAGGTGCCACAGGGGGCTTTCTAGATGGACTGTCAGCATTGTACCTGGAAAGAGGAAAAAGATGCCAGTCTAAAGGGAGGGCACCACACTTCCTTTGCACCTTGTGTCCATAATGGGGACAGAGGGGCATTAGGGAGCTCCCAAGAAGCCCCTCTTTGTCCAAAGCACAATAGGCAGAACATGCCAGATGCTGGAGGAATGTATCAGCAAGCTGAGGGACTTTGTGAACACCTCCAGCACCTGGAGGGGCAGAAGCTCCCTCATCCGCTTCTTCCAGAGCATCCCTAGCCTTCCTGTGAGAAAGCTCAAATGACCAGCACGAGTTCCAATTCCCCTCTCTCCCACCACATCACTTGCAGGCCCTCCAAAACTCATCTCCATACAGCTGTAGAAAGGCAACACCATCTCCCAGACAACTAATGGGACAAAACACTGAGCAGGATGGGAGCCAGCACAAAGCTCTCCACAACCCCACTGGGCATAGGCTTTGCTTTGCCCTATACAGGACTCCCCACAGAAGACATTTGACCCAAGACAACATGTTCAGCACACATTTGATTCATACATGTCTCACAGAAGACATGAAAACATCCTGAGCCAGTGACCAGCAGGAACCTGCACTTTGATCCACACTGGAAAGTATTCCTCTCCAATGACTTCCTGAACAACCTTCACAAGCACTGGCAACACAGGGCTACCAAACAAGTCGTGGGAAGCTGCTGGCTTGGCCAGCCAGGGCTAAGAAGCAAACATACTCACTCAGGAAGGACGACAACACAACCAGAACGGGTCTGCAAAGCAGCAGTTTCAGAGCCTGAGAGGACTGAATCCCTCATCTCTGGCATCTGCAAAGGGGAGAGACACACAAGAGATGATGCCAAGACAGTTGTCTCAGGGCGCACAAGGGCAGCACACTTTCCCACTGCTCAGAGAAGCAGCTGCCTCTGAAACGCGGAATTTCTCTGCGCCTCTCCGTGGCCCCTCAGTTGTGCAGCAGAGCAGCTGGCGGGAAATGGAGGAGAAAGGGTGAGAAGACTGCCAGGCTTTTTGCAAGGCTGAGAATCGAGAGATGCAGTCCGGAGACCAGGTCCTGCCTAGTGCAGAGGTCTGGCCTGCAGCCGGCTTGCATCTCTGCCTTAACCCATGAGAGGAGGCTCAGCTCAGCCTCCTTTCACATCTCAGCCTTCCTGCTGCACCTGAAGGACCACGCTGAAGGACGGGGCTGCACTAGAGACCTGGCCAAGGCCACTGGGCTCCAACGACTCTCTCTGCGACATGCTGCAGCCATCACTAGCAGCGTGCAAATGCTCACATTTGGACAGTAAGACGCCCTTCATGGTGGCAAGACTCCAGGGCCCTGGCAAGAGCTGCTCAGCACAACTAGACCAGCACAGCAAGAGCAGCAAGAGGGCTCTGGTTGCACAGGGGCCTTGGTCTGCCTAAGCCTCTGCTTCGTGTCCAGAGAGTGGGGCGAGCAATGATTCCTGCAAAAACAAACCTACTTGGAGACAGAGGTAGAAATGCCAAAGAACAAGAGGACCAGGGGGATCCAATATTCTGAGCAGCTGCCCCATGGGAGAGATGAAAGACACTCAGGCCCTCCAGCTGCAAACGGAGAGCACTGAGGTCAGCAGAGGTTTCACAGAGCTGCTTCACATGCCCGCTGGCCCAGGCAAGGGGAGGAGGGATCACTCCCTTGCCCTCATTCCACCCTAGGGCAAAAATGTCCCATGGAGGCATCAGGCCGAGCTCCCAAAGGGACACGCAGAAATAGTGTCACCCAGCATCAGGGGAAAGTGCTGAACTCGCTGCCTTACTGTCCCAGACACAGTCCAGGGAGACATGGGTCCAGAAGTGGTCCTGACACAAAGCAGCACTAAACCATGGCTTTCTGTCAGGAGGGAAGTCTCCTGGAAAAAAGCACACAGGACCGGCCCTTTTCTGGGACTTTTCCCTCGAGCACATGAAAATGAGCTCTGGGCCTGGATGAATTTTTGGGGCAGAGCCAGCACAGCTATTCCCAGGGCCGTCCTTGTTGCCAAGTCCTCTGGACGCTCAAGACCGGCTGTCCCGGGAGCTGGCATTACTCTCAGCTGGGACTCTCCATGCACCTGGACAGGTCACAGCAGGCTGACAGCATTGCATTCACTGGTGCTTTCCAGAGGACGACAGGTAGTGCTGGAGGAACGGGGAACTCACCGCGATAAGAGCTTCCAGCAGCTGCTCTGTCCCATTGAGCCTCTTCAGAAAGTCCCTGCAAAACCTCATTTTCACAGCTGCTCCTTGAATTACAAGCGTGCCAAGGCCCTTCAGCACAAGGGCCACGTTCTTCCCGCTCTGCAGGCAGCGGGAGAAAAGCCGCATGGTCTCTTCTATGCACGCCTCCACTGTCTTCCGAGGAACAGAGAGGGCCGAGGCTATGTGAGCGTACTTGAGGGGCTCGGAGAGCTTATGACCTGGGAAGCAGCAGAAGGGGAACGCAGTCAGTAGCAGAGAAGCAGCAGCCCCAAGACATCTGGCATGAGGCCAGCTGTGAAAGCAAGTCTGGGAGGGAGGGAGTGTGACTGTAATGTGCATGATGTTGTCCTGGTGCTTTAAAACCCCCTGAAGCTGTTCTCCACAGCTGCTGAAGGAATTCTAGCTTCCTAACAGTCACTGCTGCCCAGCAGTTAGGCACACCCCAAGGATGTCCCCAGGGGAAGCAAGCGGTTCAGCCTCTCCTCTTACCAGGAGCATAGGCCAGGTCATAGGTGAGGCCGGGAAGCTCTGCAATACTCCGTGACAGATGGAACACGGGCCTGCGAACAGTGAGAAGAGCACGCTTCCCACCACCGACTTGTTCGGTTACTACGTCAAATGTGCCAAGGCGAATAACTCGGACTCCCTGCAAACAGGAAGGAAGAGAAGAACGATGAGACTGGCAGCTGGACAGGCCGGGCACTTGTCAGGGCATGGGGATGGTGCTCGGTGCCCTGCTCCATCCTGCTGTACAAAGGGGACAGACAAAGTGCTGGACAAAGCTTTGGAGAAACCTTGGGGCCCTTCTTTGGAAGACCTTTCCAGATGCTTTCACCCCCCTCCTCTTCACCCTCTCAACTCTACCAGTCAAAGCAGAGAAGGCATCCCACAGACACACAAGCTCCAGGAGAAGGCTTCCCGGGGCAGGCCCCGCAAGGCACACCCACCTGGTTCCGCATCAGCTGCCGCACAGTGTAGTCAGACACCCCTTCCCAGACAGCAAGCTGCTCTGGAAGAGAAGGGAAAGACCCGTCATGCTCTGGGGGCAGCTCTCAGCTGCTCCGTACCTGCCTCAGCCGGAGGATGAGCAGTGCGAGCGTCCTCCAAGAGCACCCCCTCCCCAAACAGGCCCCATTCCCTACAGGGGCTGAGGTGGGCACTGCCTCCAGGCGATACCCTGCCAGACCTGGGGAGGATCCCTGCTAGACCTGAGGAGGATCTCCGGAAGGCCTTACCCCAGCTGGGGAGTGCTGGCACCCCCTGTCCACGCCGTGTCCCGTGGCCAGCGTCCCAGAGCTCCATCCTGGTCCTGCGTGCTCTGGGTCACCCCTGCAGCGGCAGGTGATGAGGAAGCAGCTCCTCTCCTCCTCCTCCTCCTCCTGCACACAGCAGGATGGGGCTGAATGGGGCACTCGGGGTGTTTGCTTTGGAGTCCTCCTTTGCTTCAAAAAGGTTTCCGTCGCAGCCCTGCACTTTGCCGCAGCAGCACCTGGCACCCAGGAGCACCCACAGCCCTCCCAGCTGTCACTGCCCACAGCCAGGAGCACAGCTTGGGTGGCTCCCTGTCCCCTCTGCACCAGGACCTCCTCTAGTACAGTCCCAGTCTGCCCCACTTGCTCCCCACTCTCTGGGTCCTCCTAAAACATCTATTGATCTTGCAAAATGAAAGCCAGGAAGAGAAAGGGCCAGGAGGGGTGGACTGAGAGGAGAAGGGGCCGCACAGACCTGGACCAAACCCTGCTGGTACTGCACTAGCCAGGGACCCAAAGAGGGTCGCAGGCATCTGTGACTGCCCCACTCCATCATTACATCTGCCCTACCAGAACTTATGGTTCTGGCAGGTTGTCCAGGGCCAGACTTAGGGGGTGGGGGGCACTGAGGCAATCAGAAAATTGCAGATTCAGAGAAAGTTGGGGGAAACTCCACAATCTCTCTGGGCAGCTTCTTCCAGTGCTCGTTACTCAAAAAAGAAGTTTTCCCTCACACACAGGTGGAACTTCCTGTGTTTCAGCTGGTGCGCACCGCCTCTTGTCCTGCTGCTTGGCACCACTGAAAAGAGTGTGACCCTCATCCTCTTGACACCCTCCCTTCTGGTACTTGTACACGTTGATAAGATCCCCTCTCAATCGTCCCTTCTGCAGGCTGCCACTGCCCTTCTTGGCCACAAGAGCACATTGCTGGCTCATGGTCAACTTAGTGTCCACCAGCACTCCCAGGTCCTTCTCTGCAGAGCTGCCCTCCAGCAGCTCAGCCCCCAGCCTGCACTGGTGCATGGGGTTATACCTCCCCACATGCAGGACCGTGCACTTGCCCTTGTTGAACTTCATGAGGTTCCACTCCCCCCACCTCTCCAGCCTCTCCAGGTCTCTCAAATGGCAGCACAGTCTTCCGATGTATCAGCTGCTCTTCCCAGTTTATTACTGTTGGCACACTTGCTGAGGAGGCACTCTGTACCTTCGTCCAGGTCACTGGCGAATAAGTTGAAGAAGAGTGGCCCCAGTACGGAGCCCTGGGGGACATCACGGGCCTCCAACTAGACTCTGCACTGCTGATGACAACCCCCTGAGATCTGCCGTTCAGTCACTTCTCAAGCCACCTCACTGACCACTCATCTAGCCCACACTTCTTGCCTATGAGGATGCTATGGGAGACAGTGTTTAAAAGCTTACTGAAGTCAAGGGAGACAACCTCCACTGCTCTCCCGCTCTCTCCCCAGTCACTCATTCCATCATGGAAGGCTAGGGGTGGATGAACAGTGAGTCCAGAGCTTATGGGTGAGGATGACTAGGCAGGCTAACACGGCAGACACTGCTGTAGGTGTTTACAACAAGCCACCAGATCAGGAAGAGGAAGTTGATGAGGCTTTTGATGGACGGCAGGAAGCCGCCTCCGGATCACAGACCCAGGCTCACCCAGGGGACTTCCACCACCCTTATATCTGCTGGGAAGACAACACAGCAAGGCACAAAAGCCCTCACTGGAGATGCTGGGGACTGAACCCAGGACCTCCTGCATGCGAAGCAGGCGCTCTTCCACTGAGCTACATCCCCTTACACATGGCATATGTAGATGGGGGGTGTGCTCTGGGGTGCCCTCTCCTCCCATGCCATGTCCCTGACAAGCACAGCCCCCTTGTGCCCTGCTGCCCTCAGACCCTCCCCAGAAAACTCCATTCAGACCCTCCTGCCTGGCCGCGGGGGAAGCTGGCCTTGCCTCTGCCCTGGGACTGCTCCTGCACAGGACCACCCCACAGAGCGCTGCCCCTTCAGCATCTCTGCAGCTAATTGGGTCAGGAGGAGAGTGTCGCTGCAGGCGCTGCTGCCAGGCTCTGGTCCTGCCAGGGGAGGCTCGATGGAGAGGGGCAAGCCCCTTCCCTGAGTCACCTCTGCCAGCGCAGGCAGCACTCCTGTGTGCGTCACCTGTGTCCACGAGGGCAGCAGCAGGAGGGAGTGGTGTGAGGGAAATGCCCTCCCCAGGGGGATGTGCCCACAGCTCCGATTGCCCCCAGGGTGTGGGGTGAAGGGAGGAGGGGAGCAGGCAGAGCTGGTGCTGGGCAGGGAGCTGCCCAGAGCCCCTCAGCCAGGCTCCAGGCCTCCCCCTGCACCACGCTGTCCACCAGCACCCGGCCATGGGCAGAGGGCAGCATCCCCCTGCCTGGGGCTGGGTACGGGGTTGCGCTCAGGGACGTTCCCATTCTTGCAGCACTGAGACTGTGCTGACAGTGGAGCCCCCGGCACAGCCCCAGGTGGGGAGGTCTCTGTGGCGCAACACGCAGAGCGTTCGGATGTTAACTGAAAGGTTGTTGGTGGAACCCACCCAGGGACAGTGGAACAGGGAATGGAGCCTGGGGTTGCTGATTTGATTCCAAATGGAATTACAGTATAATGGCCTTCCCCTTGAAATACCCCTTCACCGCCTGTCAGGAAAGCAAAACTGGACCCCCACGGGAACACTGGCATTCTGTTGGAATGATGCTGTGGAAACCCTCCAAGAGCCAACAAGACTCAAGGACAAGAGAGAGGATCTTGGGAAACGGTATTGCAAAGGACAACCAGCTCCAGGCAAATAACCATGAGGAAACCACAACACTTTGAAGAACGTGAGGAACAGAGAGCACAAGAAGAGCAGAATAACCCAGAGTAACCTAAAAGTTCATTAGGGCTTATTAACCTATTAAAAAGTGTGCTCCACAAAATGAATAATGAGATGGTAATGACATGATAATGATGTTACCACCTTCTTCTCCACTTCCTATGCTAATTAGCATGGATGTTCAAGCACAAGCACAGAGCAAGTACGTGATGTGATAAAACTGTAACCAGCAGAAAAATCTGTATAAAGTACTCCCTGAAAAGTGTTTATAGATAAAGAGTGAGAAAGGGAGAAGGAAGGGAGAAGCTTTGTGGATCTACCACCTAGCACCCATCCCTGTGCAGAAATGAAATAAACAAGTATCTCGATCCTGTGTGTCTGTTGGTTGCTTGCACATCTGGTAAAAGAACCCAGTTTGGGGACCCAAACACTGATACAGCCCCAAACAAGCCACCATGCCTCTGGGTCCATGCTCCTTTTCCCACAGAACAGTCTGGCTCGCTTGCATCACCCATCTCCTCAAAATCTGCTGCATTTTCCCATGCAGTAGGTGTGCTCTGACACTTTGTCTCTATGTATGATCTGGTCGACACAGTTTTCAGTTTACAGCCTGTTTGCATGTGTTCATACATGTCTGTCTGCATGGATACATAGTTATTAGTTACATGGCAGCCTATTCCACCTGGCTCTGTATTCTCTTCCAAACTTCCTTTTCACCAGCACCTGGCAAGCCCAGAGGACAGCACCAGCTATCACTTAGGTTCCACATGGCCAGGTATGCTGGGAGGCTGCTGGAGACTCCCTGGGAGCTCCATTTACAGCAGTCTTACAGATAGTCCAGCACATGCAGCAGGTTTTTGGCTTGTGCATTCAGATGGGTGCGGACATATATTATTCAGTTTCATTTCATTTGCCCTTTCCAGGTTCCCTTTCACGTCTGTGCCCTTCAAGCACCCAAATGCTGTGCTTTCCCCAGGAACTGGATACTAGTATTGCAAGGACACCCTACCTGAATCTCTGAAGAGCTGCTTCTGTAGAACTGAAAACATTTATGGTGACTGAGTCAAGACACTCACTTGGAGGTAGCCGTCCCCCACCTCCTGCACACACCGACTTAGTAGACAGATGTATGGCTTTGCCTAGGAGGATAAATCCAGTGATTTATTTATAGCCCGAGTCTGGTGCATGCCAGGTTTGGCAGGTAAAAGGAATACAAGATCCGTTCACTAAAAGCATACCTTCTTACAGGGTGCCATTGCAATATATCCTTGTTAGAGTGTTCATGATAGAAAGTGATGTAGCATTTCAACACCTCCTCTGAAAGGATAGCTCTTTCTTCATACGGGCCAAAGCTTGTCCAGTTGGCAGCCACATTCCATCTTGTGTCTCAGTAACTCTGAGAAGACAACTCCACCAATTTCCATCGGCAGGCTTCAGGAGGAGTACAGCCTTCACCTCCTCAACTTCTGAGAGCTGTCATTAAAGGAAGGGGGTTAAACCTGGAAACAGTTTACTCTCCAGCTGATGGGGTTTCCTGGAAGATGGAAATCCAGAACTCAGCTAGATGTGTTTATCCGCAAATGCCATGACTTAGAGAATATTGGAAAATTTATCCTGAAGTAACTACTGAAATTCCAGCTTGTCAACCATTTCAGGCATCAAGGCAGGTCCCTCTTCTGACAGAAGGCTCCCGTAGTCGAGGGCTAAGCCCCCAGGTCAGGGGTCAGTGCTGGCCCTGGGAACAGCCCTCCATTTCCTCCGGATGAGAGATGTCATCTCACTCGCTGATGGAATAGTCCAGTAGCCAGGCTGTTAGCTTTCCACGTCCCCTTTCCCAAGAAGATGAGACAAAAATGGATTTAGGATAGAATTGTTACTATAGGCCTCATCAAAGAGTTCGACCAAGCCCTTCAGTTCAAGTAAGGGCACCTCAAACATGGAGGTCTTAGAGCTTCAGCACGAAGGCATTCTTGCCGTTCCTCCAGACTTCATCACGAAACGTTGACTAATGCTGACCCACTACCAAAAGGGGAAAGGGAAAAATAGGAGGGCAAAAATCTAAGGGCAACAGACTTGGGGCCAAAACATCCAGGAGGGCCAAAAAACCCAGAGGGGAAACCTAAATAATGACAGAAGAATGGGAAAAAAACATGCAGAGCCGGAAAGGAAATGGGACAAAAGGGGAAAATGGTAAAACAGGAAAAATGAGAAAACCAGAGAATCAAAAGAAACAGGCAAACATAGGACAAATGGGAGCAATGGGGACAAACAGTAAGAAAGGGAAGAAACAGAGAGACCGAGAAAAACAGGGAAATGAAGAGAAAATGGCGGGAGGATGGTGTAAATCAGGAAAACATCAAGGGAAAAAGAAAATTAAAAAAGACACCCCCCCAAAACCCTAAAAATGAAAAAAATAACCCCAGCACTCTTCCAAAAAGCTCCGAAAAAAAACCCTGAGAAGAACACTGAGAAAAAAAAAAAAAGAGAGAGAAAAGAACAGAACAGAAGACTCGAAGAACAGAGAACAAAGGTAGAAAATGAGCAGGGAGAAACACTGGAGAGGGGAAGAGAAGAAGAGTAAAGCAGAAAATAGAAATAAATAAAAGAGGGGAAATCCACAGAAAAGAGGAATTCCCCCCCCTCCCCAAAAAAGGGGGGGAAATGGGACAAATGGGGTTAAAGCAAGGAAATAAGGGGGGGGGGAACATAGAGAAAACATCAATAAAATATCAAATAAAGAAGAAAAATGTAAGAAAAGCAAAAAAAAAAAAAAAACCCATAAGATGTGAGAGAAAAGAAAATACACATGTACCATGAGATTAAAAAAAAGGGGGGCAGGGAATGAGCAAGGGAAAAAAGCAGTGTGGGGGAGGGCAGGAAGCACCGCGAGGGAGGGTGGAAAAAAAAGGAAAAAGGACATTTGGGAAAAATGGAGAAAAAGCAAGACATTGACAGATATTACTCAAGTATATGAATCTCTCTTTGCTTTTTTATCTTAGAGTTCACACAATAACACAATGGCAGAGCTTCAAAGGGACCTCTGAGATCAGCTAGTCCAACCCCGGCTCAAGCAGGGGCACTTAGCACATGTTGCCCAGGAACCCGTCCAGATGGCTCTGAGTATCCCCAAGGAAGGAGACTCCACAACCTCTCGGGGAAACCTGTTCCACTGCTCAGTCACCCTCACAGCAAAGAGGATTTCCCTTTTGTTCAGGTGGAACGTCCTGTATTTTATTTTGTGCCCGTTGCCTCTTGGCCTATCGCTGGGCACCACTGAAAAGAGCCTGGTCCCACCCTCTCTACAACCTCCCTTCAGATCCTTACACACATTAAGAAGATCCCCCACCAGCCTCCTCTTCTCCACGCTGAAGAGTGCCAGCCTGCTCAGCCTTACCCTACATGAGACATGCTCCAGACCCTTCAGCATCTTAGAAGGCTTTGGCTACACTTGCTCCAGTAGCTCTCTGTCTCTCTTGGACCAGGCAGCCCACAACTGTACACACTACTCCAGATGTGGCCTTGAACAACAGGGCAGCAGGACCTGCACGGACCACCCAGGAGGGGAGAATAGCAATATCATTCTGGCATGCAGGAGTAACCACAAGAATTTCTGCTCTAAAGCCGAGTTCAGGAAACGTGGAAGTTGCCGCAAATTCTTATCTGCATACACAACTGAGTGCCTCAGCCAATTACACATTAATGAGCCACAATTAAAACCATGAAGAAAGGAGTATTTTCCCAGCAGGTATGGAAGGATTCCTACTGGCTCCTACTGGCACTTGAGGGGCACCATAGGAAGTTCTGTGGGTAATTCTGTAGTCCGATTTAAAAAAAAAGGGGAAGTGAGATTCCAACAAAAAGCAACAAAGGCAGGCTATGAAGATGCTCCAGAAAGGAAGTGCCAATCATTCCAAAGGGCACTAGGGGAATTTAATTGGACATAGCCAAACTAAGACAGAGGAAACAGGACTGTTACTATCAAAGTCGCTCTAGGGACACAGAACCGGTTACCCTCACAAGCAAGGCTGCCACAAGGACAAATACCCATCAAGTTGCCATCAGGAAATGCCCTTTGGACTTGAGAAGGCCTCAGATCCTTGAAAAGGAAATTCTTGAATTCAGTCAAGGAAATATTTCACAAGGGAACTTAAGTCCATTTATAAAATCAATGCTGGCATACATTTGCCTGGAACAGGTGACTAAACTACAGGAGCCAGGAGATTCTTTCAGAGGGCATGAGGTGTCAAGGAAAAACAGGCCAATAGGAACCCAAACCTGAGGCACAAGGACAGGCATGGGAAGCGAAGCAGTGCCCTCTTAGCCTGTAGGCTCACCCCACTGCCCAAGCACACATCCTTCTTTTGTACAGGAGGAATGAGACAACTTAGCACCTGAGGAGCAAATCAGAGCAGACTAAAAGCGGCTTGTGCCTCTGCGATGGAAGGCATCAGGCAATCTTCTTGCCTCTTTCAACCCCAGCCATCATTTGGATAAGTTCCAGACTGAAAACCCAAGTCCCCAAATAGCTGTTCCTAAACAGTGCCCATTCCAAAACCCCACAACAAAGCAATGCAGAGAATGCAGCACAAGGTGCATATACCAACTTCTCACTGTTATTTCACATGTTCTGAGGAAGGAGGTGGGTCCTCCCTGATTAGAGGATACTTCCAGTATGGTCATACTTATCAACTTGTAAGTTACAACAAGACAGGAAAAATAAAAGTTCTCTCAGGCTGTGACACTCTTTGGAAGAAGCCATTGCCATGAAACTAGCACTAATATTTCTCACAGCAAAATCCATTACTCACACATGTCATTACTCTTCATGTCATGTGCTGGTCTGGAGTTTGAACTTAGAGAGGTTCCTAAAAGCTCAGGGGGAGGGGTAAAAAAAAAGAAAAGAGAGAGCAAGGGAGAGAAGCAGCAAATGTTCCCATCTGACAGATAATTAGAAACAAGCGTTTGAGAATTTGCAATTACACACTACACTTAGGTTCCTTCTTCCCTCCTGCTAATGCAGTGAAAAAGTCAACAAAGAATTTGAAAAGAAAACTCACGTACAGCAACAACGCGTATGAGAATACCACTGCACTGCAGCAAGTGTCACCTCATCCTTCAATTAGCAAAGGCTCCTTGGCGTGTGGACGTCCTCAGGGGTGGCAGTGAGGTTCAAAGCACTGCTCATGATCTCCCCTGGCCTGCCTTCCTCCAGTGCAGCACTGAACCCTCTCACCATGGCCTGAGGAGGAAAAAAAAGAGTTATAGTAGAAAGGATTTACAAGGGAGGGTACTGAGCACATGAACCTGGGTGCAGCAGTCAGCTGAAACAAGGCCCACTAAAAAGCCTGTCAGGTTAAAGGCTGGAAACTGTCAGAGTGTTTCAGAGCAAAAGACCATGGGCTTCCTCAGCCTGCTGCTCAGGTAGCAACAGCAGCCTGGTTCTTTGCCTCACTTCCTAACCTGGAAGGGTATGGTTGCTTTCAATTGTACTTCCTTCCGCAGTAACAGGGGAAAGAGAGGAAGTGGACAGAAAACACGAGGACTAGCAAACACAAGAAAGCAGCTCAGGAATGAACACAGGAACAGCAAAGGCCTCTTGTGCCACATGACGCTGCAGCCCTCCCAACACTGAGGCTTCAGCCAACCACAGCAGGCATTCCCCACACCAAGGCACCAAAGACACGAGCCTGGAAGAACTGGAGGCTGGTGAGTTTTACAGGGAGCTGAGCTGACAACACAAGGGGGAACAGACGACAACACTGGAGTCAGGCAAGTGGAACACCATGGTGGGCATTTGACCGGCTGCAATATGGCTGAGGGCATCCAAGTGTGCTTAAGGCAGGCACACAACGCATGGGCCTGTTGGGATAAAATGCTCCGATCTGCAATAGCATCTCCTTCTTGGTTCTTGCTTGCAGCTGGGCTCACAAAATGCAAAAAGAAATCCCCTTTTCCTCAGGCTGCAGCATGACTCTGCAGGCTTTGGTGAACCCTTGATGTGCTAACCCTTTGCACGGCAAGTGCTAGCAAGCTGGCTATGACAATGCAAAAAGCCTTCCGCCTGCATAACAGTGCTACAAGGATATTTTGTGCACACAACCAACCAGCCAGCACACTCCTCTCTTTCCAAGTTTACAAGATCCTTTTTCAGGGAGAGCCACTTTCAAACTGGGGCCCCAGCTACTACTGTTTCCACAGTTAAACAGCGGCCAGAGAGCCCCAACGTTGAATGGTTTTGACTTTAAGAACGTTAAGAAAGCTCTGCAAAGCCTCCCTACATTGGTATTAAGCTGAGACTGAGATCCCTGTTTCTCACTTCCATGGGTAAGTTTCTAGTTTGGATGTCATCCTCATCAGAGATCAAAGTCCAAGACGTACCTCACAACAAAAGTCAGAGAAGACAAAACACGTGTTGCAGGCTTGTACAGTCAGTCAACTGAGCCCGTGCACTGCGGGCTTTGAAGGATAACCCAACAGGTAAGAGGGAAAGAATTGAAACAGCAGAGTACAGAGTGCTCAGAACGGCACAGAAACAAAACAAGCAGCAACAGGCCACCTCTGGGAAAGTGGCGCTTGCTGAAGAACGCTCCCCCTTCCCCTAGGGAAAAACTACTGGCAGCAGAGCATTTCTTCACTCTACAACATACAAGGAAGAGTGCAGACAATGATGGCTGAGTATATACAATCATCATTCCCTAAAAATGAACTGATAAACACAAGGTTACCTCCGCACTATCTTGTTTCACTGGTTTGTCCTGGTCACACACATTTGCTGCTGGTCTGTAATGCCTGAGAGAAGCACAGAAAGACAGAAATGAGCTATCTCAGTGTCCGTACTCATCTCGAGTACTGCATCCAGTTCTGGGCTCCCAATAAAAGAGAAACATGGAGCTACTGGAGAGAGTCCAGCGGAAGGCTATGAAGATGATCACAGGACTGCAGCATCTGCCCTAGGAGGAATGGTTGCAAGAGCTGGGCCTGTTTAGCCTGGGGAGGAGAAGACTGAGGGGGGATTTTATCAAGGGAGGGTGTCAAAGGGACAGGGGCCAAACTCTTCTCAGTAGTGCCACGCAACAGGCATGAACTGAACCACAGGAAGTTGCGCCTGAATATGAGGAGGAATTTCTTTCCTGTGAGAGTGACAGAGCACTGGCACAGGTTGCCCAGAGAGGTTGTGCAGTCTCCTTCTCTGGAGAGATTCAAAGCCCACCTGGATGCAACCCTGGCTAACATGCTCTAGGTGACCCTGCTGGAGCAGGGAGGTTGGCCTACATGATCTCCAGAGGTCCCTTCCAACCTTATTCATTCTGTGATTTGGTGTAATGAACCAGCAAACTAGCAAATTAAGCAACTAGAAAATTATTACTTTGGGCTGGGCTGCAGGGAGAGGATTACCTGCTTCTTGGCTTCTTTGATTTTTTTTTTTAACACCTAAGGAGCTCCTACAAATACCCTTACTTTCACAAAGAAGCTCCGCCATCATCAAAGAAACAACAACAACAAAATACACACACCCACCAAACAGTCACAACGGGATTGTCGAAGAGTCTTCTCTAAACTCTACACTGATTGCAGTAAAGGGCTCCTAAGGGGGCACAAGGAATTTATCATCCACCAGCACTGCAAACAGCCAGACGCTGCAGAGGTCACCACTATGACAACATGAGTCAGTCTACACCTAGAAATTTCACTACCACTCTCAGGCCTCTCTCATGCACTTTTAACATGTATCCTCCCTTTCACAAAATCCTGACAAAGCCACTTCTGCCAATAAAGAGCCAGAAGGGATTTTTCTCTCCCATTTTTTTCTTTCCCTTCCCTTTTTTCAGGCAGAAAATAGCTTGTGCTATTCCATAGCTTCCAACAGAAGCTATAGGACCACAAATGCTCTGGCTGATTTAGACTTCTGACCAAGGGATTTGAACACTTTCAGGTGAAATGCTCTTGCTGCTGCTCATGAGGAGAGGCACACAACCAGAAAACAGTGCAGTCCAGGTCACTCGACTGATTTTGGATCCATCCTGCTTGCACTGGAAATAGCGGGTCCTCCCATACTCACTCACCACAGACAGTATCATGCCTAGGGCTAGCCCCCACGACACCTTCGCAGGCCCCTGGCCACACACACAGTCACAGAGACAAGAATGGATGAAAGTCCACACAGCTGCAGTAACACTGGTTCAGCAGTAGAACCAGAGATTTCCAAGGCACATGCCACCTAAGAACACTAAGGCATATCATCTAACTGAATAATGTGCAACTCCTGATCTTTACTTCTTCCCCTGAGTCTGGCCAGGGTCATGCATACATGCTTGCACGCTGAGGAGAAAACAGGCAAAACAGGGTTTGGCAGCATCAGGGAAGCCTCTCAGAGACCCAGTGCCCTGCACTCCCAACATTGTATTTCCAGCCCCAAACTTCCTCCCTCCAAGCACCTCATGGATCATCTCCAAACACGGGAAGGTCTCTCCAGCAGCAGCTACTGCCACCACTGCAGCATCTCAGCAACACCTCACACCTCCCCCAGGCAACACACTGCTCACACACAGCTACTTCTCCCTCCACACCAACTTCAGCCTCTCTCTCACAGGCCACCCAGTAGAGGCCCCATCGAGCACCCAAGGTTTCTGCTGTTACTAACAACAGACCACCCCAGCCTAGATGTAAAGCTTGCCTCCTTCCTCAAGGAAAGCAACACCCTAAACATTACTAAGCCAGCTCAGGTCGGGAGGAAACATGCAAATCTCAACCTTCTGTAACCTCCAGAAAAAGAGAAGCAACTCACAGGCACCCACTTAACATCCTGCCAAAGGAGGCCTCAGGAGCCAGGTCTTTCAGTAAGTCTCAGCTGCACATTTCTCACCTGGCAGTGAGGAAGGCAATGCTCAGCTGAAGCATTTGGTCAGCAGATACAAAGATGGAGGCTTGCAAGTAGTTCTGCTTCAGGAACAGAGCCTGAAAGCTGTTGCCAAGGTTTCTTCTGCTTGCTTGCCAAAAGACTAGGCAACACTGTATGGATTCTTCAAACCTTCTTCAACAAAAGCACTTCTCTTCAACACTTTTGCTCCCAAACCCTGCTGGTACCATCACTACAGGACCATCTCTCTTTTGTGTCAGGTGCACAAAAACTTCCTACAACAGAACTGAGATCCTTAGCTGCAGCTTTCATATATCTGCTGTCAACAGGCTACTCAAGCCAAACAGAAATCATTGGGGGCTTGGTGGTAAACATAAATCTATGCTTATAAAAATACATTCTCATTCAGCAGGGTCTATTTCAAAAGTAAAACTCAAGCAGGCAGAACATGTGTGTGTCCTCCAGGACAACTTTGGGCAAGACACACGTTTCTGCCAAGCTCTCTTCAGTCACAGCTGGCCAGCATCTGCCTGCCAGCAGACAGAAAGAACACTACAACTTTCTCAAGGTGACATTCAGGGATGACAACAGCTTAAATACCTGGCTGCAGTAGTAATACCCGCTCTTGCACAGAAGCACCTCTTTCTCCAGCTTCAGGAGAGCACTTACCATCCAGGAGACCCTTGTCCTGTCCTTATCAAACATTCTGGGGGCCAGAAGTCGACTGACCATACAGGAAAAGCCATTTTCTCTTCAGATTCAAGAATGAATGGAGATAGTTTGGATTTGCTAAAGCAGCCACAGCCAGGGAACACGAATGGCTGCAACACAGAAGCAAGAAAAAAATGTATCTCTGCTTAGATACCTCTGTCTCCCACAGCAATGCACACCTTCTACTCCGGCTTTAAAAGCAAGGACAGTGCCTGTTTGTGGCCATCCTTTTACTTTCCTCCCAAGCAACTGTAAGAAGAGAGGAAGCTACCAAAAAAGCACTGGAGGTCTACATATACCTACCTCAGGGCTCAGGCCCTGCTCTTTTCACAGCCCTCTTCTTTCCTCATTACTGCAGAGGACAGACTGCTAAGGTTTGTAATCTAAAGCTGAAAATAAATCAAAATTTCACACGCTAATCACAAAACCTGCTGCACTGCCCCAGCGCTCTACAGCAGCAGCTCCTGCCTATCTACTTTCCCCACCAGCTTCCCCACCCACACCCAGGACGTTTCAGCTTTCCACCAGGGGAGAACATCCCGGGGCAGAAGCAGCACAGGAAGCAGCTGCCCTGTTCCTCTCCCTCCTCCCTTGATTCCTGGGGGGTCACTAGTGCTGCAGCTCTCATACCTCAGGGCTTCTCAGCACCTGCCAGGCCGCAGCATGCGCTGAAAACCCCCCCTGTGTCCCCGGGATGCTCACAGGCAGCAGCTGCCCCCAGCACAGTGCAGAGGTTTCTCTCTCTCCCCTCCCCTCCCATCCCCTCCCGCAGACTCTCCCAGGGCCCTGGGGCAGCAGCATTTCCCCACACACCAGCACCAGCAGCCATGGGCACACAGGCCCCGCCCCCACACCCGGAAGTGATGCCTCTCACACCAAGGCCCCTCCCACCCCGCACTCCCCCATTGGCTCCCATTGGACATGGCCTCCCGGGGCGGGACACCAGGGAGGGGCGGGAGGGAGGCGGCAGTGCGCATGCGCTGTGGAGGGGCTGGGTGGGGAGGGGCGGGGAGGGGAGCCGAGGGGAGGGGCCCCGAGGGGAGGGGAGGGGCGCGGCAGAGAGGGAGGGGCGGGGCCGGGCAGGGCGGAGCATGCGCAGTGGCCCAGAGGAGGGCAGTGAGGGGCGGGGCGGGGGCGGGGCTGCCCGGGCCCTGCGGGCGGGGAGGGGGCGAGAGGCGGCTGCTGCCGCGGGGCAGCGTCTCCCGGCCCGGGGCCGCCCGGAGCCTTTAGCTGCAGCGCCGGGAGCTGCCGCACCGGGGCCGAGGGCCGCGGGCTGGACAGAGCGAGCGGCCGTGCGCACGGGGGCAGCCAGAGCCGCCACGGCCCGGCTGTGTGGCAGCAGCGGCTGGGGAAGGCCCGGCCCAGCCTGGGCCACCTCTGGCCCCTGAGAGGCCCCGGCTCTTGCGCCCCTTCTCCTGGTGGCCCCACGGCTCGGTGCCAGCTGCAGTCACCGTTTCTTAGCACCGTCCCAGCTGTGAGGAGACGCCACGGGTGCAGCAGGGCTTGTGGGGGCTCCAGGCTGGAGGCAGGAGGCAGCCAGCGTCCCGGTGCCCCTGCCGACAGCCCCGCTTTCCCCCGGGCAGGTCCCCAGCTGCTCTCTGAGCCCAGCCCGGCTGTGGGCACCAGGAGGAGCAGGATGTGCAGAGCCTCCTGACGACCATGGCCAGAGCCAGGCTCTCGGGTATTGCAGCAAATCAGCTGTGGGAGAGCTGTGCCCTGCTGGAGGGCACTTGAGCCCCTCAAGACACCTCCGCAGAGGCAGTTGAAGGTCTGAAGGTGACGTGTCCTCAGGAGAATGTTAACCCACAGCCCCATCGCAGCCCTGTGCATTCAGTTCTGCTCCAGAGATGCCTCCTGGCAGTGGGGCAGTGTCGCGGGGCATCTGCGTCTTGGCAGGTGCCTGGGGCGGTGGAGAACAGACCCCGTTGCTGCTGGTGCTGTGGGTGGGCAGGGAGTTGGGGAAGGCACTTTCTGAGCTCCCTTGCAAGCCTGCTGCTCTCTCCATCAGCTTTGGAGTCTCGGGCTCTTGTGCAGGCTTGTGGCTCCTTTCCCTTCCACCCACCCCAGCAGCAAGGACCCCAGCTTGCTCCCACCAGAGGCACAGGCTGCCTTGGCTGCCCGATGCATAGGGCTCATGAGCTCCTGCACATGCCCTGGCAAAGGTGCAGAGCTGAGCTATGACGGTGGCCTTGAACGCCTCTGCCTGGCTCCTGGAGCTGCTGAGAAGCAGGTGGGAAGTGCTGGCAAAGAGCAGGAGGTTTCTGCCTGCCAGCAGGCTGGCTGCATGCTCGGCCTGGCAGCCTGCAAGCACATGCCTTGAGGTGCCCAAGGCAGCTGCCACTGCCCATCTCTTGCCCCACACCAACAAAGCCTCTGCCCAGCCAACCTGGCTAGCAGAAGAAGCACAGCATCATCAAGACACCTACCTTACCTCCTTCTGCTCCTGCCAGGGCTCAGCTCCAGCTGAGGCTGCCTCTTGCAACGCTTGGCCCTCTCCCAAGTGCTTCTTGCAGCCAGGTGTCCCTGGCAACATGCAGAACCAGAGGTACCAAATTCCACAAGCGTTCAGAATTGCTTCACTTGGTAGATCATTTTCACTTTGCAGATTTGGAAGGACACAAGTTGTTCTGGGTGTCTGACATGGTTTGCAAACATTTTCATATACCACCTGCTTTGCCATCCCGCTGCTGTTCATGCTTGCATCTTGTTATTTTATTTTATTTTTTCCATCCCCACTTAGTCTTTCTCAGTCTTAGCATGCTGCTGGAGGAAAGGAGAGGAACTGGGGTGTGTGTGAGGATATAGACAGGGAAGACAGAGGGTGTGGAAAAGGTGCAGAAAGCAGGCATGTAGAAGTAGGGAACCCTGCTGGAAGAGCAAGATTTTCTGCTGTCTCACTATGGGAAAAATGCAGGAAATGGAGAATAAGAAGGGAAAAGAAACTTTTGTCTTCCATGCAGGACATTAGCTTCCCTATTACTGCAAAGAATTCATGGAATTACATCAATTCTCTGAGCCTTCCACCTCAAGGGCTTCATTTCCTTCTGGTGTGCCAGGATCAGGATGGCAAAAGGCAGTGAAGGTGCTAGAGTCTGCCTCTGGAGTGCAGCACCAAGATTCAGGGCTCAGGGAGAGGAAATGTGTGTGGTGATAAGCTAGCCCAGCTCCTGAAGCACAGCACTGGAGCTCTTTTTCTTTCTTTCTTTCTTTTTTTTTTCCTCTTGTCATGGTGGCAGGTTGGGGGCTGTTGACACATGGAGCTGAGGGGCTCAGGCTATAAAAAACTCCGTTGAAATTACCAGATTTATTCCTCTAGGCAAAGATACACATCTGTCTACTAAGTCGGTGTGTGCAGGAGGTGGGGGAAGGCTGCCTCCAAGTGAGTGTCTTGACTCAGCCACCAGAAATGTTTTCAGTTCTACAGAAGCAGCTCTTCAGAGATTCAGGTGTTGTGTCCTTGTGATACTAGTATCCAGTTTGTTGGGGAAAGCACAGCAGTCGGGTGAAGGGCACAGAAGTGAAAGGGAACCTGGAAAGGGCAAATGAAATGAAACTTAATAATATATGTCCTCACTCATCTGAATGCACAAGCCAAAAACCTGCTGCATGTGCTGGACTATCTGTAAGACTGTTGTAAATGGAGCTCCCAGGGAGTCTCCAGCAGCCTCCCAGCATACCTGGCCATGTGGAACCTAAGTGATAGCTGGTGCTGTCCTCTGGGCTTGCCGGGTGCTGGTGAAAAGGAGGTTTGGAAGAGAATACAGACCCAGGTGGAATAGGCTGCCATGTAACTAATAACTATGTATCCATGCAGACAGACATGTATGAACACATGCAAACAGGCTTTAAACTGAAAACTGTGTCGACCAGATCGTACATAGAGACAAAGTGTCAGAGCACACCTACTGCATGGGAAAATGCAGCAGATTTGGAGGAGGTAGGGGATGGAAGCGAGCCAGACTGTTCCATGGGAAAAGGAGCATGGAGAGGGCATGTTGACCCAGAGGCATGGTGGCTTGTTTGGGGCTGTATCAGTGTTGTCCCAAATTGGGTTCTTTTACCGAGTGTGCAACTAACCAATAGACGCGCAGGATCGAAATACTTGTTCATTTCTGCACAGGGATGGGTGCTTGGTGGTAGATCCACAAAGCTAGCACACCTTTTCCCTTTCTCATTCTTCATCTATAAACACTTTTCAGGAAGTACTTTATACAGGTTTTTCTGTTGGTTACAGTTTTATCACATCACATTCTTGCTCTGTGCTTGTGCTTTAACATCCGTGTTAATTAGCATAGGAAGCAGAGAAGAAGGTGGTAACATCATTATCATGTCATTACCATCTCATTATTCATTTTGAGGGGTGCACTTTACTAGGTTAATAGGCCCTAATGAACTTGTAAGTTCCTCTGGGTTATTCTGCTGTTTTTGTCCTCTCTGTTCCTGACGTTCTTCAAAGTGTTGTGGTTTCCTCACGGTTATTTGGCTGGAGCCGGTTGTCCTTTGCAATACTGTTTTCCAAGATCCTCTCTCCCTTGTCCTTGAGTCTTGTTAGCTCTTGGAGGGTTTCCACAGCATCATTCCAACAGAGCGCCAGTGTTCCCGTGGGGGTCCAATTTTGCTTTCCTGCAGAGGTATTACAAGAGGTATTGCAAGGACATTATACTGTAATTCCATTTGGAATCAAATCAGCAACCCCAGGCTCGGTTCCCTGTTTCACTGACCCTGGGTGGGTTCCACCAACAACCTTTCAGTTAACAGCTCAATGCACTGCCGGTTGGCCCACAGAAATCCCCCACCTGGGGCTGTGCCGGGGACTCCAATGTCAGCACTGTCCTGGTGCTGCAAGAATCGGAATGTCCCTGAGCACAACCTCGTACCCAGCCCCAGGCATTGGAACGCTGCCCTTTGCCCATGGCCGGGTGCTGGTGGGCAGCGTGGTGCAGGGGGAGGCCTGGAGCCTGGCTGAGGGGCTCTGGGCAGCTCCCTGCCCAGCACCAGCTCTGCCTGCTCCCCTGCTCCCTCCACCCCACACCCTGGGGGCAATCGGAGCTGTGGGCACATCCCCCTGGGGAGGGCATTTCCCTCACACCACTCCCTCCTGCTGCTGCCCTCGTGGACACAGGTGACACACACAGGAGTACTGCCTGCGCTGGCAGAGGTGACTCAGGGAAGGGGCTTGCCCCTCTCCATCGAGCCTCCCCTGGCAGGACCAGAGCCTGGCAGCAGCGCCTGCAGCGACAGTCTCCTCCCGACCCAGTTAGCTGCAGAGATGCTGAAGGCGCAGCGCTCCGTGGCGTGGCCCTGTGCAGGAGCAGTCCCAAGGCAGAGGCAAGGCCAGCTTCCCCCACGGCCAGGCAGGAGGGTCTGAATGGAGTTTTCTGGGGAGGGTCTGAGGGCAGCAGGGCACAAGGGGGCTGTGCTTGTCAGGGACATGGCATGGGAGGAGAGGGCACCCTAAAGATCAGCCCCCAACAACATATGCCATGTGTAAGGGGATGTAGCTCAGTGGAAGAGCGCCTGCTTTGCATGCAGGAGGTCCTGGGTTCAGTCCCCAGCATCTCCAGCAAGGACTTTTGTGCCTCGCTGTGTTGTCTTCCCAGCAGATATAAGGGTGGTGGAAGTCCCCTGGGTGAGCCTGGGTCTGTGATTGGGAGGCTGCTTCCTGCCGTCCATCAAAAGCCTCATCAACTTCCTCTTCCTGAGCTGGTGGCTTGTTGTAAACACCTACAGCAGTGTCTGCCATGTTAGCCTGCCTAGTCATCCTCACCCATAAGCTCTGGACTCACTGTTCATCCACCCCTAGCCTTCCATGATGGAATGAGTGGCTGGGGAGATAGCGGGAGAGCAGTGGAGTTTTTCTCCCTTGACTTCAGCAAGCTTTTAAACACTGTCTCCCATAGCATCCTCATAGGCAAGAAGTGTGGGCTAGATGAGTGGTCAGTGAGGTGGCTTGAGAAGTGGCTGAAAGGCAGAGCTCAGGGGGTTGTCATCAGCAGTGCAGAGTCTAGTTGGAGGCCCGTGATGTCCCCCCAGGGCTCCGTACTGGGGCCAGTCTTCTTCAACTTAGTCACCAGTGACCTGGACGAAGGTACAAAGTGCCTCCTCAGCAAGTGTGCTGACGATAATAAACTGGGAGGAGCAGCTGATGCATCAGAAGACTGTACTGCCATTTGAGAGACCTGGAGAGGCTGGAGAGGTGGGGGGAGTGGAACCTCATGAAGTTCAACAAGGGCAAGTGCACGGTCCTGCACGTGGGGAGGTATAACCCCATGCACCAGTGCAGGCTGGAGGCTGAGCTGTTGGAGAGCAGCTCTGTGGAGAAGGACGTGGGAGTGCTGGTGGACACTAAGTTGACCATGAGCCAGCAATGTGCTCTTGTGGCCAAGAAAGGCAGTGGCAGCCTGCAGAAGGGACGATTGAGAGGGGATCTTATCAACGTGTACAAGTACCAGAAGGGAGGGTGTCAAGAGGATGAGGGTCACACTCTTTTCAGTGGTGCCAAGCAGCAGGACAAGAGGAAGTTCCACCTGTGTGTGAGGGAAAACTTCTTTTTTTGAGTAACGAGCACTGGAAGAAGCTGCCCAGAGAGGTTGTGGAGTCTCCCCCAACATTCTCTGAATCTGCGATTTTCTGATCCCGTCAGTGCCCCCCACCCCTGAGTCTGGTCCTGGACAACCTACCAGAACCATAAGTTCTGGTAGGGCAGATGTAATGATGGAGTGGGGCAGCCATAGATGCCTGCGACCCTCTTTGGGTCCCTGGCTAGTGCAGTACCAGAAGGGTTTGGTCCAGGTCTTTGCGGCCCCTTCTCTTCTCAGTCCACCCATCCTGGCCCTTTCTCTTCCTGGCTTTCATTTTGCAAGATCAATAGATGTTTTAGGAGGACCCAGAGAGTGGGGGGCAAGTGGGGCAGATGATTGGCACTGTACTAGAGGAGGTCCTGGTGCAGAGGGGACAGGAAGGAGCCACCCAAGCTGTGGTCCTGGCTGTGGGCAGTGACAGCTGGGAGGGCTGTGGGTGCTCCTGGGTGCCAGGTGCTGCTGCGGCACAGTGCAGGGCTGCGACGGAAACCTTTTGAAGCAAAGGAGGACTCCAAAGCAAACACCCCGAGTGCCCCGTTCAGCCCCATCCTGCTGCAGGGCCAGCCCTGGCCAGGGCCCTGGGGGTGATGGGGGCCGTGCCTCTCTGTGACACGGGCTGTGGTCACAGGAGACATCCTGTGTCACAGCCACAGTTGCCCTCCCCCACCCAGACCCGGCCTCTCCCCACATGTCCCAGTGAGGCTGGTCTAGCGCAGGCGCTGGGGCTGCTCTCGGCACCTCTCTGCTGCCAAGAGCTGCCGAGCCTGAGCAGGAGCCAGGGAGCGGAGGTCAGGGCAGTGTGGGGTTGTACAGAAGTGTGCAGGAGGAGGAGGAAGAGGAGAGGAGCTGCTTCCTCATCACCTGCCGCTGCAGGGGTGACCCAGAGCACGCAGGACCAGGATGGAGCTCTGGGACGCTGGCCATGGGAAACGGCGTGGACAGGGGGTGCCAGCACTCCCCAGCTGGGGTAAGGCCTTCCGGAGATCCTCCTCAGGTCTAGCAGGGATCCTCCCCAGGTCTGGCAGGGTATCGCCTGGAGGCAGTGCCCACCTCAGCCCCTGTAGGGAATGGGGCCTGTTTGGGGAGGGGGTGCTCTTGGAGGACGCTCGCACTGCTCATCCTCTGGCTGAGGCAGGTACGGAGCAGCTGAGAGCTGCCCCCAGAGCATGACGGGTCTTTCCCTTCTCTTCC
The DNA here is from genome assembly GCF_028389875.1 of Rhea pennata. Taxonomy (NCBI): domain Eukaryota; kingdom Metazoa; phylum Chordata; class Aves; order Rheiformes; family Rheidae; genus Rhea; species Rhea pennata. Next base: position 3,709,841 of record NW_026907677.1, read on the forward strand.
AGAGCAGCTTGCTGTCTGGGAAGAGGTGTCTGACTACATTGTGCGGCAGCTGATGCTGAACCAGGTGGGTGTGCCTTGCGGGGCCTGCCCCGGGAAGCCTTCTCCTGGAGCTTGTGTGTCTGTGGGATGACTTCTCTGCTTTGACTGGTAGAGTTGAGAGGGTGAAGAGGAGGGGGATGAAAGCGTCTGGAAAGGTCTTCCAAAGAAGGGCCCCAAGGTTTCTCCCAAGCTTTGTCCAGCGCTTTGTCTGTCCCCTTTTTACAGCAGGATGGAGCAGGGCACCGAGCACCATCCCCACGCCCTGACAAGTGCCCGGCCTGTCCAGCTGCCAGTCTCATCGTTCTTCTCTTCCTTCCTGTTTGCAGGGAGTCCGAGTTATTCGCCTTGGCACATTTGACGTAGTAACCGAACAAGTCGGTGGTGGGAAGCGTGCTCTTCTCACTGTTCGCAGGCCCGTGTTCCATCTGTCGCGGAGTATTGCAGAGCTTCCCGGCCTCGCCTATGACATGGCCTATGCTCCTGGTAAGAGGAGAGGCTGAACCGCTTGCTTCCCCTGGGGACATCCCTGGGGTGTGCCTAACTGCTGGGCAGCAGTGACTGTTAGGAAGCTAGAATTCCTTCAGCAGCTGTGGAGAACAGCTTCAGGGGGTTTTAAAGCACCAGGACAACATCATGCACATTACAGTCACACTCCCTCCCTCCCAGACTTGCTTTCACAGCTGGCCACAGGCCAGATGTCGTGGGGCTGCTGCTTCTCTGCTACTGACTGCGTTCCTCTTCTGCTGCTTCCCAGGTCATAAGCTCTCCAAGCCCCTCAAGTACGCTCACATAGCCTCGGCCCTCTCTGTTCCTCGGAAGACAGTGGAGGCGTGCATAGAAGAGACCATGCGGCTTTTCTCCCGCTGCCTGCAGAGCGGGAAGAACGTGGCCCTTGTGCTGAAGGGCCTTGGCACGCTTGTAATTCAAGGAGCAGCTGTGAAAATGAGGTTTTGCAGGGACTTTCTGAAGAGGCTCAATGGGACAGAGCAGCTGCTCGAAGCTCTTCTCGCGGTGAGTTCCCCGTTCCTCCAGCACTACCTGTCGTCCTCTGGAAAGCACCAGTGAATGCAATGCTGTCAGCCTGCTGTGACCTATCCAGGTGCATGGAGAATCCCAGCTGAGAGTAATGCCAGCTCCCGGGACAGCCGGTCTTGAGCGTCCAGAGGACTTGGCAACAAGGACGGCCCTGGGAATAGCTGTGCTGGCTCTGCCCCAAAAAATCATCCAGCCCCAGAGCTCATTTTCATGTGCTCAAGGGAAAAGTCCCAGAAAAGGGCCGGTCCTGTGTGCTTTTTCCCAGGAGACTTCCCTCCTGACAGAAAGCCATGGTTTAGTGCTGCTTTGTGTCAGGACCACATCTGAACCCATGTCTCCGTGGACTGTGTCTGGGACAGTAAGGCAGCGAGTTCAGCACTTTCCCCTGATGCTGGGTGACACTATTTCTGCGTGTCCCTTTGGGAGCTCGGCCTGATGCCTCCATGGGACATTTTTGCCCTAGGGTGGAGTGAGGGCAAGGGAGTGATCCTTCCTCCCCTTGCCTGGGCCAGCGGGCATGTGAAGCAGCTCTGTGAAACCTCTGCTGACCTCAGTGCTCTCCGTTTGCAGCTGGAGGGCCTGAGTGTCTTTCATCTCTCCCATGGGGCAGCTGCTCAGAATATTGGATCCCCTTGGTCCTCTTGTTCTTTGGCATTTCTACCTCTGTCTCCAAGTAGGTTTGTTTTTGCAGGAATCATTGCTCGCCCCACTCTCTGGACACGAAGCAGAGGCTTAGGCAGACCAAGGCCCCTGTGCGACCAGAGCCCTCTTGCTGCTCTTGCTGTGCTGGTCTAGTTGTGCTGAGCAGCTCTTGCCAGGGCCCTGGAGTCTCGCCACCATGAAGGGCGTCTTTCTGTCCAAATGTGAGCATTTGCACGCTGCTAGTGATGGCTGCAGCATGTCGCAGAGAGAGTCGTTGGAGCCCAGTGGCCTTGGCCAGGTCTCTAGTGCAGCCCCGTCCTTCAGCGTGGTCCTTCAGGTGCAGCAGGAAGGCTGAGATGTGAAAGGAGGCTGAGCTGAGCCTCCTCTCATGGGTTAAGGCAGAGATGCAAGCCGGCTGCAGGCCAGACCTCTGCACTAGGCAGGACCTGGTCTCCTGACTGCATCTCTCGATTCTCAGCCTTGCAAAAAGCCTGGCAGTCTTCTCACCCTTTCTCCTCCATTTCCTGTAAACTGCTCTGCTGCACAACTGAGGGGCCACGGAGAGGCGCAGAAAAATTCCATGTTTCAGAGGCAGCTGCTTCTCTGAGCAGTGGGAAAGTGTGCTGCCCTTGTGCGCCCTGAGACAACTGTCTTGGCATCATCTCTCGTGTGTCTCTCCCCTTTGCAGATGCCAGAGATGAGGGATTCAGTCCTCTCAGGCTCCGAAACTGCTGCTTTGCAGACCCGTTCTGGTCGTGTTGTCGTCTTTCCTGAGTGAGTACATTCACTTCTTAGCCCCGGCTGGCCAAGCCAGCAGCTTCTCGGGACTTGTCTGGTAGCCCTGTGTTGCCAGTGCTTGTGAAAGCTGCTCAGGAAGTCATTGGAGAGGAATACTTTCCAGTGTGGATCAAAGTGCAGGTTCCTGCTGGTCACTGGCTCAGGATGTTTTCTTGTCTTCTGTGAGACATGCATGAATCAAATGTGTGCTGAACATGTTGTCTTGGGTCAAATGTCTTCTGTGGGGAGGCCTGTCTAGGGCAAAGCGAAGCCTGTGCGCAGTGGGGTTGTGGAGAGCTTTGTGCTGGCTCCCATCCTGCTCAGTGTTTTGTCCCATTAGTTGTCTGGGAGATGGTGGTTCCTTTTTGCAGAGGCACGGAGATGAGATTTGGAGAGCCTGCAGGTGATACGGTGGGTGAGAGGGGCATTAGAACTGGTGCTGCCAAGCACCCCTTCTCACAGGAAGGCTAGGGAAGCTCTGCAAGAGGCAGAGAAGGAAGCTCCTGCCCCTGCAGATGCTGGAGGTCTTCAGCATGTCTCTCAGCTTGCTGATACACTCCTCCAGCATCTGGCATGTTCTGCCTATTGTGCTTTGGACAAAGAGGGGCTTCTTGGTAGCTCCCTAATGCCCCTCTGTCCCCATTATGGACACAAGGTGCAAAGGAAGTGTGGTGCCCTCCCTTTAGACTGGCATCTTTTTCCTCTTTCCAGGTACAATGCTGACAGTCCATCTAGAAAGCCCCCTGTGGCACCTGCAAAGCCCCCGCAGGAAGAGGAGAAGGCAAAAGAGGACACCAGGGCCAAGAAAGGTAATGGGAACGCTGGATCCTGGCAGGGGTTTGTGCCTTCTGCTTCCGTCCTCTTTGGCCAGGCAGTGGAGGCAAGGCGACAGTGCCATGGCTCAGGTAGCATCAGGCACCGGAGGTGACGCTGCGTTCCCAGTACGGGACATCTGGAGTGATTCCTGAGGGAACACGACCTCCCGGCAGCCCAACACTCCCAGCTGCAGCTGATGCCTCCCAGATAAACTTTCCCCCATTGCCACGGCACTCAGTGGCACCCTGGGGTGCACTGCAAAGTGCTCTTGCACTGGAGGTGTTGGTGCAGAAGGGAGGCAAACGTGAGCACTGTCCTTGTGCAATGTGAATCCTAAATTGTGCCGGCAGCTGCAGTCATGGAGAGGCAGAGCTATTTCATGGGACCAGTGAGTTGTCATTGAATGAGAAAAGCCCCTGAGAGTAGATGGGGAAAAACAACAAGGCAGGGAGAAGGCAGTGTGCGGAAGGGCCAAAGACCACCCAGGAAAGAAGGCCTAGAAGGAGTCACCTTGAGGCCTCACACTGTTATCACAGGCTGGAGCACATCTGAAGAGCCTTCCCGTTCCAAAGGCCTCCTCAATGCTGTCCTGAAGTGTTTTCTTCTCTCCTGCTTACAGGAAATCTTCCCGCCAAGCACCTCCCCCTCAGAGCGAGGCATCCTCCAGCCAAAATAACAGCTCCCACGAAGCAGAAGGGGAAAGGGAAGAAAGCAGAGGACAACGCGCCTGCTGGCAGGTGAGAGCCGTGGAGGAGTGGGTGAGGGTGAGCCTGTAGCGTAGTGCGTGTCTGGGGGAGATGTTTCCTCTGCACACAAGGTTCACAGCAGCTCTGAATGTCCTTTATCACATGCCCCGGGGACTCCTGAGCCCTTGATGGCGAGAATGCCTTGACAGCCCTGACCACTTTCTTCTTCTCTGACCCTGCGTCTCCAGGAACAATCTGTTCTCCATGCCTAAGCACAGGGCAGCAGGGACCGCCAGGCCATTTGTAATACATTTGGCAGGATGGGGTAAGGGTGTCTCTTGGAGCCTGTCTTGGTAGAGAAGGCTGCTCCTCTCCAGGCTGCATCCAGAGCAAGCCCGTGTCTGGGCACGCTGAGCGTTCCTGAGGGCACATCCTGCAGCCCTGGGCGTTTCAACTGGGGGTGGTCTCTGTCCCTGTGGGTGTGAACACAGTCAGCGGAACCCATCTCCTTCTCTGGCAGAAGGGCCTTGTGCCGCAGAGGCAGGTGCCCAGCCGGTGAGTGCAGGACGGAGTCCCAAGTGCCCCTGTGCTCCCAGCACCTGCCCACAAGGTGTCTTTTCAGGGGGCTCCCGGGCATCGCAGGCAGCTGCTCCAGGAAGGTGGTGCAAGGCAGGACAAAGGGCAGTGCTGAAGCCATGCCCCCACCGGAGAAACTGGTGAAGAAAATCCAGAGGTGGCCAGGACAGGTGCGTGCTACAGCCTGAGGTCCTGCTTGTGCCACGGGGACGTGTGGAAAAGCGTAGTCCTATGGGCAGTGGGTAGGAGAGATCCCTGCCTGCGTGTTCACTTGGCCAGTGACCAACCACGTCTGGGCCTTGCTTGAAAAGGTGCAGGTCACCCGCTAGTTCTGGAGGGCATTTGTCCCTCCGGCATTCTCAGGAAGCACCTCAGAAGCCCCTCTTTGGCCCTTTTTCCCGTGGGAAGGTACCTGCTGGGCCTTTCAGGGAGAGGGCATGGGCAGTTTTCCTTTAGTTCTGTGATTATTGAGCTCGTTGGTGAGATCCAAACTGGGATTTTGAGACCTGCCCCTAAGAGCTTCGGGGCGTAAGAGCGCTGTCAGGAAGGCTCAAGCCAAGCGGCAGGAGAGAGGATGAGAAATGCCCTTTGCGCCCTGGGAAAGCACAGATGCCAGCAGTCCTCTTTGCCGATTCTTTTCTGTGGCCCTCCAGGTGGAATATCACTTCCGGGTAATGGGCGAGGGCGTTCTTGTCTTTCCTCCCATCTGAAGCCCTGTGAAGATTTCCCCTTCTGGAGTCCTTGGCTGGAGACCCAAGCAGGCAACAGAGGAGAGAAGAGAGGAGTGGAGAAGAGTCTCCAGAGGGAGAACTCCTCTGGAGAAGGACCAGCATTTCCTCCAGAGCTGTTTTCCAGAAGCATGTGTAAGAGGCAAGGACCCATCAGGAAGGGGGCTTCTGCTTCCATTGACAAGCAGTTAGTCTTCTCCAAATTTCCTTTTTTTTTGGGGGGGGGGGGTTATTTATTTCTTAATAAAACTTTTCCTGAACATTGCACAGAGATTTGACTTTTGCGTTTTCTGTCCCCTCACGACCAGCTCACGGCACCAATGCCTCCATCCATCCTCCCCACTTCCCTCACCCAAGCCTACTCCCCCATGTGGCTGCCCAGCCCTGCCCAGCCCAGCTCCAGCTCCCTGTCCCTGCACAGAGGGAGAAGCCCTGCTCCTGCCGCCCCACAGCAGCTCTTGCTGCTGCTGAACCCTGCTCTCCCAGCTGGAGCTCAGCTGCGTCTACCACCCACTGCGTCCCGCTGCGTCTCCAGTCTCAGCCTCTCTCCAGCCAACAACTCAGGCCAAGGATCAAGCACAGGCTGGGTGGTGAGCGCTGTCCTCTCCACCCACGTTGTGCTCAGGGCAGATGAAGCACTGTCCCGGCTACAGGGGTCTCTGGCAGAGCTGCCTGCACAGCAGGCAGAGCTCTGAAGTGCTCCCACATCCCTGCACGGTCACGGCAACAGGGACTCAGCTGGCCTCTTTGGTTGCCCCATGGCACTGCTCCCTCCCTTCTCCCCATTCAGGAAGCAGAGGTACAGACACAACCACTCAGCACGGGCACACGCTGGTCCCTCTCCTGTCCTTCCTACCAGGGATGGGCATGGCACAGCTCAGCTCAGCTCAGCTTCAGCAAGACACACATGCATCCTCCGTGCTGCTCTCCTGGTCCCCTGCCCATCCCATTTGGTCCAGAAGGACATCCCCCAGGAGCGTGCATGTGCTAGCCTCCAGCAGATGCGCTGTCCCACAGACACCTGGCCAGGGCTGGACCTCTGGAGAAGTGGGGAGGGGAATTTTGCCTTTTCCCTCTGGGTTTCCCACGTCAGTTCCTGGGAGTGGAAAAGAGCATTCCCTGCGAGCAGGGGAGGTGCAGGGACTTTGCCGCTCATGAAAGAGCAGGGAGGTGTATGGAGGTGGCATCACATGAAGGGGCTGGTGAAGACGGGGCCATGAGATGCTTTGGGAACACTCTTGGGTTCCATTTGTGTCTGCTGAGGATTGCCTTTCTGCTCTTCTTTGAGGAGGACAGAGGGCAGAATGGATAGCATTCACTAAACCCTGATTTACTCTCTTATAGCCCTAGCAAAGGGTGTGCCTTCTGCTTGGTGCTGATCCTAAACACTTCTGATTCCTCTCCCCATTCCCTCCCGGTGAGCCTCCCCACCCCCCACCCCCAGCAAGACCTACCTCTGCACACACACACAGGGGTGAAGGGGAAGGTCACTGGCACCAGCCCAGCAGCCGTGACCCCCCTGCTCACAGCAGCCCTGCCTCAGGACACAGGTCCTTCCCTGGGCCCTGGGCCTTCCCCAGCCTCCGTCAGACCCCTGAGGTTCCCACTGCTTTGTCTGGGATCCTTCCTGGGGACTGTGAGCAAAAGCCAGGGTGCCGAGCAGCACAGTCCCCCAGGCACCCCACCACGGGGGCACCGTCCCTGGGTGGACTCCAACCAACAGCCTTTCTGTTTACAGCCGAACGTGCTGCGTGCTGTGCCACAGAAACCCCCCACCTGGGGTTGTGCCGGGGGCTCCAGTGTCAGCACTGTCCTGGTGGTGTGGGCATGGGAACGTCCCTGAGCACAGCCCCATGCCCAGCCCCAGGCAGGGGGATGCTGCCCTTTGCACATGGCCGGGTGCTGGCGGGCAGCGTGGTGCAGGGCGAGGCCTGGAGCCTGGCTGAGGGGCTCTGGGCAGCTCCCTGCCCAGCACCAGCTCTGCCTGCTCCCATGGTCCTTCCACCACACAGTCCAGTTCATTGTGAAGGGGGTGCTCTTGGAGTACGCTTGCACTGCTCATCTCTTTGGTTAGGCACGTGCACTTTGGAGTGTGTATGCACACTGTGGGGTGTGTGTATACTACGGTGCATGTGCACACTTTTGAGTAGGTGAGCACTTTGCACGGTGTGTGCACACTCTAGTGTGTATACACATGCTGAGTTCCTTCTGCATTTTAGGTGCTGTCAAACCTCTCTTTGCCCTGAGGCTGCTCTCTCCTGCCCAGCCATGGCCTCCGAACACACGTCCTGGTGAGGCCGGGGGTGGCCAGGCACTGCGGCTGCTCTCAGTTCCCGCTCTGCTGCCAGGAGCTGCCAGGCCTGTGCGGGAGCTGTATAGAGGAGGCTGGGGCAGTGTGGGGCTGTGGAGAAGTTTGCAGGAGGTGGAGGAGGAGGAGAACAGCTTTTTCCTCATCACCTGCTGCTGCAGGGGTGCAGGTCCTTCCCTGAGCCGTTCACTGGCCTGCGTCAGACTCCTGAGGTTACCACTGCTTTGGCATCAGATATTCCTGTGCTGGTCATTTTGCACCAAAGGTTTGGGAGAGGCCGAAGGCAGCAGGCTATTGCTGAGGCCTGGTGAGTGCCTTGCCCCCAGCAGCTCAGCGGGCTCCCATGGGACAAACCCTGTCTGAAAGGGGCTTTCAGAGTTGCCCTGGGATAGCTCTTTCCCTCCTCCCCTGCCCCAGGGGAGAAGATGTGCCCAGCTCCAGAGTGATCCCCAGCCCCAGCATGCCAGAGGGAAGCTTCCCTCTTCCAACCCACCCTGCTGGTGCCAGTCCAACCTCCAAGGCTTCAGCACAGACCTCCAGGAAGCTGGAGCTGCCTTGGGCCTCAAGGCAGTCTGGTGGCAGGAGGAATAGGCATGGGCACAGCAGCAGCAGTGCCAGGAGCTAGGGGAGGAGCAGGGCAATTGGGGTGGAGACCCCTGTCCTTGGCTACATAGCTGGGACACTGCATGGCTGATGCCTCTGTGGGCAGCCAGGCTCCAGGTTCGGGGTGGATGGCAGCTTGAGGATCATAGCACTGGGATTTTAATGGACTTCCAGTGCAAGCGTGGCTGTGGTGAAGGCAAGTGGGCAGAGCCAGGTACATGCAACTGCAAAGGATGGTGGTGGAAACGGCAGTGCGGGGCTGCTGGAGGCCCTCCCTCTTCTCCCTGTGAGAAAGAGAGTCCTGGAGAGATGGGAGAGGAGCACAGGGCAGGGTGAAAGAGGCAGACGGAGCCACTTGGGGTGCATCAGGGAGTTTTCCAAAGCCCCAGGCTCTGCCAGAGACCTATGAATCTTCCCCTGACACTCTCCCAGCAGCGCTTGTTCTGTCCTGCTCTACTGGCTCTTGACCCCACACCAGCCATACTGGAGCAGAGGCTGATGAGCTGGAGGTGCCTCTGGGCAAGCTGTGCCAGCCCCAGTCAGCTGGCCATGAGCATGGGGCAGCCGAAGCCACTCCTCATATGTCCCATCCTGCTTGGAGGGCAGCATGCGAACCTGTGAGCAGCCTGTTCCTGCCCAGGGGGACCTTTCGCAAGGGAGGCAACTGGACAGCCGTCACACTGCAGCAGCACCCACTGTGGCCCCTGCCGCAGCCCTGCCACCCCGGCCCCTGCCTGGCCTCCTGCCTCCCTCACTTCTGGCTCCCAGCCCCTCTCTTTGCACTGCACGGACCAGCTCTGCAGGCAGCAGCTCAATGAACTCTGCCCCTCCCCACACCGAGGATCTAGCCCCAGACAGGCAGCAGGATGCCAGCCTCCCCTCAGCCCACCGATAGGCTCCCCCATGCCCCTTCTCCCTCATGAGGTTGGTGGAGCTGAGCTGGCCCGGGGTGGCCAGCCAGCACCAGAGCAAGGACAGGGCGGGGTGGGGGAGCACTGGGGCAGAGTGAGCAGCCCAACTTGGGGCCCACCAGCTGGACGGGGGAGGACAGAGGCCACTGAGGCCTGAGGATGCTGCTCTGGCAGCAGCTCCATGCTGGGAGTGTTGGGGTTTCACCCTTTACAGGGAGCAGCCTGTGATGGGGCCATGAGCAGAGCGCTACCCTGGACCCAGGCTCTGTCCTGCTCAGAGGTAGAGGTGCATGAAGGAGGGTGGGGCCGGCCACGGGCTCTGCCCCTTGCTCATCAGCCCACAAGACAGGCGGAGCCTGGCTCTGTGCTCAGGGTCTTTCCATTCATGCAATCGCAGAGGAGTTTTACTGGGAAGGGTCCTCAGGGCATTTCCAGTCCCAGAAAGCAAAGGAAAGTGCATATGTCCAGTTCCTTGGGTGCCTTTAGAAATGATCCCTTTCATCAGCATATGTGGAAATATGCGAGAGATTAGTGAGATTACAGCCACAGCAAAACAGGCAGAGCAGTGGTAACACGAGTCAACGGCTGTATTCTTCTCCTGAGACTCATACCCTGCCTGAAAATTTACATTAGTTCCTCATGGGGAACATTGACATTTGTATTAAAATCATTCAGTCATCTTAGCTGATGAGTGTGTGTTCATGTTTTGCAAATGCTGAAAATGGTTCTTCACCTTTTCAGGCAGAGCTCAGGCATCTCACTGCAAGCATCCAGGGGCCCTTGGAGAGGCTCTCGTGTATCTGAGGTACCTGCCCAGCCCTGGCAGCCCTCCCAGGGGACCTGCAGAAGATCAGAGACCCTTGGAGCTGCAGATGGAGGCAGGGCAGAGGGGAACAAGGTACCTACACTGGCACTGACACCCATGACCCTGTGACTGCATTCCACCGCAGTTCCGAAAATCACTTTCCTTTAAAAAGGAAGAAAATCCCCCCCCCAAAAAAAGACCAGTATAATAAAAAAAAACCAACAACAAAGTGAAGGACAATAAGAACACAAAGAATTTTAAAACCTGAAAAGTGTAACAAAACCCCTCTTCACCTGAGATCATTTTCTGAACTTCCTGGCTCCAGCCGCCAGGCTCCTGGTTCCTGTCAGGGAGAGAAGCGCCGGCCCCGCCCGCGCCGCCCCCGTCGCCTGGCAACGGCGCCTCCTGCTGCCCCAGCCCTCTGTGCTGCCTGTCCAATCAGCTAGCGCGGGGAGGCAGAGAGCCAATGAGTGCCTGGGAGGGGCGGGCTGTGCTGTGAGAGACATGCAGAGAATCACAGAATGGGTAAGGTTGGACGGGAGCTCTGGAGATCATCTAGGCCAACGTGCCTGCTCAGCAGGGTCACCCAGAGCAAGTCAGACAGGGTTGCATCCAGGCGGGCCTTGAATCTCTCCAGAGACAGAGACTCCACAACCCCTCTGGGCAACCTGTTCCAGTGCTCTGTCACTCTCACAGTGAAGACATTCCCCCTCACGTTCAGGCGGGACTTCCTGTGCTTCAATTTCTGCCCATTGCCTCTTTTTCCTGTCACATGGGAGTACTGAAAAGAGTTTGTCCCTGTCGCCTTGACACCCTCCCTTCAGGTACCTGTACACATTGATAAGATCCCCCCTCAGTCTTCTCCTCCCCAGGCTAAAGAGGCCCAGCACTCACAGCCGTTCCTCCTAGGGCAGGTGCTCCAGTCCTCTGATCATCTTTGTAGCCCTCCGCTGGACTCTCTCCAGTAGCTCCATGTCTCTCTTGTCCTGGGGAGCCCAGAACTGGACACAGTACTCGAGATGAGGCCTCCCCAGGGCTGAGTAGAGGGGCAGGATCACCTCCCTCCACCTGCGGGCAACACTCTTCCTAATGCAGCCCTGGAGGCCATTGGCCTTCTTGGCCACAAGGGCACATTGCTGGCTCATGGTCAACTTGTGCACCAGCACTCCCAGGTCTTTTTCTGCAGAGCTGCTCTGCAGCAGGTCAACCCCCTGCTTGTACTGATGCCTAGGGTTATTTTTCTGTAGGTGCAGGACTCTGCACTTGCCCTTGCTGAACCTCATGAGGTTCTTCTCTGCCCAGCTCTCCAGCCTGTCCAGGTCTCTCTGTATGCAGCACAGCCCTCAGGTGTGTCAGCCACTCCTCCCAGCTTGGTATCATCAGCAAACTTGCTGAGGATGCACTCCATCCCATCATCCAGGTCATTGTTGAAAAAGTTGAACAGGATGAGACCCAGTACTGAGCCCTGGGGGATGTCACTAGCCACAGGCCTCCAACTAGACTCCACGCCACTGATGACAACCCTCTGAGCTCTGCCTTTCAGCCAGTTCTCAATCCACCAAGGAGAGCACCCAATGGCATGCCCCTGTGGGGCTGTCCGTGCTCACCCACCCGGGCCAGCCTGGCCTAGCACCCGCCGCCCGCCACGTGAGGCTGGGCCGGAGCTCGCCATCCTTCGGTGGCAGGCATAGGGGTCTGAGCTTTTCCGGAGGGCACCGGGAGGGTGCCGGGGGCACCGGAAAGCACACTGAGGGTGCTGTAGGGGAGACCGGGGCTCACCCCGTGTGTATTTTGTGGTGCGTGCAGAACAGAGTGCCTTTGTGCGGTCAGGCGCAGCCGTGTTGCTCGTCTCCCAGCACATCTCTCTCGCCCAGTGCCGGTTTCAGGCCTCATTTGTGTCCCAGCTCTGCCAGGGCTCAGCTTGGGTTCACAGCCAGTCTGTCTGCAGGTGCTGTGGCCTCTCTGCAGCTCCACATCACCTCAGTGGACATGGGGATGGAGCATCTCAGTGGCGGAGTGGTTTCCTATTGCCCCTGCCTGCACACATGCCGCTGAGGGACAGAGGGATGGAGGTTGTGGTGTATTACCTGAGGAGCCATCGAGGAAGACCTTGCCCCCTGCCAAGTCCTTCCCTCTCTGGCAGCACTGAGCCCAACCTCTGCTGGAGGAAGAAAGAGCAGTATAACCATCGGAGCCCCCTGAAGTGGCCTCTGGGAAGTGTAAGCCTGGTGCTAAGGTAGAAGGAGCTCTTCTTCCCCCCCCATCCAAGAAAAAAAAAAGTTGAAATGTTTTTTGAAAATAATAACTATTGCAGCATTTACATTTCCATGTATTTGTTTAAACTGATGAGTATTCACATCATGTAATCGATGGTTATTGCATTTTCTTAACATTCGCAGAGGAATATTGAGATGTAGCTTAAGAATGGGGCAGATGAGGACCCCAAGGGAAACAGACCCCGACCAGAGGGCTGGGGGCACAGGAGGCCCCTGTGGCCCAGCCAGTTCCCACTCCTGGCCCACCTGCTGGGCACAGCAGTGCAAGGAAAGTCTCTGGCACCCGGCCCCATGTGGACGGCTGCTCGTCCACTGCTGGCCCTAGTGGCCACAGACCAACCTGCCTGCTGGGGGCACCGAACCACCCGCACTTGGCTCTGGGGAGCCTTATAGCCCTTCTGCACTGCATCTTGCCTCTCTTCTTCATCAGAATTTTGATTTTCTTTTCCTCTCTGGTGACCCAGCTGGTGGCTGTGGACTGCTGCGGGGGATGATGCCTGGCTGTGCTCTGTCTTCCTGGTGGTCCCTAAACTCAAAATCCAACACCGCTTGTCTTTTTGAGACTAAAGACAGTGGCACATTGAAGGTTACAACAGTTGTTTCTGACTTAAATTCCTGGGATTGTCAAGAGAAGACTCAGCTGGGGCTGCAGGCCCATTTGGTGGCAGCAAAAAGCTTGGGTCCCTGTTTGTATCTTTATGGGGAGGGTTGTTCTCCCAAGTGAGCATTTCCAGCCAGGGTGCTCCTCAGAACAAGCCTCGTGGGAGTTTGTTTGTGCTGAATCGCGGCAGAAGTAGAAGCTGGTGCTGCCCAGCAAGGGCTGGAGCTCAATGTCTGCCCCATCTGCTTTGCCAGGTTCTACAGCATACAAGACAGTGCTGTCCTTTGCAGCAGTCGCTGTCTTTGGGCACCATCGCAGCGTTTCCCAGTAGTTTATACAGCAGATTGAGGCCCCTGTTCCCAGAATGCTAAAACTCTGAGCAGTGTTGTAACAGTCCATTTGCAGTTGCCTGAATCAAATAATCTGTTTTCTCCCCTGACTGTGTTCAGTGCTCTGTGCTAGGGGAGAGAACTGGTGCAGTTGACAGTGGCTGATGCACTCTCCTGCCTGCGTTACCAGTGCATTCCAGCCCAGTGGACTGGGAGTGCCCATGGCTGAGGTCTCTGTTTGCAGGAGCCATCCATCTCTCCTGGTGCTCCCTCTCAAGCACACCCTTTCCTCAGCAGCAGCAGGGAGCAGGGCGCAGGAGCCCCCCCACAAGCCGTGTTGTCCTTGGCGCGTCTCCTTGCTGCCCCTCCTTGCCGTGGTCTGTTGAAGATCGGCGGTGTAGCAATGTGGGCTCCTGATATCAGCTTGGTCAGGGATTGCCGTGTCCTGCAATCACACGTGCTGGGCTCAGCACTGGGGAAGGCACCCAGAGTGATCCTCCCACATCCCTCTGAGGCCTACTGCCATCACGCAGGTGGCAGCGCAGCCTTGGTACCAGGACCTAGTGGAGCATGGCGCAGGCTGCTGTGTGACATGGTCCTCGTGAGAAGGAACAACCTGGGGCACACCAGTGCCAGGCCTGTCTCACAACCCCTAGCCACAAGCTGTGTGGAGACAAGTCTCTGCCATGGCTGTTGGGACTGAGCAGGAGCCCCATGTCATCCCTCACTGTCAGCCCCAGTCTGTGCCTGACTGCTGAGTAGTGTTGGGGATTGGCTGGGCTCAGGGAAGGACAAGAGTGGCTGGGAGACTGTCACAGCTCCACGTATGCCTGATAGCTGCTGTATGCAGGCTCTCAGGTTCTTGACATCCTTGATCTGGCAGTGGCCTCTTACTTTTCTCATTTTTCCCCTTGTTTCAGGGAACCAGTCCATTGACCTGACAGGAGCTGAAAAAATGGAGGCTGCAAAAACCTAGGAAAAGAGATGCCTTGACTGGGGGCTTCTCGCATCAGAGGTGAGCTGGCTGGCACATGGCCCTGAATACTATGCTGCCAGCATGGCCTCAGTGCTGTGCCTTTCCCAGGAGCATAATGGAGCAGCACATCCAAGCCCCAGCTGCAAAGGCAGCTTGTTCCTCAGGGAAGGGGTGAATGCACCACATGTCTGTCCCAAGGCTGGTCCAAAGCTGGATTCAGAGTGAGGCAATGGAGAATGTAGGAAAGGATGGGTCTCCTTGGCAGGGCCATGAGAGAGGGCAAGATGATCTTCTCTTCTGCCCAGGCTGTGGCTGCTATGATTAAGCTGTTCTGGTGCAGGAGCTGACCATGACATTGAGCTCGCCCAGGAGCCCAGGACCTGTGCCCAGTGGCAGAGCCCAAACAAAGCCCCTCCTGCTGAGGTCTGTGGCCTCAGCTGTCTGCTTAGGTGATACTTGGGCACCGATGCCACTGTTCAACATGTCCTGCTCTATCCGGGTATCTGATGTGGTCCTCTTGGCCCTCTTTGTTGCCTGAAAAAGGAAAGGAGGCATTTGCAGGTAGAGGGATGAAGCCAGCCCTCGTCCTGGGGGAGGGGCTGGCAAGTGGCATCATCGCTGCGCTGCTGAGCAGGCTCCCATCTGTCCCCAGTCCCTTTTCTAGGGGAGAGAAGTGAGGGCAGAGGAGAGGCATCTCTCATCTCTGCTGAGAGTTCAACTGTAGCATCTGTCTCTTCCCTTGGCTCAAGACCAAGTTGGAAGGTTTTTTCCCTGGAGCTTTCCATTGACAGCAGTGTCCTTCCCAGGGTGAAGAGCAGCCTGGCAGGTGGCAGAAAGCTGTCCCCAGCACTGCCACTATCACCCCTGGCCAACAGATCTGGCCCAGCTCCCCGTAAGCCCATCTCCCTGCTCTCGGCATGTGGAGAGAGATGTGCCTATGTCCTGCCTGCCTGCTCCCGACATGGCAGTGATTTCCCCGTGGGCATTGCCAGGGGCTGCTGCCGGTGCCAGGCACCTAGCAGCATTTGCGGGAGGGGCTGCTTGAGCACCAAAGCCAAAGATGCCACAGTGCTGTTAGGGTTCCACCTGGCCTCTTCCTCCACCTAAGACCTGGGGATCAATCACAGGTAGGGGCAAAGTTGGGGTGGGGGGTATTGTGCTGAAGGGAGCCGCTTTCTCAGCTCCCAGCCTGTTTCCTCCAGAACAGAAGTCATCCAGCCACACCTGCTGCATTCTGAGCCACCTTCTGCCTTGTGCTGTCTCTTGATTAACAAGGTCTTCAGGAGTGCCAACCCAGATTTTCACTAGGGAGCTCAAAGGCTCCTTCCTGAAAGACCTCCCTGTGACTGTCCAGGATTCCGCTAGCAGTGCATCCTGGATCCTTCCAGGGAAACTTGAACAGGCATTGTATCGTCCCTTCCCATCCTGTCGCACTGGCATAGACCAGCTGTCCAGGTGCTGTGGGCAGTGGAGAGAGTTTTGCGCCTCAGACACACTGACACAGGCTTCTAGACGTCAGTGCAGATCCTAGGTCAGAGCCCCATGAGGCAGACGATGTGGTGGGACCCACTGTGCCCCCCTTCAGGGCCCTTCATTCAGATACACCAGGAAAAGGGCCTTGGTCCCGTTTCCCAAGCCAGGAGTGGGGCCGAGCTGCCAGCACACTCTGCTGCCCTGTCCCAAGCCCTCACCAGCTCTGCTGTCTCCTATGCAAAAGGCAATCTACATCACTGCTTTGTGTGGAGCCTCTGTGGGGTCTCGCTGGCTGCAGTGGTAGGTTTTGTGGGCAGCACCTGCAAAGCCAGGAAGGGCAGATTGTCACAGGACATCAGCAGTGGAGTGAGGGGGAGGTGCTGGGGCATCCTCAGCAGCACTGGGAGGACAGGACTGGTCCCACAGAGGACATGGGCATTCTGGACACTCAGGTCCTGCTGAGGGTGCATGTGTGTCCCCTCCTCAACTGGGAACGGCTGATCAAGGTCATGGTGTGGGGTCCCAGTGTGACACCAAACAGAGCAGCCCTGGTATACTCAGTAGAATGCTGAACTGTCTGGGTACAGAGGAGGTTTGGGAGGAACTGGCAGGAAACCTCATCTTCCTATATCCGCTCTAACACTCAGCTGTGCAGAGCATGAATTGCTCTTGGTCAAGTTGAGGGCACCCAGTACAAGAGGGTCCTTCTGCCCGCTGCAGCGTTCCAGCCTGACACTGGGAAGGGGTGAGCCCTCATATCAGGAAGGGCCTGGCCGCATCACCCTGAAAGAGAGCTCTTCCCCATGTGCATGGAGCACTCTGCCAGGGTGGGCTGTAGCGTTGACTCTTGCTTGCTGTCGAACAGGGAGACCACCTGCAGAGCCTGGATTTTTCTCACTCTGGCATGGGCTGTGGGATCTTGGCAGCACTCTCGTAAGAGAGACCCTCCAGAACTCTAATCCTCTTCGTGGTCGTGCGCTGGACTCTCTCCAATAGTGCCGTGTCTCCCTTGTACAGAGGAGCCCAGAACTGGACGCAGTATTCCAGATGTGGCCTCACCAGGGCTGAGTAGAGGGGAGCATTACCTCCTTGGACCTGCTGGCAACACACTTCCTAATACACCCCAGGATACTGTTGGCCTTCTTGAACATAAGGGCAGATTACTGGCTCATAGTCAACTTGTTGTCCACCAGGACCTGCAGGTCCTTCTCCGTTCCAGCAGGTCAGCCTCAGTCTGTACTGCTGCCTGGGGTTATTCCTCCCTAGGTGAAGGACCCTGCACTTGCCTCTGCTGAACTTCATGAGGTTCCTTTCTGCCCAACTCTCCTGCCTGTCTAGTTCTGCTGAATGGCAGCACAGCCCATTGGTGTATCAGCTGCTCCTCCCAGTCTGGTATCATCAGCACACTTGCTGAGGAGGCACTCTGTCCTTTCATCCAGGTCACTGATGACTAAGCTGAAGAAGACTGGCCCTAGTACGGAGCCCTGAGGGGACACCACTAGCTGAAGGCCTCCAACTAGACTCTGCACCGCTGATCACAACCCTCTGAACTCTGCCATTCAGTTGTGAATGCACCTCGCTGTGCACTCATCTAGCCCAGGCTTCCTAAGTTTACCTGTGAGGATGTTATGGGAGAAGATAGTGTCAAAAGCCTTGCTGAAATCAAGGGAGACAATATCTGCTGCTCTCCTATCATCTACCCAGCCAGTCGTTCCATCACAGAAGGCTGTCAAGTTGCTTAAGCGTGATTTCCCCATGGTGAATCTATGCTGACTACTCCTGATGAGATACAAGGAACCTCATAATCAGCATCCAAGACATGTGCCTGCTGCTGGTCTATCAGCTACTAAGGCAGGAGTGACCTCACATGCCCATGCCCCAGCCATGATGCTGCTACTAGCCTATCAGAGGCTGAGACAGAAGTGATCTCATAAGCAACAAAGGAAACTTGGTCCATGTGAGAAGCTGAAGGGTCATGAGTGTCCACAGGAGCTTGGTAGATGGTTGTAAGGTCACCTCTGTCTGAGCAGCCCATAGGTCTGCCCTTGGCTCATGCCTCAGGTAACTGTTTGTGTGGTCAGTTCTGTGCGAGGACCTGATCGGCCACCAAGAGGCGCAGGGCTAGGGTGTTGATTGTGAGGTCATTCAGAACATGCTGAGGTCATTTCCATAAGGGAAGAGGAAAGAGCAGCAGGAGGCCCATTGGCTTGGTAGGTGATTACAAAATCAGTTGTATCTGGTGAGCTAGTAGGCCACCAGGAGGCTGATATTTTTGTGACATTTTAATTAGATTGTCTCTCAGAAGCTCCTTGAATGGGAGGAGGCCCTGACCTGGAGGTGACTTTGTGACTTCTGTCTCTGCAGGTGATGGACCGGGAGCAGGAACATGGATGGGAAAGTGGTTGTGAGGTCACTTCTATAGGTGAAGCTGATGGGAGCACCTGACTGCTGTCTGGGATGAGTGGTTGTGAGGTCCTGTCTGCCTGAGTAGCTGATAGGCCACCAAGAGGCATAAGATTGTCTGGGTTTGGGAAGTGAGGAGGAAGGTTGTCCATACATGTCTCCTATCAAAACTACTGCTTTTCCTCCATGCTCAGACTTCATTCTGGCAGAGACACTCCGGGTTACAATGATCTGGAGAGTGTGGCTATCACTTTCTCTGTAACCCGAAAAGTAAAGAGAGCTTAAAAAGCAGAAGCCCTTTCTTTTTCAGGTCTTCATTGACAGCTTGCTCTTGTAAATACACTGCTGAGACCTCTCCCATGAGCCACCCAAGAACTGAAGAAAATCAGGGGGAGTGAGATGGGTTGTTAGGGCTTTGAGTATTTTAATGACCCGTCAAGTGTATTTGGTGCTGATCCAGAGCACCAGATCTCCTACTGAGAGGAGACTGAACAAACCTCTCAAGTAGTTAAAGTCAGTAGCAAATGCCAAAGTTTCTTGGAGCATTAGTGAGTCCCACTGAGGGCCATTACTGAGAAAGCCTCCCCAGGGGCCGATTACACCTGAAAGTTGGAGGCACTAGTTGCAAGTAGGCAAGGGAAATGTGCAGGTGGCCCCAATGTCATGCAAAGCTGGGTGAGTTTTGTCAATCAAAATGGCCAGGCACTGACACCCAGGCCCTGGGTAGGGTGATGCTTTCCCTCGCGATGCCTCTTCCTAGGGCAATGTGAGTGTGGGGGTGCGCCATACCGAGAGCAGGACAATGGTACAGCACCTCCTGGGTTTCCCGGGGACAAGGAGGCAGCAAGGCCTCAGTGCCGTAAGGAAACCACCTCTTCTCAGAGGCCTTAGTGGCAGAGACAACAGCCATAGCCAAAGGACAAAGACCTCAGTTCTGCTGGGAGCTTTCAGCCTCGGCTTTCACCCTTGGTTGTTTCCACCACAGGCTGTCCTACGCTGTCTCATACCTCCTCCTCTTTCCTTGCAGACTGTAGACACCCAACCTGCTTCCTCACCTCACTACCACTGCAGGATCTCTCTGCCTTTACTGATGTCTCCCTGCCCTCACTTGCTTTTCCTTGAAACACAAAGCCAGTAGCAGGTCACAGACTCCCTCAGGGTGACCTGTTGCACTAAAGCACTACACTTCAGGTGACATTTCTTTTCCTGAAGTCACATCTGCACGTTACAAGCTGCAGTTTGTGGTTGTTTCCCCTTCTCATGCTGTTTGCCAAAACCAAGAAAAGCTCCATCCTGTCTGAAACTACCTTTCAAGCAGTCTCTCCTGAAGAGTTTGGACCCTGCCCTCACAGCCCTCTAGCTGTATGAGTGGTCCCACCACATCTCAGTTCCATGAATCCATGCTGACTACTCCTGATC
The DNA here is from genome assembly GCF_028389875.1 of Rhea pennata. NCBI lineage: Eukaryota > Metazoa > Chordata > Aves > Rheiformes > Rheidae > Rhea > Rhea pennata. Next base: position 3,729,244 of record NW_026907677.1, read on the forward strand.
ATCTTCTTTTCCTTCTAAGCATGATCATATGCTTAGAGGTGACCTGCAGGGTGAGCTACTCCATCAGCTTTCCAGGGATGGAGGTGAAGCTGACTGGCCTGTAGTTTCCTGGGTCATCCTTCTCACCCTGGCTGAAGACTGGAGTGACACTGGCTTTCTTCCAGGCTGCAGGCATCTCTCTGTTCTCCATAATATTTCAAGGATGATGGAGTGTGGCTTAGCAGTAACATCCACCAGCTCCCTCAGTACTGGTGGGTGCATCCAATTGGAGCCCATGGATTTGTGGATGTTAAGTTTGCCTAAATGTTCTCCTCAACCAAGGGAAAGTCTTCCTTTCTCCAGACTTTCTCTCTTGTCTCCAGAGTCTGGAGGGGTGTAGGTCCCATGCTGTGTCTGCTAGAGCGGTGGTTGTGCTGGACACCCTGAGCATCTGACATGGTCCTGCTCATCTATTTTCTGTCACTAAATCAAGTGTCTGCCCTGAATTACATTAACTATCTGCAATGTAGAGATGTGCACGAGTCTCAGCTTCCTAGAGAGCAGAGCTCTAGTCATAGTAGGCATCCAGTGTCATTTCGGGGAGCCAAGAAAATTCCTCACCTGGCTCTCACCTCAGGCTCTAGAAGGACACGGGGCTCACAGCTTATCCTTCAGAGTAGGTAGACACTGTCACATATCTTGGATCACTGCTGTCTCTTCATATTTCACAAGGTGTTTTTGTGTGAACAGTTGATTCCCACCCTCCATCTCCACTGATAATAATGGGAGTGTAGACAGGGAGCTTGCATGCAGACATCTGTGTTGTTCACAGTTCAGTCTGGGCAATGAGAATGCCACCACCTGTGTTTTGTGGAGTCCAAAGGAGGGATCTGAATCCCATTCCAGACCAGGGACTTCTAAAGGGCATATGATGCCTGGATTGATTCATCTGAACTGTACCTGAGCCATGGGGAAACAAACTCCCTTCTTGTCCCTCTTGGGGTGTCCTGAGCTGAGAATAGTCTTCCAGAGTGGGGCATTTCCACCTCCCTTAGAAAACCGTCCCCTGATGTGACAAATTACAATGCTGGAATCGGTGTCTCTTCAGTCTCTCCTAGGGAGAGACTAGAGATGATTGTTTCAGTCTGCTTCAGTGAACATTTCCCAGGAGGAGGGAGTACGAAGGACAGATAAAGTCACACCTTCAGCTGGGCAACTATTCCCAAGCAGGGCCAGGCTCCTGAGATGGAGGGATGAGCTCATGGCAATGTGGCAGCACTGCTGAGAAGCAACTCTGCCCAGGAGCAGCTCCTCTACATACAGCAGCAGTGCACTTGCCAGGTGCCCAGAGGAGACAAGCAAGGTGAGCAAGATGAGTGAGACAGAAGGAAGTTAAAGGCAATCAGGAGTGGGAGGACAGCTGAGAGCTCACTGGGAGATAAATCTTTGCCGCCCTTAACACAGTAAGTCTGTGGCTGCAGGGCAGTGCAGGTGAGGTACCCTGAGGCTTTCTCTGAAGCTAGCACATTCCATGGCCTATAGGATCTTTCACAATGGGTATCCCCATTTTTCTGGTGTGGAGCAGCTGGTGCTTCAGAGCAGGGATTCCTAGGGACCCTGTCAGAGGGACAGGGCATCCTGCTTCCTTCTTCCAGGGATGCTGCAGGGCTGTGAAGCCAGGGAGTGCACTCAGGTCTGCCCAGGGCTGTAATTCAGAGCAGTGTTTCTGCACCACAGGGTGCAGTGCGCCCAGGGCAGTGACTCTGCCACCTGCGAGGGTCAGCACTCAGCGTGCCCAGGGAACTCCCCACAGTGCTGTGGGGAGGAGCTCTGGGTGGGAGGATCACACCCCTGCAGGACAGGTTATTCTGCTGTGGAGGGGATGCTGCCTGGGTCAGGGCTGCTCACAGCTCCAGCTCACCCTGCGAACATTTCTGGAGGGGGGTTTCCAAAAGGAAGGTCAAGGCAGGGCATACTTGAAAGGGAAGGGACATCCATGAGTCTCTGCCTTCAGTCGTATTGTCTGTGGGTGGGATGAAATGTTGCTGGATCTGTCAGATTTAGACAGGCAACTGAGGCTCCAAAACTTGACAGTGAGCGAGCTGCAATTCTGGAGGGAACTCAGCAAATCTCTTCATCCAGCCCACAGCCTACAGACAGAACGAGCATCACCTTTCCAGCCTCATCAGGGTATATCTCACCTGCTCCTTAGCCCCTGTGTCACTGAGATGCCCCTGGGCAGTTGCCTGCCCCTGTGAGGTGTCTGCAGGGCAAGGTTGAGCGCCCCATGAGGGGAATGGGGTTTGTGAGCAGTGACAGGAGAGAGACGTGGGGACAGAGAAACACCTCCCTGCAGGGATAGCTCCAGGCAGCAGTCATGGTCAAAGTGTGGGAGGAAACTGCAGACTTCAACATCTCCTCTTCTCACCCATCAGCTCACCAAATCACAGAATGGGTAAGGTGGGAAGGGACCTCTGGAGATCATCTAGTCCAACCTCCCTGCTCAAGCAGGGTCACCTACAGCATATTAGACAGGATTGCATCCAGGCGGGTTTTAAGTATCTCCAGAAAAGGAGACTCCACAACCACAACCCCTCTGGGCAACCTGTTCCAGCTCTCTGCCCTCAAGCCTGTAGGATCCATGGCATGAGGTTTTTCCTTGGCTGATGGACACCCAGGAGAGGAGAAAACCCTGAGTGTTCCCCTGAGTCTCCATGTTCCTGCCTCCCTCAGAAGAAATGCCACGATACTGCCCTGTATTTCCCTACCTGTCTATGCTGTTCTTGTCCTTCCACTTGGACTCCCTGGGCAGGAGTGTTTGAGATGCAATTCAGACACTGACCCTGCAGGTCCTGCCATAGAGATGTATATTTGACAAAGGTAATCAAGTCCCCCTCCAGCTTCTGGGGCTCTGGGCAGTGCTGGGGCGGGGGGAGGAGCAGGGGAGAGGGGCTAGCAATGAGCCAATTCTCTCTTCAGAACATCCCATCCTTAGGACCTTTAACCATTTGACTGTGGGATATCTGGCTGGGCTGCAAACCAAGGTGGGGACAGGTGATACATGTTTTTGGAGGGGCAGAGTACTAAGAAATAGAAAGTTTGGCCCAGAGAATTCTGTCCTAACTTGTCTATGTCTTGTCTTTTTGGACGATCCCCCATGCCTAGGGGGAGAAAATGTCCAACAGCAGCTCCTTCAACAGGTTCCTCCTCCAGGCATTTGCCAACACGCGGGAGCTGCAGCTCCTGCACTTTGCGCTCTTCTTGGGCATCTACCTGGCTGCCTTCCTGGGCAATGGCCTCATCATCACAACCATAGCCTGCAACCACCGCCTCCACACCCCTATGTACTTCTTCCTCCTCAACCTCTCCATCCTTGACCTTGGCACCATCTCCACCACTGTCCCCAAATCCATGGCCAATTCCCTGTGGGACACCAGAGCCATTTCCTACTCAGGATGTGCTGCCCAGCTCTTTTTTCTTGTCCTTTTCATTTTTGCTGAGTATTTTCTTCTCACTGCCATGGCCTATGACCGCTATATTGCCATCTGCAGACCCTTGCACTATGGGACCCTCATGGGCAGCAGAGCTTGTGTCAAAATGGCAGCAGCTGCCTGGGCCAGTGGTTTTCTCTGTGCTGTCCTGCACACTGCTAACACATTTTCAATACCACTCTGCCAAGGCAACATCCTAGAGCAGTTCTTCTGTGAAATTGCCCAGATCCTCAAGCTCTCCTGCTCAGACACCAGCCTCAGGGAAGTCAGGCTTATTGTGGTTAGTGCCTGTTTAGTCTCTGGGTGTTTTGTTTTCACTGTGCTGTCCTATGTGGAGATCTTCACTGCTGTGCTGAGGATCCCATCTGAGCAGGGCCAACACAAAGCCTTTTCCATGTGCCTCCCTCACCTGGCTGTGGTCTCCCTCTTTGTCAGCACTATTACGTTTGCCCATCTGAAGCCGCCCTCCATCTCCTCCCCATCTCTGGATCTGGTGATGGCAGTTCTGTACTCTGTTGTGCCTCCAACAGTAAACCCGCTCTTCTACAGCATGAGGAACAAGGAGCTGCAAGATGCAGTGAGGAAGCGGATCAGGTGGTTACAATGTCGGGAGCAGTAACTGCCCTATGTGCACCTCTTCCCCATTTCCAGCGTATTTGGCATCAAAGCAATGTGTTATTCATTTTTTTATTATTTACACTCCTGCAAAAAAAAAAAAAAAAGAAAAGAAAAGAAAAGAAAAAAAGTAAGAAAGAAAAGTGCTACTTGTCCTCTGGAATCTCTCATTTGAATCTGACCCAACAACTGTGCTGAAGGAGGAAGCCAGGCTTCCCCCTTCATCAGCAGGGAGGAGGGAACCTCAAAGGCATACTAGTCTGAGCTCTCTCGGATGCCCCAGTGCAACGAGGAGAGTTTCCCACTGCAGTGTCTCTTTCAGCAGTGATACCAAAGGAGCTCGGGGGGAAGAGTCAGGCTTGCGCAAGTACAGATGGGTTGACAGCATGGGTCCCATGTGCATTAGGAGAGCTCAACTCCCCTGGCCACAGTCAGAGTGTGATCTCACATGCCTCTTCTGCAAGGGTGGCAGGCAGCTATCACAGTGGGCCAGTCCCTTCCCTCTACAGGGCTGCAGTGCACAGAGCAGAAGTGGAGGAGAGTCTGGATGCAGCCTGTGGGGTCAGACACTATGCTCTGCAGGACCATTCTCCCTCTACCACAGCAAGTATTTCCTCCCTGCAGCTGTCACATGGGGGCTACAGCTTTTCTGGAAACACATCTGCCCAACAACAGCAGGATTTTCTCTGTTCGGAGCTGTTCTCCTCATTGCCACACTGTGCTGCTGTGCTCTAGTGTGTATATACAACCTAAGAGCTCTCCTAATGTGGTGGTGGTACGGTTATGCTTCCCCGTGCATTCCTGTGAGCACAGGCAGGACGAGGCAATGGGCACCTTTATGTCAGACCTGGGGTCCCAAATAACGTTTTGTAATAAAAGGGGATCTCCTCCGTGCTGTGCCGTGAGTCTTGCCTTTCTTCAGAAAGGAGAGTAAAAAACACACCCAAGGGTTGCAGCACAAAAGGGCCTGCTGTCCTGCTTGTGAACTCCATGGGCCCAGCAGGATGAGCTCAGAGGCCCAGTGTGATCCACCAGGGACCGAGGGCTGGATTTGGGGCTCCTTTCGTGGTGACCAGTGCAAGCAGAGATGGTGAGTGGTCTCTGCGTTGCCTGTCTGGGGCCGCTCACAGATGCCATCCTTCTGGAAAGGAAGCTGGCCACCAGGAGAGCTCGGGGGATCTCTAGGAAGAGTGTGTGCCTCAGGGGTGGGCAGGGAGTGGAGCCTCACAAAGTGAGGGATGTTTCATGGTGGAGTCACATAAAGCCCTATACCCAGGTATGCATAGGAAAGGAGGGCTCTGCAATCCCTGCAGAAGCAGTGGGGACCCAGGACACCTAGGGAAAGGGGGCTGGAGAGTGATCCATGCACTCTCATGTAACACCACAGGCCAGAGCTAGGGCACACAAAAACACATCTGCTGCCATTGCAAACACCCTGGGATCACTCTCAGCACATCCATGAGCACAAACACGTGCTAGCAGTGTCGGTGGTGTTGAGCCATGTCTGTCTGGTTCTCCTTCCTACCCCAACCAGCACAGCCAGTGAGGAGTCAGGGGTCACCCCACGGCGCTGTAATCCCACCATCTGATAGCACTGCAGTGTAGCAGTAGTGCAAGACCCTGTGA